>NC_141767.1:28529502-28864502 GCF_051362555.1 Lingula anatina
GGTGCCTCAGGCTGAAGCTGTATTTTTGGTTATACGAAAGAAAAGTCACAATGTTAGAGAATGCCAAAGGGCAAAATAACATAAAATACCCTTCGGCCTAACCTGACATTGAAATCTTAGTTCTTTGCAGGCATTGTGACCCAGTGCGAAAAGGATAGTTTAATATTATCTTAGCATCGATTTTGGTATAAAGAAAATATTTGTATTTTAAACGCCTCCGAGTTGCACGTTCATGCACAATGCAATCTTTTGTCAGGAAACAATACTTGTTAATTTCAAAACATAGAGTTAGACTTTCTTCACCTGTTCAGTTTTGGAACAAAGCCCGATTTGGCGTTTCTACTGCATGATATTACTTAATTGCAATCCCGTGAGAAAAATGCTGTAATATTTAAAATCCTTTTAAAACATTTGACCCGAGGGCTGTAAAAAGGGTAGCGACAAATATACACTTTGATGCAACTATGGTTTACCAGGGGAATGTACCATTTGTAACATAAAAAGAAAAATAAACCGCCAGCAAAAAGATTAGCGTAAATAATTTTATTGTCCATATCTGAGATATTTTTCGAATCAGACAGAGTACCAACATTCAATCTTCTATCTAAAATTCAAAACTTTATCTCCGATGACCTCACTAATGTAAAATTAGGAACAGCCCCCTGTGACAGATAGAGGGGTGTGATATACATGTACGTCCTTTGCAAAGACGTGACTCAGGCATTTTCTGGATATTGACAGTACGAGAAATATTACATAATTACCCTGCTTGGTGTGAGCATAAATACAGCGATTAATTTTTCTAAAAGAGAATCGGCATTGAATCACAAGTATGTGTATTTTGATTGGAATAAGCTCTTTTTGATTTAATAGAAAATTCATCGTCTAGGCTAGTTTTGATTGGGTTTGATTGGGTCGGTCATCACAGTTATAGGTTTTCTGTCTTGATGGTGGCACAAATTGGTCGCATGGGTGTCCCTCGTGACAGTCATGACTTGGTGACTACCATGCTTCCCCGGGGTGTCACTGCTGGAGTGAACTCCCCGGGGGCGGCAATTTCTATTGAAATCCCAGGGTCCCTGAAAACAATCTCACCCCGTTGTTCTTCCTCCGGTTGAGGTAGCGAAAAGTAATACTGATCAGAATACAGTTTGAACAAAGTCGAAAGATCTGGTCGCATTTGTGTGTGACTTCGCTTGGTGAACGCCAGAAGTTTAGCGGTGGACGGGTGGGGGTTGCCTTGACGAGTCGCCCCTCGCGTAAATGTCGTGAACGCCGTGCGCGTGGACACGGGCCTGTGACTGGCATTGGAAGCTTCAGAGGCCTGGGAAGACTCATTACTGGACCCAATCACATTGGTTTGTCGCTGCTGCTCAAGCACTTCCACCGTGTCCAAGAAAACCTTGCGGGCGTCCTGCCCGTCCAACAGGGCCTCCTCTCGCGACTCGCGCTGATCACCATAGTTACCGGCAAATATGGTTGGAAGTCTGATGGAGCTGTCGTAGAAGCTGGAAAGATCGTGGACGGCTTTAACATGTCGGCAAATCGGGGTGTAATTTCTTCGGTACATGTCGTGCTCTCTCGGCAGTCGTGTGTCACCACAAGGGGATGAAGAGGACGGTTGAGTGTGGGGACGGTGAAGAATTTGGTTCTTCTGAGCGTGTAACTTGATAGCACTCGCTCTTAATTCATAACTTCTTCTAGCCCACTCAGAGGCGTTGAGAAAATACTCATTGTCACGTAGCTTTGACGCTGCACCGCCTTCCTTGAGCAAAATGTGTGCTGACACATAATGTCCGTGCTTAGCAGCAAGGAGGAGGGCTGTGTAACCCAGATTATTCCTTATATCAATAGGAAGTCCGTAGCGGTTCAGTATATCCACCACTAATTTAACAACAGCGGGTTTGCCACTGGTGGCTGCGTGGATCAACGGCGTGTTGCCGTCATTGTCCTTGTCGTTTACTCCCATGATGTCTTCCCTGAGGATCCTCCTCACTATTTCATGCTTTCCCTTCATACAAGCATAACTGAGAGCAGACCGACCGAATATGTCTTTCGCATTCAAGAACGCCCCCGCCTTGAGGCAGATTTTTGCCATTTTCAAACCCACCTCTTCGTTATCTAAAATACAGGATATCATCATGGGGGTCCTTCCGTTCATGTCCCGTGAATCGACGTTACACTTGTGGACTGAGACCAAGAGACGAACCTGGTGAAGACGCCCGTCGACGATGGCCTGGTGTAGCGCCGTTTTGACCGGTCTTTTTGGTGACCGAATGGACAGGTTACTAGACATTCCAATGATGTCCATCTTTAATTTCAAAAAGTTCAGTTTTTCCTTTTCTTGTCTATCAGTTGGCCTCTGTGTGACAAATCTGAGGCAGCACTGATATTCTTACCGCTGATATTCTTATCTCTGTCTGACTATCAAATATCAGGCCAGCACATAACAGTGAATGTTTCACTTACAGACATCTGTACGTGACCTGGAACATGGTGTGCGTTATATCATGCTGGTACCCTCTACAGTTTCAAACTTACTTCAGTGTGTCCCTGTCTGTCTCTTTAGAAGTTTATCTCCTCCTTGTTACGCTCACGCACTTTCCAGGAAACTCCATGAAACTAAACGTTTGCCAGTTCTCATATTCTCACCACGACAGCTTAGTGTTTGTTTGGTTGACAAACTCACTGGCTAAGACTGTGACCCCGTCCCCCGCTTTACTAGGCAATGTCATTTCCACGGTGTGCTTGAATAACAGCGTAACAAGGCAGGTTGTTTGGGTTGTTGATCCTAGTCCTTTGAAATTATTTAACTTGATTTCACGTTAAATTATTTAACATTGTTCCAGCAAACGAAGCCCATATAATCAGCATCGATCTGAAAACACCTCGTTCAAAGGGAAAAATCAACAGCCGGCACAATGGCGGCTGTGAGCGCCCTTAGCAACAAGCGGATCCGGAGTGTGAGAGGGCGAAACTCTATCTGATATAACTGCGCCCTTGTGTAAATAGCAGATATGTTGAGACTTTTTGTTGGTAAATATGATACGTTTAACCTGCACACTGGATCTTCGATTTTGAATTCTAATGATATTTGCACACTGGGGTTACGCTTTTAAGATAGGGATTTGCGTTTTACCTGCCTCTTATTGCCCATAAACAGTCTAACTGTGGCTTCGTGTTACACCCTTCTGTGTATTCAACAATGCATTGAGGTATAGTTAAGGGCTTTAGAAAATGCATAATTGATCAAAAACACGAAAAGCAACTGTGTTGATATTCAATACATGCACCTCGTGTTAAAATGTTTAATAATGGAAATGTTAAAAGAAGAAAAGGTCAATTTTATGAAAAGTCACTGGCGGCCTCCTTAGACTCCCGCCGCCAGTTTTTCTCACTCCTTCCTTTTTCTCTCACCTCCTGGCTTTTCTTCACTTCAACCTCACTACAGTTACCGCTTTTCGTGCATTCATTTTCATTTGTCGTGATATCTAAAATCAAATATGGTACGTAAACTTACAAATTTTCTTCTGCTAATGATATTGTTTCTTAGACATGTCAAAGTGCACAATATCATCAATATTCGTTGTTATTTTCAATAGTGGAATGATCACAATTTCTCATGCGTGGTGATGGTTTTTATCGTTTTTTTTTTCTTTAAAAATGCAACCGTGGAATATTAAGATAGTAGTCTCCTCGTGAAGGCTGTCATAACTAATTTTTAACAATAAAAGAATCGTATTTTGCAAGTCTTCTTAATTTTTGTCTTTACGAATGATTACAATGAATAAAAACTATTTTCTCTTTTGAGACTTAAACCTTGTATTCGTCCAAGTTTTGGAGAAATGGTCTTTCCTTGGTGTATGCATATCTCGTATTGCATTGAACGGTTGGAGCAATGCTCAAGTAGTGCTACTTTTTGTCAAAAGAGGGCGCGCTATGTGGACTTGCTTTATTGCACCGCAGAAAATTCAACGAGCCGTTTAAGTCTGTATTTTGGACTTTATTTCCTATCCGTCCGTTAAGTATACATAAGCCCCTCTTGTGTTTTTGTAACGTTTGAAACGGACCAGCAAAATTCCTTCTCGCTCATCGCGCGTAAATTCCTGCGCGTGCTTTCTGTGTGGTGGGGGCTGAACCGCGGCATGCAGACAGCACAGAATCCATCATCGAGTTCACGTTAGTCAAAATAAATTGCATAATAATTCTTTTTCATTTCCTTGTGACTAATTATTTACTTTTCTTGTTTTTTTCGCACCAAATGGCTTCTGTGTAGATTTCAACGTTTGTTTGTTTCGTTTTCCATACCACATAAACTTGAATGTTTTGGCTATTGGTAATACTTCACTTAAACTGTCATTCCTTGCTGCCGTAGAATAAATCTATGAAAGAAAAAAAACTCCACAAAAACGTCAGTGCAAAACACAAAAACAAACTAAAGGCATTGTTTCCTCTCGAATCCATCTCCTTTGTTTTGCAACTCGCAAACAAAAAAGCCATCGTCGTGTTACAGATTTAATCAGTCTTAATCAAGTGCTCGAACTCCGGCGGCATGACGCAATCGGGTCCTCTTACACACGAAGCGGATCAACGATAACAATTGTAACATTTGGTGTAAATATTTCAAAAACCTTTGCCAAATGTTCCGATAATTCTGACATCAAATTAGCGGCATTTAATTGAATAAGTACTATTGTTAAGAAAACCACTGAAGAACCAATCCCGCATTAATTCAATAAGGCTGTGATCATCTTTTCAATTTCAGATTAAATCCAAGTGTCTTCGCTTAGTTTGAAGCACCTAATAGAATACCCATAATGTATGAAATATGATGTCAAACAGCAGTTGGTATATTTGCTGATTTTCTGCAAAAATAAAATTGCTCAAGGTGATTTTTGGCATGTCCTGTCAATATATCTGATTACATCGAAATTCAATCAACATTGTTGTAAAAAGGTGTCTATAGCATTTATAAAACACAAAAGAAATGAAAGCAAAATTAAAAAGACAAATTTGCAAAGAAAAGGCACTTATTGACACAAGTAAAGGCGTCCTCTCAATTTATATTACATAATAACGTTTCCTTTCATGATTTCCCCCTTTTGAAATATCCGGGATTTCTGCCATGAACTCCAGGGTCATCGGCTGCCAAAGAAAAACTGGTCACCGAGGTTATATTGTTACGGGTCAGAGAAAGAAGGACAAGCCACTCATCAATCTCCGCGGCAGGTCGACAAAGTTTGCATGAAGGAGAGCCTAGAGAAATATACACAGGCATAAAGAAAAATGTGTTGGCATTTAGTTTTGTATTTTTACATTTTGATGACAAATTTCCCACGGTCTTTTTGTGGAGGCTTTTGAAAAAAATTAAGCTCCTTTTTTATTTCTCCTTCTCTTTCTTTCTTTCTTTCTTTCTTTCTTTCTTTCTTTCTAATCAATACCCAAACTACTACTTGAATTTCAATGCAAAACGGCGGTTAAGATAGCTTACTCAGCTTGGCATTGAACAATATAACTTTTATCTATTACAAGTGGTAAAACAATATTTAAATGCATTCAACACAACTATTAGTCACACGTGCAAAAATCACAAAGTGTATTTTAGACCACACATTAAAAACGATAAGTACACCTATCTTTATTTAAAACTCAGGAAGTCAGCCGTTTAACCGAGAGCTTGTTACCAGAAGACAGTTTAGTGTCCGGCTCAGAGACAAAAAATGATCGCAATTTGATGCGCCTGATTGAACTCCAGCATTCAGAACGGAAACGACAAATATAATGGGGGTATTATGCGGGACTTTTCTGTCAGCGCACTTCACAACAAAAACATGAAAACTGACTCAACCGGCGGAAAGATGTCTTTTCACGAAGCATAAAATCCCGTGCACTAAGCTGTTAGGTTTTACACTTGAGAGAATCGACTTTCTGTGACAGTCCAAACTTCGACATCCATTGTTGTTCTTCCACCGATAAACGAGTTTACAGATAGTGATTGGAAACAAATGGAGGTGAAATAACACGACTCGATCAAATAAAGCACTTAGACTACCAGTCATGTCATAGATACCTAGTAGAATGTTGTATCAATAAATTGTGGCTACAGTTTCAAAGTAAAATGATTCCCTAGGTAAATTTATGACACGGCATTAACAATGTGACAAATGTTCAATACCAAGCAATTACGCGTAATGGCGAAGTCTGTGCAAATATCAACCGCAAATAATTACAGTTCACCATTGTTCAGATGTGACATTTTATTTGAAAAGCGTTTTAATTACAACAAAATAATTCTTTGGATTATAATGTCACCAAATCCCTGCCATTACATCGTTTCCGCCAATACAGAGAGCACTTGGGTGAGGCCGGGCGCTTTCAATGGCCCGGGGCTAGCAAAACTAATGGAGATTCTTATTGATTCGATTGGCAAATACAACCTTAAACTGTCGATTCAAACCAAAAACAAGTACCTATTTGCCAGTGTTTTTAAACTCTGTGACGCGAATTGTCGTGGGTTGAAGTTTTGGTCATTACACAATCGGCTATTTTTCCTTTTCTTATTCTACCCGCTGCTGTGGCTGGCCGCTCGTGTCAACTCTATCTTGAAGACGATTGTATTTAGTTTGTGCTGCTTTGTCAGCTCATTTACACCTGGCTGTTTTCGTAGCAAAATAAGTCCCTCTATTGAAGTTTATAGAATACGTCTAATCCTCTAGTGAGGCACTTAAGTCGATTGCACCGGGAAACCCAAGGGAAAGGGTGGAACGACGCAAGCTGTGTTTAATGACATCTAATGAGAAAAAAAGCTTTTGAATGGCATGTCTTTTCAACTGAAATTTTAATGAGGGTTTTTCATTCCCTCCATTCACTTTTTCACGCGCGTATTTTACCTAGCCTCGTATTATTTTAGTGTAGCGTGTTTTTCTGCCTTCGTAGACCTTTTCTTGCTCCCGGCGGGGGATACTCGAGTAGAAGAGGGAGTACCCTTTGATAAACGGGCCCTTACATTCACATAACTATCAAATCAGCCATCACATTAAAACAAACGCGCACTCCAATAAAATAAGGTGGTAAATCTCTGGCAGGTATGAAAAGGAAAACCACAAAGACTTCACCCATGCTTCTCATAAAAAGCCTATTAACAATATATACTCTTTTTAAAAACGCATGATTGGGATTAAGAACGCTTGTACGTTCTTTTTCTTTATCTTGAAGAGATCCGTAGGAGGTACCGAGCTGTTTTCCCCGTGTTAGAAGGGGCAAAGCGTCTCCGTGTCGTTAAGCCGCACGCGTGGGGTGATGTTGTGTGGATAAACCAGCGGCAGAGACCATTAATATGTTCATTAAGCAAGAGCTGACTCTCTGCACCCGCCTTGTTTGATGGAGCAAATGATAGACTTCGGTAGCAGCCTTGGGGAAAGATAACAGGTTTGTGAAGAACTGTGGAGCGATAAATACATGGATCTCCTCCCTACCAGATGGTTCGGGTCTAACCACTGAACTAAAAAAAAAGTAATAGAAAAAAACGCACAAAGAACTTTAAATGGAAAAGAGTTGCTGTTTACCAACATGTATGAACAAATTTAGAAAAAAAAACATTTTGGAGTGGAAATTCATATTGCAAATAAAAATTGAGGCTTATTTTCATTTTTATAGAATAATCATAGCAACGGTTATAAAATTTAAATTGGCATTTTGATAAGGTTTATATCTATGAATTCGTTACAGTTTGTTAAATGGGTTTTCTTTGAAAAATAATGTTTTGTTACCTGAGGCAATGATTTCTGCATGACTGAAAAATGTTTTATTTTTATTAATGTTCAAAATGTTTTACAAATTTCTACTTTTTTAATTGAATTTGTGTTTTTATTTTTTTATTTTTTTGTTTGTTTGTTTTTCATTTCTGCTGCTTTCAACGTAATTTGCCTTTTTAACATTCCCTTGAAATCACTGGGTGACTGGAATTGTGTGGGAATTATTTCAAATTTTAGAAATGTTTATCAAAATTGTAGAAAAAAAATAAGATTGTATCATAAAGATATAGATATTGAACTCCCGTAAAAACAATATCACGAAACAAAATTCAAATTATATTTTTATATAATAATTAATTTATTCATTTTATAATTGATTATTTGTTTATCATATTGACATGCTGTCGTAGTACTTGCATTAATGACTCTTACGTGCATGATTTAACTTTTTGAAAATTGTCTTAATAAATTTAATAAAATATTTTTGGGACTAGAATATTGATCGCAATACGACAGCATTTTCCACGACATCAAGGCACAAGTGCACACATGGACGCTCATACTCTCTCTCGCTCTCTCTCTCTCTCTCTCTCTCTCTCACACACACACACACACACTCACACACACACACACACACACACATCCAATATCCAACCGCGTGCGAGTCTGTTTCTTATTTCTGCGCCGCTCTGCACCTCCTGCTCGGCTGGGCTTAACTTGGAGCGCCTGCAGAGGGGCAATCCTCTGCCCTCCCAACGCACCTGGGTCTGGTCACCAAAACCAACACACGGTGACCACACACTATGTTTTGACAGCCTAAAAACTACAAATCGCCAACATAGTGCCTGTCCATGCAGCCTGTATCTCATGGTTTGATTACATGGTTTGAACAACGGATACATGGCCAAGAAAAAATAAAAGTTCTATACGTGCTTGCTTGAGGCGGCTCACTTTACAATAACAAATTACCCGATATTGCTATCGCCCCTGGCCAGAGATGCTTATATTGTAATGTTTCAGAAAAGGCTACTTAAGAGCCATGAATTTACCGTTTAGACACATAAAATTTGAATTTTATAAGTGATGGTATTCTTACTTATACATTTAAACATGTACACGTTATATTATGTTACTGCGTGAATGGGAGTGCACTAAGAAACATTTTGTTTTTTATCGTTTTATTATCAATTCCCATCGATCCCTGTCTAAATCAAACAAAATATGCACAAAAAATTGATATTTTGAAACTGCGTGTATTTATAAAATCTGTAGGACAGTTCATATGGCAAAATTGACTATAACATCCCATCTAATCATCTCATTTTAACATTTCTACACATTTTCACGGTAACACTTAACTTCTGAATTACATCACTTCTGTTTTTTACATAAAAGACATTATGAAAGCAAAGAAATTCTTATTCATTTATTTATCTATCGACAATTCTTCTATCATTGATACAAAAATTTTATTTCGTCAACAGAATATCACTATCTCAGTTCAATTAACAGTACAGTTAAATATATCGTATACACCGGTTAAATATGAATAACAAGTTTGTTCATAATCATTATAATTACTTTTTTGATTTTTTAATTTGGGTAGAGCCTAAATGATGTTATTTTAAAAATGATGTTAATGAATACATTTATATATAATTATATATATAATTATATATCATTAGAATACCAGCAAAAATTATCACAGGACATTAAATAAAACAAATAAAAACTGTCTGCAATCTACAAGAAAGTTCACTTTAAGCCCTTTGAAATGAATCATGCAAATGAATGTTGAATACAATTTGAAAAATTTATTTATTTATTTGTTCGTTTGTTTATTATTTATTTATTTATCGTAAACATCAGGGAGGGATAGACAATCAAGAACGATCGCATAATAGAACATCTTAGTCATGCCGAATACACAGCAAGCTATTGCTGAATAATGACCAAGATTTCCTATAAAAGACCAACATGCATCACAAGTTGTCCAAATCTTCAAATATGGCTGCTCCAGATTTCATCTGACAAGTTCAAATTTAGCCGAAGTGAGAACCGGTGTGAAGTTAGTTTATTACTGCGTCTATTACATGTTTTAATCAGCATCGATGATATGATCAATGATAGACTTCGCTAAATCAACACCCGTTACAAGGTGCCGTAAATTCCTCAAATGATCGAACACTTGTGGTAAACTTCTTACCATGTTCCCGAAGGCGCGAAAAACAAGGCACTGGAAGCAGACGACGACCAAGAGACAATATGTAGAATGCATCAGCGCAGGAAAAGCGGCGAAACATGAGCCAAGATTTTCAGCAGTTGTGAGTAATTTTAGAACTGCCACATGAAATCGTAAAAACAAACCGCGAGAGGAGAGATGCAACGGTCCATCAGTCCTAACAACTTCCATCTTTCCATCTAATGTATTAATGGAGTCGGTAAACTTTCAACACCCAGTGTGTGAACTAATACAAATAAAGACAGCGTCGGGTATGTTTGCGGTAGCTATCATGTGTAATTTTTCATACGGGGGGTTTCTTCAGGAAATACTGACTTTATTTTATTTTAGTTTTGACCCACGACCGTTTTCTGATGTCATCTAGATGTAGAAGGAGACGTTCTACGCAGCGGCATCCTCATACAAGCACACCCGGACTATGTTCTAAACATGTTGGCTATTTGAAATCAATACAACAGGTACAAGACAAAATGTGAAATTAATTAAGCATGATCTGGTGGGAAAATAGAAATGTTTTGGCAAATCGAATGTATTATTATAATTAAAGTACTTATTATCCAATAGTAATTATAAGTTCATCTTTTTTTTTTCATTGTCGAAGTTTCCAGGTTAGATACAGGGATAAGAAACCGTAATTATTTTTTAGCGGGGCTACTAAATGATTTTTAAAAACCGCCTAGCAAGATAGTCGCTGCTTTGTTCCGACCGTCCAACTTCCGATTCACACACCGGCCGCAATAGTTTTCAAGAGGGTGGTTATCATAATTGCCTTTGTTTTTCTTAATTAAGATAGTATCCAATTAACGGTTTTCTTAATGTGAAGTGGCTTGCGTACTTTCGCATACCTTAAAGAGCGCTTGCACTTTGATGTTACTTGTAGAGTGTCAACTTTGTAAGGTTTATCGGGCGGAATGTCAACTCGAAATTGTTTCTTGAATTTTATGTGTGGAATGTCTACACATGATAAGAAAGTTTGTGGATCGTTTGATGAAGAACATGAGCTCCCGCTTAAGACTTGTCCGTTATTGAGATTTTATTATCAAGTACTTGTTGTAAATGGTTTTCCGGATATATCAAATTAATTATCTTAAACTTACTTACAGGTCTTTAACATTAAGCGAGATTTTCTATTTCTTGAGTTTCAGACAATAATTTTCGACAAATAATCTGCGAGTGGCCATTAAAAATATCACTGCGCAAAATACTATATGCTCGCCCTACGATGTGCGCGTGGAAGAAGTTATGAAAGACAACTGAACGGAACATTACTGCACGTGCCAAGATGTTAATTACGTACGATGATACAACACGCTGGTGGCTAAATATTTGTGTGCGGAAAACTAACGTTAGTGAAGACACATCGCTTGTTTATTCGGTAAATCTGGCGTTGTTTGGAGATGACACCAAAATTAGCGAACAAAATGTTGGATCGAATCCTACTCGAGTGCAAGGTCCATCTGTTTCTTCACCTGATTTATGTTACCTTATGGTGTATTGTAAATCACAGATCTTCGAGCCGTTATTACCGGTAACCTTTCCCGATTCGGCCCACTTGAGCACGCAACCAATAACACTCTGCCACTCGTTGAGTTTATCAGTTGTCGATCCAAGCCATAACGTCGACGACCATGCCACTTTTGTTGAACGGGAAAAGCAACTTTATCAAATATCATTGATTTAAGGTGAAATAAATTTTCAAACTTTTGCAAACAATGTACAGCTTGATTGCATTCCCGGTTGTATCCTAAGTGGATCTTTTACGACATTTTATGACGTTTTACCGCAGCGCAGCACGGCACGGACTGTCCTAAAGCAAGTCGTAAAAGAGACTTGAAAAATATTTATCTTTCTTTATTACGTTTGATTATTGTGCACATGTGACGGTCTCATACGATAAGAACGATAAAGACAATTATTATAGAGAGATCTGTACACAATTACGTCTTATAATAAAACTATCGAGGAGCACTGCGTCAACACGACTGATTAACGTTTGTTTTAACGGAGTCGATAGAAAAAAAAAGAACTTAGTTTAACTGACGAAAAATCCTTAAAGAAACTTAAGTTGATTTCAGTGCATTTTTTCCGCCCTAGAACTGACTTGGATCCCATTTCACTCAAAGGACCGAGTTCTTTTTGATGGTAAAAAACACTGATGACTATATCAGACCCGGCATGCGGAGATTCCGCTCACTGATATTTTGCACCGATTCAAAAAACAAATTATTTTGTCAAGCTGTTTGAAAAGTATCGATGTTTGTTGGTTTTCTTTTAAGAAATGAAATTTTTGGATTCTGCTAATTTCTTTCGTTGCATTTATACTCTTTGAACCTGGTTTTCGCACGTTGTGCGCGTAGACCCAAGCTTTGAATTGTAACAGAAGAGCTGTTTGGTAAACTCATTAACTTTTAGCATGTGTTAAATAATTTTGAGACAAGGTTTAACCATACAACCTATGACCAGCTAATATTTTCTGATGTAATATTTTCCTATATTGATAATAAGCAAGATGTAATTAAATCTGGTATGATTTGATATTACCCGTATTAGCTCTAAGGCTAAAAAGATTTTTTTGTGATATATGCATAAAAAGTGTTTTATTTTTTTATAAAAAAAAGACCAACATATTCCGTCTTATTTGTCCTTATAACCGCATAAACCTGCTGCAGCAAATATTTCATGAGAACGACAGAATAAATATAATTGAATTATTGATTGCCTTTACAATATCAATTTTTCACAATATACAGCCAAATTAAAAAAAGGAAAGTGTAGGTCCTTTGCTGAGCAATAAAGTAAATATTAACTGTACTGGCATAATCCTTCGAGACAAGTCTTCTGTATTTGCGAATTACATTACTAAATCATAGCCTACTTCTCCGCCTCAAAAATTTAAAGAAGATTAGTAGGAAATATGTGTCACTTTATGCTTTTATCGTTTAGTTTATGAAATATACACAGCCAGAGTGCGAATGGAATGTGAGCTATGTAAACCAAGGATTACTTCGGCTATCATGAACAGTAGAACTCTTTTCATAAATTTCATAAACGGATGCACGTTAAAAGCGTCTCTTGTGGCTTTCATATTGACGCTTTTATGACGAGGACAACTTTACTTTAAACAACGAGGATATTCGATGCGAACTCGAGCTTCTGTGAATCACCGATCTCAGCGGCGCAGCCGCGTGGAAAAAGAATCACACCGTTTGAAGAGGAACCTCAAAACTTTTAACGCAAACATTAGAGCTTTAAACCCCTTGAAGAGAAACACACACTCCGTAGGGCAACTAGTTCTGGTGATGCGGTCCTCGCCCCGGGGTCAAAACAAATTTGTTATTGGAGTTACGAACATGACACTTAGGGGCACCCTATCATCGCTTACTTTCCAAAACTAATGAGGAAAGCAGATAAAGCTGAGCTTCTGAGGAGAGTTGATAAAGAAAACAGTTTCACTGTGAGAAGATACAACAATTCAGACCAATATTTAGAGATTAAGTAGCAGCTTTTTGCTGGAATGCTTGCCCACCTAACGCGTTCGATATAGAATCCCAGTCACTGTTTTTATTTATGTACGCGCACTTATCTTCTTAATGAAATAAAGAAAAGACTAGATTCAGGTAACATATTCATAGACAAAATATATTTAGACATAAATCTCACATACAATGACGGATAAGTTAAAACAATTTGAAAATTGGTATGGCTAACATTAAAACAATTGACACACAATTACTGAAACACTTTTCCTTTGCACTCAGTATTTATACACAAATTATTGGCCATAAACCCTTTTAATACCTAAACTTGGTATTAATCTTGCTGGTTTCTATATTATTATTTCTAAAACTAATAAAAACATAATCCATACATTTGCAACCCTGTCGTAAATATCAGAGACTAATTAGAAAACTCTTCGTTTATATGCTCATTGGGTTTTGTACAATTACAAGATTCATCGAAAGTTTTTAAAATGAATGATAATGAATTTTTCGAAAGACGTAATCTTAACTGTGACAATTGATGATTGATATTGATAAACTGCAAAATTTTAAGTGGCGTTTCCATTATTCTAAATCTTATAATAAAAGAAATATACATTGGATGAGATTTAAAAAAATAAAAAAAACAAGTTAATGTGTTGAAACGAATTTTGATAAATTTAAACACCATACGTGTTAAGCGTTATTTTATCTATTTTCTCAGTATTCATTACCAGTTATATTTTAGAAATACATTGGTAACCATTATTATAAGATGACTTAGAATATCGCTTTCTTTCGGAGATATTTTCAACAGCATACTATTATTTAAAATTAGTATGAAAATTGTAAAAAAAAATATTACTCCGACAAACCATAAATCTGAGTAAAGTAATTCTAAAAAATACATAAAATGATTAAATAAATAAGTAAATAAAAAAAGTTTCCAGCATTTTACATTTCAAAATAAATCTATTTCATTTTCTGTATGTTAGGATTGAAAAGGAGATAAAAATAAAAAAGCAAATATTCCAGCTTTTCGATAGAAATATTTCACATTAACTATCCAATTTATGCGGACATTCTAAATCATCATGTTATTTTTTTATATCCCTGAATGAATTCCTTACCGTATGAATGAGGCAACGTCCGCCAACTTGAACCAGACGGGTATTTTCTTCAAAATTATTCCAGATTATTTTAAACAGAAACTTTCCCTGTCACAGTCAGTATGTATAATACTTTACCAAGTCTTTGCAAACATTATTGTTTATGCTTCAGAGTTAGTTTAAAATGTTATGTAAAAATCAAATATCAACACTCAAGCCTGTCTGCCAGTACATTTCGTGATTTTGAGCAACGTTGCTGATAATAATGAGACAGTAAAAATACCATCTATGAATTGGTAATCTTTGGCATAAGTTTATCGGTCGCCCTATTTTTTAAAAGTCCATGCATGAATATAGATTTCATCGCTGCCACCCTGCTGTGGAACTGTAATATTGCATGTAATGTCTGTATTTTTCAAGCTCAAGTGCCGATATGGCTGAGATTCCAACGGGAAGAGGGGCACTGAACGCGCTTGAACCGGGCCCGCGTGCGAAGTGCTCGTAGTAGGCCGGTCTCAGGGACGACAGGGCCGAAGAGGCCGGTAAAACTGTCGAAACAACACCCCCACTGACCGATGTACCGCTGGCCAGCGGCGATCTGCCGTTATTCGGAGTAGACTTATTGTTTCCGATTAAACTGTCAATGGTGAAACCTCCCCCGGGTTTCGTGGCTATAGACTTTGAAGAAGTTGCTGATGAAGAGTTGGATGAGGATGAGGATAACATTGTCCCTGTTGAGACGGTTGTTTTTAAAGGAAACGAGCCCTCGGAAATGGTATTTTGCAGACTCTGTAACGCCGGGCTATTGAGTCCTAAACTCATGGAACTGAGAGCTGAAGCCCGGGCGATATCTTGCGGTGGTAGTAAAGACACGGGGGGAGGGAGAGGTGCCATAAAGTGCGCATACGGCCCGGGGAGCCCCTGGTGATGGGGGTGGAGATGCGCAGGAAGGTTGTGGTGGGAATGCATCCCCAAGAACGCCTGGCCGTATGGATGGTGGGTGGGCAGGAACGCCGTGGGTTGGTGCATGAGATCGGGAGTGATGCGTTTGTAGCGTTTTCTTCGCCTCAGAAAACTGCCGTTGTCAAACATATCCTCGCTGGCGGGGTCTAGGGTCCAGTAATTGCCCTTTCCAGGGTTGCCCGGCTCGCGGGGTATCTTAAGGAAGCAGTCATTTAGAGAGAGGTTGTGTCTGATGCTGTTTTGCCAGGCAGGGAAACGTTCTCTATAATAGGGAAACCTGTTCATGATAAACTCACAGATTCCGCTGAGAGTGAGCCTCTTCCTGGGAGACTGAAGCACTGCCATGGTTATAAGAGCTATGTAAGAATATGGCGGCTTCACAAGATTATTCTTTTTGTCTCTCCCGTTCTCTGCAGACTCGTTTTTGGTGTCTGCATCATCATCATCGTCGGCGCCGTCCGCATGACAATCTGAATCATTCTCCATCCCTTCTAACTCCTTGTCGGTACAGTCATCATAATCTTTATAGTCAATATCGTGATAGTCACTGTGAGCAAAATCTTCCTCTCCATCAGATCCACCGTAGGATTCCCCGGCAGAGACTCCGGGTGATACCTTACTAGTGGTCATGCTTTCCTGTAGACACTGCTGTGGGGAGGGTGCTAGGCGTTGTTTAGGCGAGTTCTGACGCAAGATTTCAGCGTCTTCGGCTTTCTGGTGTGGAGTCCCCGTGATTTCCATGTCGCAACGCATCGCCAGCGTTCGATCTAGACGTCAGATCCCCTGTATAGATCCTAGGGAAAATCTGCCAGGCACACTACACACGCTGAAACACCTTTCTATCAGTGTATAGATACGCGAACACGGTACTGTATCGACACACTGTTGTGATAATTCTCGCTGATAAGATCAGGATCGATTCCCAAGAGCGCTCTGCAGCTTTGGATCCTCTGTTCCTGAGTAATTAGCGAGGTGTTAGCTCGGAAAATTTATCGGAGATGATCCCAGTCCCTGTGAGATCCGAGCACGACCACCCAGTCTGTCAATTGTTCCTCTCCCCAATTGAAACACCTACTTTTATAAACTACACTAGTCGCGTATGGCAGACACCCAACCACACAGCCCCTAGGTCACGTGGTTCTGGCTGTGTTATTGGAGCGCCGGCGTATTACCATATCAATTTCTACAATCCGATCTGTAAACGCCCCCTTGTTGTAATTACACGCTTTTTACTTGATGGAGGAAATCACGTTAGGGGACCTCGTTGTGCCGATCATCGTGCTCACCCTCACACACACATACACCTTGAAGGAAAATTTTATGACAGATGGATGAAAGAAATGGGGCGAGAGTTTCACGGGTTACTGAGAACTGAGAAACAATAACGGCGCAGTTCGATTATTTAGAGAGCCGCGCACTTGGAAGGTCCCAGTGCGTCACGCACGTGAAATATGTCACGGCAACTACCGCGTCACGGACCGATGAAATGGAACAATTTAGGAGGGAAGAAAAAACAGTCAGTTACAATCTAAATGATGTTTTAACGAATCATTATGATAAAGTGTTTTGTCTCTAATCACCCTTTCGCCGTTTCTTACAATTTATTCTTTCTCCTCCTCTTCAAAGAGGTGCAGCAAAATGATGAGAAATAAAAATTTTATCAGACGGGTTTATTTTTCTAACCACTGTTGATACAACATATTGTCTCACTGCTGCACAGTATGGATAATTATTGTTGTAAACTGGTAGCGGGTTGATAGAAAAAATCGAAAAACAAACACCACTCCACTGGACGTCTTGAAACACGACTACAGTGCGCCGCCGATGTTTTAGAACTACAGTAAGAAGAGAGCCTTGCGGTGAAACGAAGGTTGATCTACAAACACAGCGGGACAATGCCAAGCATAAGCAAAGTTACACTTAACTGGGATCTGCAAAAATGTTCTGGAGGAGTAAAAACTACAGAGAATTGTTTTGATAAGCTTAGATGATAGTTTTATGCAGTCGACTACTCGCATTCGGTAGAGGATCGATTGTTGGGTCTTTCCGTCTCGCTCTTCGTGTCTCTCGTGATTACCGTGCTCATCGCTTTTGGGCTGTCCTAGACAAAGATCGAGGAAAAGAACCGATTCAAAACAAACGAATTTATTCAAAACATTTTGACCCACAGTTCTGTACGTCAAATAAATTTGAAAAACCTTCGTTGATATATTTTTAGAGAAGCGATCGACAGCAAATTGATTACCGTCTAGTTTCCAAATTTATTTTTGTAATCCCGAAATCGATTTTACTGTGAGGTCGACATTTGTGCTAGAAAAAGATTTTTTAGCTTGTTTTGCGTGCAAAATGAAAACTGAAAAAGAAAAGACAAAGAAAAATGATCAGAACCACCGACGTGACTCAAAAATTTGCAATGTGCTAAATACCTTAGAGACCAAACAAACAGCTTCTCCTATAACTAAATAGCATTTACTTTTAAACTACTTGCTCCACTTATGTAAATACAATCTGCAACTCGATAGCAAAATTTATATTACCAGCAAGATATGATGAGAAGGGCCGACGGAAGAGTTGGGTAGAAAAAGTTTTGATACAACCTTAGTTCTGAACACAAACACTCGAGTGAGTTGACAAACTAGATAAGCAGCGTGTAAATTATTGTTATTGTAACCACGAGGCGGGTTTATTGCCGTAATTGCTCATTGGGCGATGTCTCACCTGATTCGTTTTCGGGTCGATTTGTTATATTCAATGTGATGTGGACGTAAAGGAAAAAGAACAAAAATACATGAGCTTAACTGTTAATTTTCTTTTTTTCATTTTCATTTCTATTTTCTTTCTGTATTCACCAGCATTTGCATTTCTTTAAACATGTATCTCCATTCAATAATTCTGCTATTTGTAATTGTGTTTTTCAAACTGCACCTGCTTCCATAATTAGCATAGTTACAACTGGAGATGTTCTTACTAAATTTAGGTTCTTCAGAAAACTATCCCTCATAATGACAAAAAGGAAGGAAGGTCATTTCAAAATTGATGGCGTTTGTTTGAAAATCCTTTTCACCAACGATCTAATACATTTACAGTGTAGTAACCGAGTCCCTAATTATCAAATAGTTCAACGGATTTACGCACAGGAGGTACAGATGTGTACAACAAATAATTACGAACAAGTCGTCAGTGTCACTGCTTAGTGTCTTTGTGTATTGCATTACCTTTCTGTTGTGACACCTGTTTGTTTGCGTAAACATTGAAATGTTACGCGCGTTAGAGTAGTATCGCTTTGGATCACACTGAGAGCGTCCTGCGTAATGTCGGGCTCTTCAATTTTATCCCTTTAAGTATATACTAGGACTACTATTTATGTGTGGTCCATAATGTTCAAATAGGATGGCGTGCTATATTGTACTTGAATAACCATATACACAAAATCAAAAAGATTGTCACAAACAGAGACACAACAGTGTCGTGGCCAATGTGGCCTCTCGATGACCAAACCCAGAATGCCACTTACGTCACTACATTTAAGACCTATTACACGTCACGATTTTATTGAGTGCATACTTGTAACCAATTTATATGTGTGGTCCTCTTTTAAAATAAATGATCAGATTTCAGATTTGCAGAAGACCAAAGTTTTTTTTTTTTTTTTTTTTTTTTTTTTTTTTTTTTTTTGTGAAATTGAAAAACAGTTAATCGCTTTTTCAATTGCATAAGTAATACATTTTTGGATAACATTTTAAAAGATGGAATATGCAAATTAGCCCTGCAAACTACATGTACATTATCATTTATACGCGTCATTGCCTGCGCTACGTGTAACACGTCAGATTCGACGTAATATCTGTATATACCTGAATATTATCCACTTAACTGCATACTACTAGCTGCTAATGTGTGGTCTGCCTGTTAAAACATGGCGACCCAATTTGCTTTGTATGTGATACTCTTTATTTTCCCTCCCTCAGACTTGGGTCATTTTTTCTCTCTTTTTTTTCCGTCTTGTGAGAACATGCCGCTCCCGTATTTTGGTTTACCACACGACGTCGTCTCGTTTTCCCGCTAACGTTTGTCTTTCCCTTAGGCGACGCTGCTCCTCCAAACAAAAACTTGACTTTTCGCAAGGAAAATTTGAAAATAAAAGCAACACAGGGTTAGAACAACACTAAGTCGGGGAGCAAGAGTCGCTCCCATAGCCTTTCGTTCGCCATTTCTTGCTTTACCAAAAAATTGAATCAGTAGTTTAATCAGCGGGAAGACTTGGCAACCGACGCAAGCCTGTAACAATGATGTGACGCGTTTTCTAAGCGTCAACACTTGCAAAATTTTCTTCGACTTTCACTTTTTTCGTTGACAGAAGAGAGCAGTTTGCTACCTTTTGTTTCACTTTTATTCGGACAAACAGTTAAAAATACAATATCATCAATATTTTAACTGAATTTGGAATTTTTACCCACACGATCGGTTTTGACGGTATGCAATTTAATGTAAAACCTTTTACCGAATGTTTTCTAAGGATTGTGTAAGTTTATACAAAGTTGATGAGGTAAGACTACAAAATGTACTTTTATTTATTTATTTTATTTTATTTTATTTTATTTTATTTTATTTTATTTATTTATTTATTTATTTATTTATTTATTTATTTTTGTGTTGCTGTTAATTGTGAAATGTTTTAGATGCGTGAGCGTAAATCTTACATTTCCCTATCTTTGACAGATCTACAGTCTTAGGTTCGTACTTTTTATATTACGTACCTGAATACCTGAGAACTCTAAAAGCCGTGCAGAAGCTTGAATAATAATAACATTTACATCTTAAAATTATGCAGGAACTTTAAAGATGGTGTGAATACATTGCCGACAAAACGTGTGGTCCAAAAACCAATATTGGAAATGAATCAGAGAGTTTGGGGAACATATTGGCGAAAATCCGGGACACCCGTCAATTCAAAACAAACATTACTGGCTTTGCGGAGCGTGTAATTAAGACTTGTGATTAACTGTAACGCTGGAAGCTGATCCCCCCGACGTTGATTAAAATTAACAAAGCATGTCCAGTGAGCACATGTAGCGAGTGCTGCAATTTGTCCCGTCTGTCAGAGTGCTTTCAACACGCGCACTGCAATCAAGGGGATATCCTTACAACGTGTCAAATCGGCTGATCTTTTAACACAGAGGGCAAATTCAATCTGACACGGGCGCAAGATAAAAATTTGTAATCGGTTTGAAAATCTGTGTCATTTTCCGTTCAATCTTTGTCTAAGCGGCAATAAAATTTAACAGATGGGGCAAAGATCATTGTGAGGGTTAAAGGAGTCCGAGAAAGAAAGCATGAAATAGCTCTTAAGAGGCACGACAGAACACAGCCAGAACATGGACTAAATGCCCAGAGGTTAGGACGATTTCATTGACCCTTGGATTATAGCGAATTAATCCAAATATTGCTGGAGGTGGAGAATACGTTCAACAAGAAATATTCAGAGCTCTACCAGTCTCAATTACGACAGTAACGGTTCACAATAACAATCGGTGAATCATTATACTAATGGACCTTTAATCCTTTCCTTAATCCCAACAACGCTTTCTCTCTCTTTCGTTTTCTTGGGTTCAGTCAAGGTTTGAATTCCAAGCTTGCGGATTCCAGTTTTCCAAATTATTTGCTTAACAACTTGATTAGTGCCAAGTGCTCTATTCGTGTAGCACGCCTGTATTATAATACGTTGTGTAATTCAACGAGATGAGGATTCAATTTTTGCTCCACTCTATTTGCGTGTGCCATATTTCTTGATTAAAGAAAAAAAAACAACAATTTTTTTTAAAAAATCCACATGCGGACCAATAACACTTTGGTATTATCTTATGTACACTGTGAATAATTCAAGATTTCTGCTTCCCTTCAAAGGACAGAAAAAAAAACGCAAATTCAAATATTTAAATCTTAATCTGTGAGCCGCGGCTGAGGGTGCTTGCTGTGCCCAGAAAATCTCCAAAACCGCACAAGAAGCTGCCACTCCGAGAGCACTGTTCGGAGCTGCTGGAGCGGAAAGCGGGATAAATTGTGCGTTATGGGAGCGGGGATGATCCGCCCCGCCCACCTGCCGTGGTGGAAAAACAGAGATCAATAAACGACCTACCTAATGAATCGAGGAGCAGGCGCAATTAAATAGGTCTAGCCGAACAAAAGAGTTCTCTAGTACTTGGAGTTAAAGCAGTATTGGTGACCGCCATTAATCAATATTTGAAAATAGCGTCATGTCATTGCGTTGGCTTTTGTCGATTTGTTTAGAAGAGGTAAAAGTTTGTAAGATTATTACAATTTCGTTATGTACAACCATGACTGCTGAGTAGAGGTATTAATACCCTATGTTACGGACAATGTACCAACCCCTAAACTGGTTAATATAAGCGTTATTACAATTTAAACAGCAGATGACGCGCCTTCTAATTCTTTTAAGGATAAAAATATCGTCTTCCAAGCGCTAATTATCAGTTTTTTATTTGTTGCAGAATTGTTTTATCACGAATAAGTGAAATATCATCATAAATCAAATAAAAATATGAAGAAAATATAAACTTAAAGCAAAATATTTTAAATGATTTCACACCTACATTTTCCTCATTTGCCACCAAAAATAAAAGATCAAAGAAAAAGTTGCCAAGTCGGAGGTGGCAAAACTATAGTATTGGATTGGTTGAGCATTGACTGACCACAGTCAAATGTATCGTAACAAATATGTAAAATACTCTCATTTTCAGTACTATGATTTAGCGTTCGACACATTGCATATTGGCATTTTAATGTTTGCAAAAACAGCAGCAGCCAGCAAACAGGCAATTTTCTCATGGTTTAAACCACAATTTGTCGCCGACCAGAAACCTGTCGCAGGGCTTCATGTTCCGTTAGTTTATTATGCTTTCTTAACCCCACAACTCCCAGAGGGGCAGCAAACTACCACGTCAGATTACCGCCAACAGGCCCCGTCAGGTGTGTCAGCCAGGTACCCTACTGAGCTGCTTCAAAAGCCCTCTCGTACTAAGCGAAATGTTTAGATAGACTTTACATTAAAGTACTCTGCAGGAGACCTTGCTTCATTCAAGCACCACAACTGCATATAGGTTATTTTTCTTGTTTTTCGTATCAGACCACCATTTTGTGTCTGGTCACCACGCCCCTGAAGCCAAGAAACGGGCAGGAGGTTGGATTCTTTTTTTTTCCTGCACTCCTTTGCTCTTATCTTTCAAATACACACATACTTTTGAAGATTTATGCACTACCATAAAAATTATACCCATATATTACTTTCTTTCAGTTTTCTTCTGTTTGCATAGCCATTAGGAGCCCTGCGTCAACTTTACGCAATAAACACAACTTTTCCATTTTCACTGAAAAGCGAGGATGGATAACCCTGAACCACCGCAGCAGCTGTCCACGTGCATTTCAACAACTCAGCCGTCCCCTTGATACTTCTATGGCCCATTGATTGCTTATTTTATTCCTGTTAGTCTTACGTCAGTGTATATTTGGCACAACTGTTGGTTTAACTGCGCTGGGTTCCTCCATCCGTTCAGCCGTATCGCTCTTCCGCTAGACCACCCCTGCAAGTCCCTAATTAATTTGCGTAACAAATTGGTGGATTTGAGAGGCATTAATTCCGAGCATATACAAACATGGCAGGCTGGAGAAACAAGCAAAACCCAGTGATTCAGGGTCATTGACTTGAAAGAATCTCGGGTCGACTCCATAACGATGAAGAAATACATTATATATATGCTATGTTAAGAGAAGATGTTCAGAGAAAAACAGCTGCGCGGGATTTGGTGATATAAATTACCTTGAAAAATGTTTCCCCTTGGAAAGGAGAAATAATAATCATTGGCTGCATAGCACATTTTGCACGCGGGGCTCATGTAGAATGCCTAAGTAAAGGTGTCCTAAGTCAGTTTTTTTTTCACAGCCCCTTAATATTCTTCATAAAGACAAAAACAGAAGAGATTACAAATAATAAGAAAACACATATTAAATCTAAGCACGACATGCAGAACTAAGCAGTGAGTAAACATTTGAAAAATAGCTAAATTGCAAAATTGTTTCTATAACAAATACGAACTGCGATGACCATCGAGCATTTTCATTCCACTATTTTATCCATTGCCACAAAAGGTTTTAGATTTTTAATACAATTTGTTGATCAGCAACGGAATGGTAAATAGAAACGTTCAAAGAAAAATATGCTGGCTAAGATGCAAATTAGTCTACAAATGTAGTAGCAGATGTCGTTACTTCGGACTTAAAATATATTACTAAAATCCAATCTCTAAAATATCATGCCAAATTTCCTTAAAAGGCTTGACCATCTATCTAATCGGTTAAAAAAATTAAGGCTCGATCCTAGACTGAGTGTGCATAAAAAAAGACAACAAATTAAACAAATTCCATCTTCATGAAATATCATGTTTCGGTCAGACACGGAAAAAACGTGTAAACAGAGAACACATATTCACTTGCAAAAGATCAGTCGACGCTAATTAACAGGCGCAGCAACATATTCCGCTGTAAATACAAGTTTGTTAATTTCATTAGCGTTTGCAAATACATGGACACGTCTACTGGGGAGCGAGGTGCTGTTCTTGTCAGTCTGTTTCACGATTAGTGGAAGCTTTAAACTTGTAGGTAACTGAACAGGAAGATCGTGATTCAGATAACCTAAGACATAGTCTAGCATTTGGCCTTTAGATTTTTTATTTTTCTTTCCGTGGTAGCCTTCTGCTTTCTAGTTAAAATAAAAAGATGGACAGTGGAGTAGCATGCTACTTTTCAGTTTGAATTTTTTTGGACATCACACTCTACACTTCCGATGCCTCTTGAAATTCATCATTATTAATCTACCACAAAAATAGAAAAAAATTGGTAAGGACAAAATTGACAGAGCTATAAAACTGAAAAAATATTTAAAATTGGCGAATATGGGCTATGTTTTGTAAACATACATGTATTTTCACATTGAATGAAGATTATGTCATCGATAGACGTCTAACATTCCACTGGTTTCATTTCAAACAGCACGGGTAATGTTTTATCTTGGGAAAAAAGAAAAAAAAATGAATTAAATAAACATCAGACTTTATGTGATGGGTATACTCTATCATATGAAAATATTTCATTGTTCATTGAAACGGACATTTTTTGGCGTAGATTTAAGGTTAAATCCTCAGATATTAGGGGAATTAAGACCCGGTAGAACGTCGCTATCGAGTCTGGTGTATCTTTTTTATTATTCTTTGCCATGCTAGGTCTTGGGGCGTAGTGAGTTCTAGAGAGAAACGAAGGTTTCCATTTCAATAGAAACATCGGGCTCCCAGCTTGAAAACTATTGTTTGAAATAACACACTTGAATAGGAAAATACAGCGGTCGAGTAGACCTCTTCGATTTTACATAAACTGCTGTTTTTTAACCAAAAAATAAAAAGGAAAATGAGGTCCCATGGACACTTCGGCTGTTTCTCATTTTAGTTGATTTTTTCATGTTTTCACAACATAGTTTTCATGTAAATGACATTGTAAACGAACAATTCGAGACAAGTGGGTTATGTCATACAACACAGAACAAATAAAACGACTTACTCGATCAACATCTGTACCCACATTTCTGCTTACTTCTTTACACTAAATCAAGCAAAAATAATAATAAAATAAAATAAAATAAAATAAAATAAAATAAAATAAAATAAAATAAAAACTATTGAAATTGTCATTTGCAAAAAATCTCATTTATGATTTACCAGTGTACATAGTGATAATATATATTAAGTTTGAGAACATCAGCTGCGTACTGGAAGATTAGTGGTACCATGATATGCGTGACTTTATTGTTTATCCGTCTTTTTCATTTATTCGAGAAGGAATAGAGTATAGCATATTGTGATGCTCACATAAATGGTGTAAAATGAGTATTTGGCATCAAAACGTAATATGAAACATCATTAATTTTTAAAAACATGCAAATAAATAGAAATGTGGCATTCAACAGGCTGGGCGGTTCAATCAATCCATATACTCTAATTTCAGTTATTCACCTGCTGCCCGATCTAATAAACAGATTTGCAAAGCATATCCGCAACTGAAACAAACAAAAAATAATTAAAAGAGAAGTTCCACAAACTATAACCAACTGCACTTCGAGATTTGGGCATGATCACCTTCACGTGACTGCCCGCCACTCACCGCTGGGTGCAAACCTCTTTCACGGGACCTTTACAAAGGCACAGGTGTAAAAATGCTACTTGTCACTTTATAACTACTTCTCGCAAATCCCCTAAAAACCACCACAGAAGGTGCCTTTGAAATAAACCCATTACACGCCGCAAGTTGTAGCAAATATGGATCAATATAATTAGCCAATACAAACATTCACACTTACATCGGGGACCAATGATCCAAAATATTTGAGTTAGAGCCGCTTGTTTGAATTATAGTAGACAGATGTGTTCATAAAGCACCGGGTTGAATTTCACCCCCATGTATCCGCTACATTTACTGGAGTAATTAGCTAACAGATATTGAACGGAATAACGACTTCAGTTACTTAATTACAGCCATTAAAATACTGCCGTTGTCAATAGGAAAGCTTTTAAAGAAATATATAATAAAGCCGGTATTGTCCACGTGGCTTTAAAGACGGGTTATACAAAATCCGAACGGAAAACACGATTAATTGTAATTTAGATTTCTGTATTTTTTGTGTGTTCAGTGGGTGCATTTGAGATTTTATCCATAGGGATTAGATGCAAGTGAGAGACTTCACGTCAATTCCGGGGTGCTTCTGGGTTCTTTTCCCCCCACCAACCCTACCAGCTTTAATCAATGCGGAGCAGAGGAGTTACATGGATTTCGTTTCAAATCTAATAAACAAATTTCGTTACTGCAACCTCTGATCTTTAAAATTTTCATATATAGTTCATCGCCTCTGGGAAACCAAGCAACGGTTTTTATCGTTCTTTTTCTTCCCATTGATTATAAGAACAAGACCCAATATTTTTATCCGCGTTAATGCAGTTAACTGGCTAATTCTGACACGTCGTGGCAAAACGGCTGCAAAAACTTGAAAATAATATACACTGTAACACATGGAGAGCACTGAATTTATCTTGGATGCCTTGAAGGAGAACTAACTGTTGTTTCTCTATAGCGCACAGGAACAAACATTGCTGCGGGAATATCAGATCACACAGAGTGACACACCCTATTCGGCATGCGCAAGTGCACGAAGATCGATTGAGAGGAGAGTTTGTCCACTTGGCAAAAAAATATGGCCTGCTATTTGTTACATCTTTTATGAAAGTGCAATTGAATAGATGCATAATGTACCATCAATGACATATGTTAATGATGAGGGCATTTTGTGGATAGTATCATCAATTCTTTCCCCAAATCTTAATAAAATTTCCAACTTGCTTGGATCGAGTTTTGACAAACCAACAGGATGAAATCAAGGTGGATTACGCATAACATTTTTTGTTTAATAATAATCATCCTACTCTGTATGCAATAAAAATCAAGATAAAATTCCACATATTCAATAAGATATGAAAAGCAAAAAATAAATTTCCTGGAGGGTTCGAAAAAAAAAAAAAACAATGATAATAATAAAATAAATAAATAATTAAAAATTAAAAAAGATGTGTGTGTGTACGTACTTGTGTATGCGTGTGTGCCTGTGATAAAATTTGTCATCTCCTGTCTCTTCAGATTTGTTTCCTGACTTAAATATATAGTCAAGTTTATATGTATATAAGTAATCAATGTCACCGGCCTCTATTGATGCATATTAGCTCAGAGGCAAGGCAAGTAGCAAGTACAATTATGTAATTTTTTCCCCTAAAACCATTTGTAAGTGTACTTGTTAAGAATGTAATGACCAGCAATCACCAAAACTACAGATATGAGAACCCTTCTTCTTGGACATTCGATACTAAGTTTGCTTATTTATAACTACTGCAACCTTCTAATTGTTTCTCATTTGCTTTGAGATCTGCCCTTCTCTTTGTAAGTACGGACATATCAGGCACGACTATAAACAAATTGCCTAAATTTAGTCTTCAGATTTTGATGAACAACATAAATTGACTGTGAGTTAATTACACTTCGTGTCTCTAAAATGTCGAAGTTGTCCAAGTTGCCCACGCGATTTCCACTAGGGAAAAAATTCTCTGTCCACTTGGGGCATGTTAATACTTGACTTTTTGAGACCAAATGAAAGTCAAGGTTAGGTTTCAGCTCATATTCTTTAAACATGAGCCAGCTAATATCCCAGTTTTGCCTATAAATATTAAGAACGAAACGAATTAATGAATGAATTTAACCATTGCCCGTACTTGTTGCATCTCAATCACTAAATGTGTATTGGCCTTTCTACCATACTTTCTAATGTGACCTTCAAATCGTACAATTGTTGTTACCCTTATCAGAAACTGATCATTAAAGGAAAATTATGCAATTATTTTTTTTTTCATGTTGTCTTAGTCAAACTAATTAAGCAGACGTTTCCCATACACTAGCATAAATCAAGGTCATATCCTTTTCGTACTACGAGAGTCATACAGGGATTTCAGTATTGGACGGACAACCAGGGGCAGAATTTGTCCTCTATTCCGGTAATTGTCCTGTACAGGAACAAATACTGCTGCCGGAATATCAGAACGCGGACAGAGGCATTAGTGCGTAAGGGTCGATCGTGCACAGATTAAGTCCACTTGACAAAAAAGATGTTCTATTGTTTACACAGAATTTCATCAAATGAATACAGTACTAGTCGCGTACGCAATAACACCAGCGTCATTTTTGTATACTCTAAAGCTTTTGTAAATGGCGAAAACAGTATTCTGTGTTCACCTTGCGTTTTATTGTAAATTATCCATTGTATTTGTTTTGTGTCTAGATTTTACAGATTTTTTTTTATTTTGGATTTGGTCTTCTGATTTGAAGATATTTAAGTGTTACTGGGGTCAGCGAAAATGTGTATATTGATTTATCAATAAGTTAAGCACAAGTAGAAATATGAAATACTGAGTTCGGTTAGGCAAGCATTAATTAACAATTACATTTAAAAATGGTTATAAACCAATTTCTCGAAATTGTCCAAAGCAGTTCCAACAAGAAAGCAATGTTGAAAACATCGTTGGTGGTGTCCGAGGGCCAGAGGCGAAGATCGTCACCATGGTAACCAAATGAAAATGTTATCTGCCCTTGTTACTGTGAAAAACACGACCATGTGCCTCGTTTGTTGTAAGAAAACAAGGACGGTTCAGTTCGCTATTTGGAAAGGTGCTACCAACAAAACCAGGTCCCGCGTTTTGGCAGTGGATTGCGCTTCTGTTAGTTCTGTCCCTATTGAGATAATTATGATAATCTATCTCATCGCAACACCTCAAGGAAGAATAACAGAAGATGGAGGGAGGTTCTCGTGAGCGCATACAGACTGCGACCTTCAAATATTGACATAGAGAAGTTTCGCGTAGGATACAGAAGAGAAAAAACTAACGAATGCAACTTGTCAAAGCATTCTCTGCCAGACCGATGGTTCTGAATGACGTTCCTTTCTCGAAGGATTTGTGGATGGGATTTCTTGTGATCTTATCAAATTTGCTTTGGTCATCTTCGTCGATATTTGGATTTCTCCTTGAAAGTGTTCACCACTTATTTTGATAATTTTTTTATCCAAACAATAAATAGCCAATGAGAATTTTAATGAAAAAACTTACGCTGGTCAATTTCTTGAACAATGTTCGCTCAGCCAAATGATTCGGTTTTTTTCACGATTAAAAAGTATTCTAGTCCAGCTTTTCTCAAAATGCCACATTCATTTTTCTTCAAAATCCACTTCAGTAGCCTTATCATTGAAAATGCCGAACTACATTAGTAGGTTCCAATTCAACTTGTACAAAGACAAATTGAGATTTTGCCTTAATTCAAAATCCAGGCACGAAGGAGAGCGTAATCCGCATGATGGGGAGGTACAACACTTTAAGAGTATTTTTATTCTTTTTTGTTGGAGAATTTTCGTTGTGAATGGGGATAAAGACTTGCGATTTTTCGCTTAGAATTGGTCGTATTCGCCTGACCCCCTCTTCAGCAGGTGCAAATCTCTCCACGTAGATCAAGTGGGCATCGAAGTGGATTGCACCGCTTCTATCACCTTCTTACCCCTGATGGTCCGCGCAGGGCTAAGCAAACAGCAAATAAGCTGTATTTATAGTTGTTTCAATGGCATTATTGCGGCTTTGTCACCCGTCATGGTGAAATTGACGTGAAATGTACATCGGTGGAGATGTCAACCAAGTTTTTGTTTGCAAATCGCAACCCCTGAGCAATAACTGAGACGAGAAGAGAAAATACACAGCAAAGAGCGTTGATCAAATCGAAACAAGCTTTGTTTAGCTGCTTATGATTGTACGATGGATTTTAAGGAAATTGCGGAGATACAATCAACATATATACACTATACCCTCCGGGACGATAATCCCCTGCGTATTGATGACGCGCGCGCTCCGACATAATATCGTCTGCCACTTACTCTCGACGCTTCCTGTGGCTATTTTCAAATGATATTTGCGGACAGTACGATGGGAACTTGTCGAAAAGCTGATTCCAGTTAATGTAGCCCATGGACTCTGTATTTCTGACCATAAGTATAGATTTAGATTAGTCAGAACCAGTGAATCAGTGAGTTTGGTCGAATCGTCACAGCAAAGCGCCAAGTTGCCACGACGGAATCGAACAAAGACCCCTTAATCGAAGACAGACAAGGAAAACGATTAAGATATAAAAACAATAAATTTACCCTTTTCCTTTGACTCACACTTTATTATATTGCGACATCTTCACATCTTAGAAAGTTTTGAACACATAATCTCCTAACTATCGATTGTGTTTGTGTAATTGTAATGTTTAATATACAGTGATGTTGCGTTGTTAGATTTAATCTGTTAATTTGATAATGTTTCTTATAAAAAGCTTGGTCGATTACTAAAACAGTCCAAATAATGCATTTCTTCAAATAAAAAGTTGGCAAGATGCAAGACAACAAAAAAAGATTGATTCTCCTCTCTATTTTCGGCTCCATAATCAAATATCCTTCTATTTTTTCTTCTCTGCAGCTTTTTTTGAGAGCAAAAATTATCTTATGTACACTAACATTTGCTCAGCGTTTTGTTTGCTGTTTCAATCTTTGGTCTTATCCAACGAACGCGTTTGGCTAAAATATTTCCTTGCTGCATTTACACGCCTATGTAAGCAAGCAATACACATGTTCCGATGTTTATTCTAAGTCTACATGGACTGGTCATTCTAACTCTCTTCTTCCCATTTACTTTTGTGTTTACTTGTTTAAGAAAAAGAAAGAAAGAAAGAAATACAAATTCATGTTAGGTATAATGCTAAATATTTGCAAGACAAACAAGCATATGAATGTTTCCTTTCCGTTTAAAACACGGAAAGTAAGTACAGTTTAGGTGAACGTCCTCGCTCACTGGAAGATGAAATATCATGGTAGCAGGTGACTACGCGTTTGGTTTAGGCTTACATCAAAACAACTCTATTTATTGGCATTGGTGTGTACTCTTTCATGTTGGAACAATTTCTTGGCGTGTTTTTCATCGCAATGGACAAATTTCCGAAGATAAATGGACCAACAAACGACCGCTAGACCGGGAGAATTTTCTTAACCGGCTCACGGTGAGGCAATGAAACGCCCATCAATTGAGGCCGGGACTTAGAGAAAAAAAAGAGAAAAAAAATCCTAATTGCATTTTCTTTATGAACTAGAGAAAAGGATTACGTTTGGAATGCTTGATTATTAATCATATTTTATTTATGTTTATTGTTCTCTAAATTGATGAAAAATAAAGAGGATCGCATTGAAATGACACTGCATAATTAAGCCACAGATTTTGAAAACCTTTACCTGTGATATCGTCGTCACATACATATCAAATTACCCCGCCCCCTCCTCCTTCAATTGCAACTTTTCATTAGATCATAAAATACTATAGCAGCATTTAAAATAGAAGAAGAAACTTAAATTGACACATACTACTACATTTTATAGGTAAATTGGGGAATGCAGACATTAAAACGGTTTTATAAATAGTTTTCTCTTATGACCGATGCAATCTCTATTTCATCTTTTTTCATAATACCTATTTATTAAAACAATATGACGTAAAAGTATATAAGCATATTACATAATTTGTATCATTTTGAAACAAAAACTCGCCCATTTTACCATTAAAGGATATTATATTCTTTGATGGCGTTAAAGAATTTTCTACCAAAACCTCCACAACTCTCACAGAATAAGGACCATTGTGCTTATGTACATGTATATATTTTATTGTTCACAAGTGCTATTATACACTAAAATCTCCGACGAGAGTGTTATTTCTCTCTTCCATATGTTCCCTCCATGAATTGACTGTTTTTCTAATCACCACGCGATTGGCCCTGTATCATTTAGAAGAAATAACATTTACTTTTGAGTAGTGAGGTCACCTGTCCGATAAAAGTAACTAATGATTACGAATGTGCTGCTGACGAACAATTAACAGCATATTTCGGAAGAAGAAATAAGCCACCTCAAAGTGGCCCGTGTGCTTTTATTGTTTTGCCACGTCTATAATTTCAAAGCGATGGGGCGATTTTTCACTGTAAATTATGACACTTTTACCGCATAACACCCTTTCGCCACTTCAAACTCAGCGCTTAAACGACACAGCAAAGTAAGCTGCAATGTGCGCGGAGCTGTTGCAACGTTTGTGATTACTTTTGCAGAAGGACCGATTAGATATCTTTTTTTCTTTTTCAAAGCATCATCCCATCTACCATCACGAAGGAATGTCTGATGAGATATGGAAACGTCTTTATCTGTGGATTAATGGCGTTTCAGCACAAAGAAGAACGAGTTTTCCCTTCTGGCAACAAACACGTTTTGCTATAAAGAATTATTTATAAGTCGGACCAGGCGTAGAATGTGAGCTCAGACGAAAACAAACATGTAGAGAGAAAACAAACAAGAAACCTATCAAACAGTCGACCTGTTACTGACTTTGATACATGTATTACGTATTCCCATTTGTTACAAAGTACATGCACATGCCTCTAAATAATAAATATTGGGGTTTTCCAAGATGAAAGCATACATTTCAAAATGTTTTGATAAAGTTAAGCATCATTTGCCAATAGATATTAGATAAATTGATTTCCTTATGTGTTAAAATAAGATTTTCATTTTTTTTTGTAAAAAAAAAAATTTAAGTCTACGTAGCAGTGCCTTTGCTTTAATGATAAAAAAATAAGTACACAAAGCAACTCAATATATACATACATTGTATATTTAAATTTATTTTTTTAAATTTATTATTCTAAAGTTTGCAGCTACACATCAATACCCAATGAGCATCTAGCTTTAAATTTCTTTGCATTAGAGCAACCATCTCTCTCTCATTTGGTTTGCTTAATGTATCTACAGATCTTTGTCATGACTATTGTGTTCTTCAAAAGCAAAGAATTTATTTCACGACTTACTCTTAAGACATATTGGATGTTACATGTTAACTATTTCAGATACTGCATCCAACTGCACTTGAGCTGTTCCAAAATCAGTTGTAACAACGGAACCTTTGACAATCAATGTTATGTGTTCACCCATTACTGTACCTACATGTACATGTATCTGAAGGCTCCATATACAAAATAGCATTACAATACCTTTATTCTATTTAATTATAAGTTTGGTAGAAATGTGCCTTTTTTATCTACATGTAACTCTGCAACGTCGAAATATATGTACAGAAATCTGCTCAAGTGACGCTAGTGAACACAGACATGATCTTTCTGATAACTCCAGACATACTGTTTGCACATGCCATATCAGCTGGATCCACTGTTACTTGTTTGTTCTTCAACCTTCATCATAAATAAATTCTGCAGAGTTTCCTTTTCTAGGTTTTTACCTATGCAATACGTGGAAAAAAAATTAAATAAAAAGAGTTCATATGAAAAACATGTTGATCAGTATGTTACAAAATCACAAAAAAGATAAAGGTTAAACTATTTTGTGTGTGTGTGAAAATATTTTTGTGATTCATAACATAATTTTTTATCTAATTCTTTAAAAAATAGTACAATATATCGTCATGTTTTGACGATAATGTTTATAATGCTTATGATATACAACCTTAATTTTCAAATTACAAATATAAGATTTGGCAGTAACATCGCAATCCATGTTGAGAAATACACTGTTATTTATATACAGACATTTATACAGACAATGATTCACACTGTATTCTGGGTGAAACAATTTACCTATAAAAACCAATCTGTTCATCCTCTGCTCTGATTCTTCCCATAGTGTTGTCTCCTGCCTGTCATACAATTCATGGACTGCTTGGACAATGACTCTCCTTGGACAGTCCACAATACTGGTGACTCCCTGAAATAAGACAGTCATACTCTGAGTAAATGACTGGCAGGTGGTGTATTACCCAACCTCATGGGTTACATGTAATTATAATAAAAGTTCTGCATTTTCAAGGGAAAAAAGCAAAGCTCCTGACAACTTTGTCATCAGACATATCTGGACATCGTGATTAATACCAAAACTGCTTGAAACAATCAACATAATACTCCAGTGCACTTTGATATTTGATCAGCACCTGGAAACCTCTATAACATGTAAGTGAATTAGCTAAGTTCTAATCTCCATTGTATAGCCTCTGATGGATGCCTAAAAAAACAACCTGGACTTCTGGTTGCTAAGTTTATTTTTCAAAAATCATACTCTAAATCATAAGAAATTATATATTTTCTAGGCAGGAATAATAAAACTTTACTATTCTTCCAATTTTACAAACTTCATTACATCGTATATTTTAGTTTTAGGCACATGTATTTGCACACTCATTTTGTGAGGCACACCCTAGTGGCACCCCCATTCAATGTGGTGCTATTACAACTTTCATGAAATATTGTTTATATTTCTTATTTGGATGGAATTAAATTTTGATTTCAATTTAATTTGGAACATTTGACACTTGGGGTTATGAGTGCACTCATATGTAACACTGCTCTTTTTTTAAAACCCCATCCCAAATAACTAAACATCACACACATGCTGTCAACTAAACACTGGCTGTAACTAAAATTTGGCTTTTGGATTTCTGTGCGCTGCTGTCAGTAAATCAAATCCTCTGTTGAAAAATTCTCCTCTCTCTCAAGTGTAAATGTTATTCCCACCAAGGTGAGAAGCTTCTCAACCTTTTCACATTTGAGCCATCATGTGGATTTCCTGCAACAAAGTGAAGCTATTCTAAACTGCGAATAAGCTGATCCTTTTTCCAAATGGAATTTTCAGCTTAAGCTGAATGTCATCATGGGGCTTGATCGAAGGTGTTAGAATAAAAAGCAGGAAAAAGAGGAAAAGAAACTAACTCTTTCCATCTGTAATGCATTGAGCAGAGTTGGGAGGAAATTTTAGTTAGAGCAACAAACATTGCAGTTACAAGCGGCATAATATTTGTTTTAACATCAAGTGACCTCAAATCTCGTGGCCAATCACATCACAGCTCGCCTGGGTGGTAGGGTTCCCTTCGTTGATCTTCTACTACACAAACCCATGTTTTTTACACTTTGAAAAACTCGGTAAATCTGGTACCCATTTGGCAAAATTGATTTCTTTGGTTCTCCCTCAGTGTCGGTTTACTGGGGAAAAAGCTGGCTGGCTGTCAGATGTAAGGCAAACATTTGCTGCAAAACTCAATCAAGACAGTTGTGTTTCTCCGGATCACTTAAAAGAAAGTCAAAATGCATATGGCTTTATACTCAAGTGAAAGCGCCCTGTTGTTTTCTTTATTTTTCTTCAGCTAACTTTACAGTCTGCATCTGTCTGCAACATGCCTGATGGCTTTGGGATTACTCCATTCCTCAACATTTGCTGATGTACTGGAAGAAAGAACATACCAAAACTTTTTTTTGCTGGTTGGAAGATGTAATGGTAGAATAGACATGCACTCTTTGCCTTCAAGAGGGTCTTGACTATTTGCTAATGTCTCTTCATTCTTATTGTAAATAACCCTTATCACTCTTCTATTGTAGCATGCCATATGTAACTTAATACAAACATCCCTTTTGAAAACTAATTGAAAATGCAGCTTACCTACATTATATCTTTTTAAAAAGATATCTGTTTTAGTACGTCTTATTATTTTTATATGATTTCATATGCAAAGATTTCATATGCAAACAATCTCAAATATGAATTAATTATTAGCACAATTAAAGCCTATGTTCCCTGTATGAAGGACTCCATTTTAAGTAAAAGGTGGAAAGAGAAAAGTTCTGAGGAAAATTAGCTGACCAATGTTAAGAAGCAGCAGTTATTTAGCACATAAGGTTATTTAATTACATTACTTGTATCAAACCTTAAAGATATAAGTTTATATAATTTGATAAGGAAGCAGCAGAGTGTATCATATCGATTGCATGCTACAAATTTTCCAAGAAGCTGTTTTCTGAAAACACCTGTATTTCTGTCAAAAAAAGTCTGTCTAACATTTATCAAAAACTTGTGCTTTCAAGTATGATTTCTGCCATGAACTTGGTCAAATATGAAAGAAAAACATTAACAAAATTTAAGGGCAATTAGGTTCACATAAAATGTTCCCAAGTTTTTTTTCTTGAAAAGAACAAAATAACAGTTTACAGAAAATAAATCAAAAGGTGGTTCAAGCAAAATGAATCCTGAGCAGCAAACAAAAAAGAAAAAAAGAGGCAAAAAAAAAATAAATAAATAAAATAAAAATAAATTAAAACAGATTTGTCACAAAAATGTTTCTTCATACTTATATATGGGAAAGCACATGGGCATAAGTGGGGGTGAGGGCAACAGGGGAAACACACATATACACAGTATGTGCATGTATGACCTTATAGCACCACTGCTACAACTGACACCCTAAAAGTACTGGGCACCTGTTGTTCATAAATACCCCCTTAATGGGGTGGGTGGACACGGTCTGGTGATTGATGGCTAGCCAATGGGCACAGGTGGAGAGTCCAAGGTCAACTTGGAGAGTCGGGTCTGAAACCCCCGTCTGCACTAAAACCCAGGGGTTTCCTGAAACACTGATGACTTTATTTGGTGCTAAAAAGTGGTATTGGAACTTATATACATGTATATTTCAAGGGTATTTTTTAGTTTGAAAGAATACAAAATGATGATAAGTTTGCCTAGAACAAGAATAATGTCGATCACAACAGGAAAATTCAAATTTTCTTATCAAATATGCAATTCAATAACAAATCTTTTTAAAGATTTAAAAATCCTGAATACTTACTGGGCCCAGCCAGTATATTGACATTTAAATGCCCATGTCTTTACCCAAAAAATTCTTGCCTGCAGACAATTTCAAAATTCTTTCGTTTGTAATAAACAACAGAAAAAATATTATTTTTAAAATTGCACTAAATATTGGTTCTAGGGTTTCCCTCCGGAAATACTGGGGTTAGAATATGGGACAAATATTGCCTGTACAAAGTACTGGGAAATAGGACTATAGTTTATTTTGAACTACACATGCCATTTCTGTCACCCTGGCTAAACATATATGAATTCGGCAAGTGTAACATTAAATTCATTCTTATGTCAACCCCTAGGGTTTTTGGTTTTTTTATCACTCCATTTTGGTTATTTCTACATTCATTTTTACTATTATAACATGTTTTGCAATAAAACTTTGCTGAACAAACTCAAAATTCACTGCTTTGCATTCTTGTTCATTACCGGATGTACCTATTTTGGTAGGAATACCCATTTTGGCATAACATATACACATGTAGCCTTACTTTAATTTTCAATCTAATTCATCATAAATTTGCTATCCCCTCACAATAAAATATTCATTCTTGGTGAAGCGCATATTGTTGAAATATCATTTCCCAACACTCTGGGGGTTGCAAGCGATGTAGGTGGTGCAAAATACAAACCAGAACATCTTGTTTCCATGGTAACCTTTTGTGCAAAGGGTACAAATTGCATTACACGGGCAAACACATGCACATGCCAAAGACTATTTAAGCAAACACTCAATTCCAACTGATATTTTGAAAGATGGGCCCATGTTAAAACTAGGGGACCAGTTAAGTCAAGTTTTTGCAATAAATTGCATATTTGTTATTGTAGTCCTCATTGAGACAATTACCGTAATTCTAACCATAGCTACACTGGCGGTAGAAAAACAAAAGGTCGCGGTTTGGCCGTTGGGGAAGTTGTACATATCTTTCTACAAATATTGACTCTGTAAATTTTCTTACAAGATACATCCATTCCTTTCTTAATTATCTTAACGTGTCAAAGCGGTTTTCACTTTGCCAATTTGAGCCTGCATTTTGGTTGGTGGAGCAGAGGGAAACACACACAGACAGTAATGGCCCAATTAATTATGTTCTATATCTTTCCAATGGTTTCCACATGACAAGTTTGCAGAACCTTCTGTTTTTTTCCTTTTTAGATTTGATTCCATTTACTATCTGTTTTCTTTACAGGCAAAGGGTGTGAAGTTTAGCTGTTCAGCCAAGTACAATAAAAACATTATACCTTTTCAAATTTCAAGCTTACAACATCAATCTGAAGACAGCTAAAACTATACCTTCCTAGGAATGTGAAGGGAATTATACTTAATCTTATATTTAAAATTCGTAAATGAAGCTTACAAACAAAATATATAAAAACTAAAATTACATGTCTCTCATCATATTATTATTTGGATTCAGTAATATATATTACAAATTTTCAACATAACAAAAAATCGTTTACAACAAACATAGCTGAAGAGTCCTCACTAATCTATTTCATATTTCCACAACTAGTTGTGCTAAATCCATTTGTTTCTAGCAAAAATGTGGAAACTGTATCATTCCCATTTCTCTGTTGGAGAACACGATTTAGGTGGAGGAGATTATGCTAGTAATTGTTTGACATCCCTGCGCCATGTGCTACACACGGTCGCTGCATGTGTGGTTTGCAGAAAATCATCCCCGAACAATGATTAAAGAATTGGTTCACTAATCAAATACCAATTTAACACAATGCCAATCTGTAGAATAGCAGAAAGAAAGAAAATCTTTATCATTACAGTATTTAAACAGAAAAGTACATTTTTTAAACATCTCGAAGTAGTGTACTTATCTGCCTTCATTTGTTAATAACACATTTTGGAATTTAGAAAGGAATTTTCTTAACCATATGTATTGTTTTAACTTTTGTATAAACAATCTGCAGTGTATAAAACCTTAACACAATCCATTTATTCAGCCATATATTTGGTTTGTGGGGACCAGAAAATATGGGAGAACATACCCATACCAAATAGATTTCATTTTTTCACAATTTTTAATTGTAAGTGTCCATCTCTATTATTCTATTCTTACTTTGCAGATTAAGGTTTTTCTATCATGTCCTAATAACATAACCTTATCCATTTCTGTTTTAAAAATGCCAAAATGCCATTGGTTACTTATCTGTTTATTCTGGCTTATAAACAACAAAATAAAATCATGAAATCACACTGTTATACCTTCTTAGTTAGTTCAAAAACCTTTCAAATGTTCCTCATTGTGCAATCATGCTGGTGATAAAATTTTGGCAGCATATTGCTGACACTCCATCAATCTCCATTAGATAGCACTTCATTCTCTTCCATGTATATATCATTGTTAACCTCAATTTAATTAGTGAAAAAAATATACCAAGGCAATATCTTCCAGAGTGCTCAATATAGGTGTAAATTTCTTACATCCAAGAATTAATGGCTCATTTTGGAAGTTCAATTAAAATACACATTTCTGGTAGTAGGGAGGCTTAGACAAAAGTTTTACAGGTATGATAATTTACTTGCTTGTTATTAACACAGTCCTCACCTAATATTTGGCACCTGGACTAAACTGTCACCAAATATCAGCCCCTCCTTCAGAAGAAATTTATTCTTTGGAGTCGCGGTTCTGTCCGAGCACTTACAGAGAGGGAGGCTTGGTAAGGCTGGTCCACTCTCCTGCAACCACACACAGTTGCATAAGGACCACTATCAAAACATTACACTGTTTTGTTATTGCTTCCTTCAAATGTGATTTCCATAATATTTTTTCTACTTGTCAAATCTAATTTCATCCAAATTCTCCAGTGGTGCCCCCAGGTGCTGGTATCAATAAATTGCAAGATGGTAAAAATGTGGCCAATCGCACAAATTGATGTCAAAACAGCTCTATGTGGGAGGCGGCTCTGGGCCGCATTTAAGGGTGTGTTGAGGAATATTAGCCCCAGCTAACATAGCACAAGTTTTGACTCTTCTCAGAATAGAGTATATTGACTTTGTACTGCGAGCTGCATAACCGTACTGGCTGCCAGATACAAATTACCTTCTCTCATATGTGCCTTATTATTTATCATGAACTTGGTATTTAATAGCATGTATATAATGAATGTATTAATGTACAAGTTATGTCTAATACATACACACATAAATAGAGATACAGCTGAACGTATATCTGTAACATCACCTAGTCAAACAGAGCAGTTTTGTATCTAGTAAACGTACAGAAGCACTGTAACAAACCTGCAGAAATGCCTGCAATCAAATATTATCAATAAATTCATTATTTTAGAGATCAGAATTTGTTAAGGTACATAGTTTCCACTTGTGCTTGCTGTAAAAATAACGTGGGATAGTTTTCAAGGAAGTCCAAGAGGACAACAGTTGACAAATACTACATAAAACCAATTGTGATAGCACATGAAATGTTTCCACTTGTTGACTCTACCTCATAAATTCATTCAAGTCAATGTTACAAAACAAATTTTCCAGATCAAATAATTTAAAATTTCTCTCATTTGGACCATAATTCTTTATCATCCCTCACCACAATAAAGGCATAACCTCAAATTTTATTTTTTTTAAATAATTAGATTCGTAACATGGCATATTTGAGTAATATACAGGGGGTGTATTGTAGTCATTGTTAGTCTGAAATGCTGTATTTTGACACACATAATCCTGCCAAAATAAAATGAGCCTATCAAGCATAAGCCTAGCAAAGTAAAATGAGCATTTCAAAGCTACTTGTATTGTTATGTTTACATTAGAATATAGAAAAAATCATAAAATGCTAATAAATATACAATAAAAGTAAATAAGATAAATTTTTTTGTCATTTTTTTTCTTTTTCTACAAATTATGTTATTTCACTAAAACAAAAATCAGCTGGAGAAACCAAAACAAATAACCCAATACCTTCATCCGTAGTATATCCATTGTATTCCCCCCAGGGTTGGTCACTTTCTCCCAAAGGACTGTGTCCATGAACTCATTCAGTGCTGCCTTAGTGAGGCTTCCCTCAACCTCAAATGTCACTGTTGTCACAGTCTGAATTGAAATGAAAAAACATGCTTTTTAAACAAAGAACCACTGGTCCCAGTCAACCACTACGAACATGAAGGATGAGAGTTTTTCATCCACAATGACTGCTAGTGATGCAAAATCAATTTGGAAATTTAAGTCACCATTTTCACATTTGACCTTGTATATTTTTTTAAACAATATGGTGCAGGCTTTGGTAGTTATAATAATAATTTGTTCAAGATAAGAAAAAATCAAAGTCTACCTGGTATATTTTGTCTTTATATTTTTATCAATACTTTCATGTAGAGAGTTTTTTCTTCTGTACCTTAATTTATACTTTTTTGTGTTGTTTGATTCATTAATTATTTTGTTGCAAAATTTAGTACTGACATTAATCATAATGTAAAACAGAAATAGTAAGATATGAAATTTAAAATCAATTTTATGAGCATTGTCCTTATAATATTTATAAATATAAATGTAAAGAAACAGAGAATAAAATTTACAAGACAATCTAATGTGCTGAACTTGGAAATAAAATAAAAATTTTCTCACAGGACTCCATCTTAAATATCAATTCTAACCTTTCAGTCTCTATAATACTCTGAACAATAGAAAATGTGTAAAAATAATTCTTAATAACCAAGCTTTGTTTATGGTAGCTTATGTGCATGGTTTGTCACTCAATTTCCTTTTGTTTTTTTTGAGAGAGGGGACTTCACCATGCCCTTTAATAAGTAGATTCCACTTTACCATTGCCTAAAGGTACTTGTGACCTTACTAAGAAATGTTCCTAGTTTAAAGCAAAAACAGTGATGAAAGCATCTGAAAATCAATGTCAAAATCACTTTATACGTGGTAAATAAATTCTGGAAAAGAAACATCACCTTTGCGCCACATCTGATTACATAGGACTGAGCTTTCCATTTCTGAAACTATTTTTAGATCTAAAAAAATAAATTGATGTTTTTACTTATTTGCAGTAATATGGTTAAAAACAGGCATTATTGCAAAAGTGGCACAAATTTCACAAAAATAAATACAGCGATCAAAGAAATCATGAACTCACAAATATGATCATAATAGGCAGGGTAAGTGAGTTAGTAGGTGCTATGCAGTACATAGCATGAGAATTTCAGTAATTCATTTTTTAAAAATAAAAAATGTAGCCATCTACTTGATATGTCTGTCATACTGTTTGTTTCTGTGTATAAAAACCAAGGGAACCTCTTCAACCTCATGCCTTTTATGCCACTGTGTTTTAACTAAAAATGCTGGTGTCAACCAAGCATATATCCTGTGCCACTTACCTTGTCTAAATGATGTGATCCACCAGCAGTGTTCTGATTCCCCTTGAAGTTAAATATCTCATCAACACTGTAACATTAGAACAAGTTAAGTTCTCTCAAAATAACATTTTCCAAAAGTAAAGCATAAAAAGAATAATTAAAAATATTATAATTAGATTTTTTAAAATAAATTTTTTAGTTTTCCCTACAGTAAGTGAAAAACTAAAAATGTGGGAGTACATGAAATACACAATAAAGACTTTTGTTATTTAGATTATTTAGAAAGAAAACTTAAATGAAAGGGAAAATTGTAAAATAAATTATTCCAGTATGATTTGCTGACCATGATGCCATTCTTAAAAAGTCTACTTTTCTAATAACATGCATGTATATAATGACTAGTAATTTAAGTGAAAATTCTCCATGATTCCTAATATGTATTTTTTCAAGTACTATAGCTTAATATGTGTCATTCACTAACCTACTCCTGCTTCTGCCATCATAGGCATTAAGATCCAGGATCTGAGGAAGATCAACTCTGCAAAACAGAAAATATTAATAGTTCAATTCCATCAAAACTATACATTTTCTAATCGACTTTCATATACAATCCACATGTATCTTAGCATCAAGACAATTAGCTTTTCCTAAGTTTTAATTTCTTAAATAAATCCAAATTTCATTTTTCGAACTTTGCCACAAGATGCAAATCTTTGAGAGCCCAGATATCATTCTTCCCAGTACCGTGCTGATTGTGCTTGATGTGATGAGATTTGAGAGCATGCTGCTTTAACTTACTGTGCTTGTTGAGTTTCCATCCTTCTAGCAACACTGTTTATAGAGCTGTAAATAAAGAATTCAAATTTAGTGAAAAAAGTACTTACATAACAAAATGGGCAATGGCTGTTATAAATGTGAAATACATCACAAGGTCTTTAAACATACATGCACATCACAACTTCATTTAGAAAGTATAATGACCCTATCAGGAAAGTGATAGGATCAGGATATACAATGCCTCTGCCATAAATTTAAAATATTGTCCTTCAATGCTATCTAAAATATCAGTATAATACAGATTATTTTATATAACCATCATATGTTTACAGCTGAATGTCTTTAGTCTAGTATATTACGAGCTGCAGCTGCACTAAGCAAAACAGAATGCTACATAATATCACTTATGACAGACAGCTCACATGTTTCACTTCACCATGACTAAACAAAGTATTGTCTGTTCCCAGCTGTTATTAAACTGAAAAATCCGATGTTTAAATACCCACGCCACTTTCAAACACTTAGACTTTTTCAGTGAAACAAAGATGTAAATGACATTAATGCATATGTCACGTTGTACCATAGGATAAAAAATTTTATTTATGCACATATTACACTCGTCAGTGACATACAAATATATGAAACAGTAAAATGTCTAAATATGTGAGAAGAGCAATATCATTAAATAACCATACCCACTTGTGTCACATTACCTTAGCTGAGCTCTCAAGTCATTCAGTTCCTCATCATTGACTAAATCTGTTTTGTTTATTATAATCACATCTGCCAGTGCAACTTGACTGAAAGGCAAATGTTTCTTTTCAAATGTCAGTAATAAATGAGCCTTCACCAATAGCAACTAATGTTATACTCAATTTTTAAAATAGAAATTTAATGTAAATGTAAAATATGCATGCACCCATATATCTGGATTTATAAAATTTAAGTCAAAATGTCAAAAATAACAAATGCATACTAGTTGATGGATCTTATTCTTCACATGATTTCTTCAAAAGCTGGTATTCTTCATTCAAGAAAAAGGTGTGTAAGCTCACCTAACTGCCTCATTGATGACACCATCTGGTTTCTGTTCCAACAGGTGCTGAAAGATACAGTAATGCTGGTAGATTAAAATACATGTACTCACAGGAACATCCAAGAGGACAAAGAGAGACATCCCGTGATCAGTGACTTAAAAATAAAATTCAATATATAGTATGCGATATACGTGATTTTTACTTTAAATTGTACTTACCTGCAAACAGAACTTTGCATCCACAACTGTCACAATTCCTAAAAAAATAAAATCCATCTTAAAAACAAACCCCCCTTTAAAGTAACAAACAATATACAAGCTTGAACAAAAAATGTAAAATGCTCAGTTTTGCCTTGTGTTCGTGTGATACTGTTTTTCTTTCATGTTTTTCTCTCTGGTATGGATAAGAGATTATTGACATATAAAAATACTTACCATCTAGATAAATATCACTACACAACTCTTCATCTATCCAAAACATTGATGCTATAGGACCTATGAAAAAACAGAAAAAAAGCACCATCATCTTTTGGAAAAATTTGCCAACTTCTGTATTCAAAATGTTCATGCACGTTAAAAAAAACCATTTAAATAATCACAAACCACATAAGTATAAATACCTGGATCAGCTAGACCCGTTGTTTCCAATAAAATGTAATCAAATTTTCCTTTCTTTTTCATCAAATTTTCAATGGCCTGGACCCCATTGTCTCTGCAAGGAAAAATGAATATATTCATTTTCTATTCATAAAGAGATTAGACATACAAGAGATTTTCATTTCAACAACCACTGGTTATAGAAAAATAATACAAAGTCTTCAATTTTCATTCAGATCTTGTTCACATAAAGCCCGTAGAATCTGAACAAATTTTATTTTAAATTTTTAAATGAACAACAGCTTTTTCCAACTGAATAACAATATGAATGTCAGCTTTTGAAAGAGCAAAAAGCTCATGAAATGCAGTATGTATGCTTTTAAATTAGTTTTCTCTTCCTGCATTTAGAAAAATGTTGACCTGGAATTCAGAATCCATTATACATTGCTGTCAGTTTGTTTCAAATACTGAACTACATAACTCTAAAAAGGAACAGGTTTCAGGGAGGAGTAGCAGTATCCAACTGCAGATATTCCCTTCAAACCTAGTGCTTTCTTTTGTGTGTTTGTGTGTGTTTATTCAACTTACTTAACTGAACAACAGAGACAACCATTCCTCAGCTCTAACCATTCTTCATACAGTTCTCCAGACTGCCCTATGGACATTGACTTTTCTATTGCACTGCCTGACAGCACAAACCATGAAAAGTAAATTATAATGCAATCAATTGTGTTACACTTACTTTGTGATCCAACTTTTCTCTGAGAGACACTTGTGTCATTTCAATATTGAACTGGTGAAAGATATAGCTTTAGGTTAGTGAGCCCATTTTACAACTTTGTCTGATGAATACATGGACTTTTCATAAATTTCTCCCCAAATATGACAAGAAATATTTAACATTACCTTAAAAAAACCTTCAACTGCTTTTAAACTACTAGTATTTGCCCTGTATTAATCTTACCTTCCCCAAACTCATTAAGGATGACAGCAATTCGCTTGCCATGTTGCTCAGTCAGGATGTAATTCAACAAGGTTGTTTTGCCTGCACCTGAAATAAATACAACAGTATGGAGTTTAAAAAAAAGAAAAAAAAAAAAAACAAAGCATACAGTGTCTGTGAATAAATACATTTTGAAAAACCATCCCTGTAAAAAGGCAAATAAATGAACAGTAGGTAAACTGAACTTTTTCATGTTACAATGTGAAGGGTTTCTTTTCTCTTGTGGCTCACATTAATAAATAAATTAATTCATTTTTATTAATTTAATTTCTACAAAAGGTACAGAATAATTATGATTGGCAGGTTAAAGAAACTGATACAAACATCAACATTCTTGAAAATAGTAAGTTTTTGGTCACAACAAAACATATGCCGCAGAGGACGTAGTTGCTGTAGCAAACAAACATAAACTGAGTAAACTTTTGACCAGGTCAGTCAGCCTTGGCTGTGTAGGAATGCATACCTAAGAAACCAGTTATGACGGTGACAGGGACTTTCGTTATCTCAGCTGGTACCAACTCTGGAATACACTCCTCGTCTTCGGAACCAGACATGACTCAGCTTGGCTGTTACAGCAGTTTGGGACACAGTTTGATGCTTCAAAAACATCCACTAGGAGAACCTATATAGTATAATACACTAGAAGTATCTGATATATAGGTGCTACACATTATACCAGTATAACACTGATACAGTGAAATTCAATTTCCTTTATCATGAATAAATGTGAAGCAGATATTTTTAGGGATACAAGTTACAATAACATTCTGTTGTGCAAATTTTATATGTAATGCCAAAGATTTTAGGTAAAATTGAATTCTTGAAAAATATTTTTCTTCCCATTAATAAATCACCACTGGACCTGTACCATGTACATGGTACCTGCAGCTCTATGTTATGAATTTTTATGACCTCTGAAATCTGGGGTTCGCTATTGTAAAGGTCCACTATTTTAGAAGATGCAGGGTTCACTATTCCGAAGAGTTCTCTCTCACAAGGGTTCGCTATTCTGAAAAAGAGTATTGATATACAGTACAGTACAACCGCTTCACTTCATGAATTGTATTAGCAGTGTAATTGGAACATGATCCGGCGTAATGAGTATTTCTTTCTTTGCAACCCTCTGAACATGTTTTTCGGAAGAACAGATTGTATTATGGAATAGCAAATTTGAAATAGCGAAAAACTCCAGCGGAGTGCTGAACCTTCAAAATTGTATACCTTCATGATAACAGACCTCTGAAATGGTGACCTTCATAACCAAGGCGCATCCGAGGGTTTTTATCAATGAAAAGGTCTAAATGTGGAATTTTCAAACGCAGATAAGAAGTAGCATAACTTTACTAGGCTGTAACTGTTATTGTTCAGTTAAACAACCGAAAATTCTAACGTTAATGTTATAAAGCTGACTTTGTTAATTAGAGGCTGGGATAGCGCTAACACTCGCCAATTTAGCCAAATGCTAAAACTGACTGAAATTGGCTAAAGAAAAAGGGCTTGATTTGACATGTTTTAGCCAAATTATAATTATAACCATTTTGATAACAAATTGACAAAAATGTGGTGATATGGCTAAGCGAAAAAAATTGCCAGCGCTACCCCAGAGAGGGAATTCTGAGTCTTGATCTTACCCTGATTGATCGATAGATTCTTTATTCCTGATCTGAGCTAAATCAAAGGACCTGACCGATTGATTTGTCTAGCCGATCGGTAACATGGCGATAAAGATAGGTGCATAGTTGCCCATGGTGCAAAATTTACCTGGAAATACGGTTAGTTCTAGTGTTATGTTGCGTTGAGTGAATTTTTTGTATGTAGTACAATTAATCATTCAAATCAAGCACTAATTATATTTTTAAAGATACAGTGTTTAATAAATCACATATATTAAGTTATTTTCATTACAGTTATATCAAATCTTTACAATATATTTATTAGGTTGAGTCTACAATTTTAAGGGACGAGCCAAATAGCGTGTAAAAACAAACCTTTCTCAATTGAAGAACGTTTAAGAATTTCAAGACAAGCCCAACATTATCGTGAAGCTCACGTACACGTGTGTGTGTGTGTGTGTGTCACACATTGAATGTCTTTTATGATCATACGTCGACAGTCAATTTTTAATCAGATAAATAGTCAATGTAATGTTAAACACCGCACGTACGTTTTTTAGCATACGCACACATTACATGTGCAATGTACCTATTTTTGTATGATACATTTTTTCGGCTGATTATTAAAATGAACTGCCTAGCATATGGTACTACTTGTGCATGTGTAGCTGTACTGTACATGTACTAGACATGACTAGCACATTGTTTGTACGTAACGACTTCCCGTGTTGTACAGTACTGGAAGGGGCGGATCCAGGAATATTTGGGGCGGAGGGGGAGGAGGGGTCTGCAGATGCGAAGCTGTCCCGACTCCCCCCCTCCCCCCCCCCCCCCTCCCCCGTTGGTATTTTAGAGGACGAACGAATCTATTTTCTACGGTTTAGATTTTTTTACCAGAGACTGAAGGAGGGGTCAAGACCCCCCTGACCCCCCCCCCCCTTTAAATCCGCCACTGAAGTATGACTTGCCTTTTATATTTATGTCTTTTTTTTTGTGTCTGTCACTGAATGCAATCACGGCTCCTTGACGATAATATGATAATGTTGTTTTCTTGTTGTTTAATTATAATTCATTTGTAGATACTAGATGGGTAAACTAATCCCCACAATATGGTACTCTGTAGACGATTAAGCGCCTTAGATAAACAAAAAGAATCGCAAACTTTCCTTGTTTTTATTATGGTATAGATAAAGTACGAGGCGCTGAGCTTTACGCGAAATAGAGCAGATTTTAAAGGGAACCGGAGAAGATCAGCATTGGTCAGAATTGTGCCGGAAGTGACGTGCAGTGGTGTTAGAAACGAAGCTGAGTGGTCATTTTAACATAGAGGTGAACGGCAGTGAAGATGGGTTGTCGGAGGAAAAAGAAGTTTTCTAAACAACATGGTAAGATAACTCTCTTTTTTTACGCATTTTGGGCAGAGAAAACTTGTAGAAATAATAAATGCATGATATGAAAACGTGACACGGAACTTGAAGGTGCAAAATCGTGCTTAATTTGCGGTCAACTTGTTTAGAAATAAATGCTGCGTCGACCGCCAGCGCGACAAAAAGCGTAAAGGGGAAATAATTCCCGGGAGTCTATAAATCGTTGTCATGTGGAAATTTGGCATTAATATAATCCGATATGTCCATATCTAAGTATTTTTGGGTGTTTTATGGTATGGGCTGCAATTAAAACGATGTTTTAGAGGTCTTGAAGGGCCTTGTGAAAACCAGGAAGTAGTTCGTTACTAACAAGTGGAATGTACCGATCTCCGACTGCTGTGCACAGCTGTATCTTTTTTTCAATATATTGACGAATTTTTAGATCTTTATATGTCCATCTGGCATGAAATTCCACACACATGATCACACTGATATAGCCTACCTTTTACACTGGGGAAGGCGCTAATCAGAAACAAATGCCAAGACAAAGGTGACATTCTGACAGCCTCTTATCTGAGTTAAAAATCACTGACAAAAGAGACTGGCAATCAATTTCCTCAGGCTGGCAATCATTAGCCTATAGAAATTGGTCATGTTACATCTTATCTACCTGTGAGAATCGTTTTACCAACTGAGTATTGCATAATAATGTCAATTATTAGTACTTTGAGCTAGTCTTAATTACCTGTCAGCTCACCTGAATTCTCTTTTTGTCTTTTTGGGAAGATCTTGTCAGTGAAATGTTTTATTTGTCCTGTGACAAAAATTTAACCATTTACAGCCTCCCTGGAATTATTTTCCATTTACACTCTTTGTCGCAATGGCGGTCGATGCAGCATTCATTTTAAAACAAGTTGACCGCCAATTAAGCACGATTTTGCACCTTCAAGTTCCATGTCACGTTTTCATATCATGCATTTATTATTTCTACAAGTTTTCTCTGCCCAAAATGCGTAAAGAAAAAGTGTTATCTTACCATGTTGTTTAGAAAACTTCTTTTTCCTCCGACAACCCGTCTTCACTGCCGTTCACTTCTATGTTAAAATGACCACTCAGCTTCGTTTCTAACACCACTGCACGTCACTTCCGGCACAATTCTGACCAATGCTGATCTTCTCCGGTTCCCTTTATTGGCGAGGCGAAGCCTAGACAATTATCTGCTCTATTTCATGTAAAGCTCCGCACCGAGTGCTTTATCTGGCTTAAAGCACCCTGTGCACTGGTGCGTGGAACGCATTCGTGGATGACGTGACTTTACACGAAATAAAGCACGGCGCGACCTATTGTCTTTTGACAGGAGAGTGCTTTAAAAATGTTTATGTAAGGACAGAAAAACAAACACAATTTTGCACCTTTTTATTATATGACGCAAGAAAATTTACTGCCCTACTCTGACCATGTGTTACTGACAGTAGATGTAATCTATATTTCATTGCTTTGCAGAAACAAAAATGTTTTTTTTTTTTTTGTGATTTTCTTTCAAGCTTCATTTCATTTTCTAGAATTAAAATGAATACAGCTAATAATTCAATTATATGTAAATCGTTACAAGCTATAGGACGTGGGGAATCTATACACTAAATAATTATTTTTAATTAAAAAAAAACACCAGGATACCCAGTATATACGTAGCCAAAATAGGTACGTCTCGGGTATGTTTTCCTCTGATGCATGTAGGCCTTACTTTCAAATAAGATGACATTTTGTTCAAAATAACAATTTGAAGTTCAAAACACAGTCTAGAGAAATATGAAATTTTATGAATACATTGTACATTGTACTTGTCGGTCCACTCTACAGTGTGTCTGAAAACAATGTTAGAATTCTTTTCCATATGATCATGAATAATGTTGCCGCTGGAACAACAGCATATCATGTAATCTGTTACTTCTCTACCCTTTTGTAATACTCTGTTTTAGTAGCTTTCTCTAACGGTTAGTAACTAATTAAATTTATGCACTACTGCTAATAAATTGTACATCTGCCGTCAAAACTGGCGAGATATTGCAATACATACTTCAAAACCCATATTTCACAAATAAACAGTTTAAAGAAAAAGTTAATAAACGGAATTTATTAAAAGTTAGCTGATCAAATAAACCACTTTGTCTCAAATGCATTACCCACTCATCTACTAATGAAATAAAAAGATATAAACCAATCCTAAGATACTGCCTATTAAAAGGACTCTCTTTTTGGTCTCTATTTTTATCTTTTTGCCTCAAGGAATAAGAAGCCCAGACATTACATATGAGTAGGCCTACTATAAGGCCATAGTCTGATAATACGCTGAATTTTAACTAGGCAGATCGCATTTTGCCTTAAATGACAAAATCCTGATTAAATCTCGTCGATGGAATTAAAAAGAAATCTAATACAATTTCTGTGGGGAAACTCCTGGTTGAGCGATGGAAATTCCCACACGCCAATTATAATGCACAAATAGTTTCCTGAGACCTTAACTTATCTGTACATGAGATCAGGATCTATTGTCAATCAATGAAGAGACCGTCCTTTATTCTACATCAGATTGGCACCAAAGACAATCTGTTCGGTTATCCAAGTTTCTCGCGAGTTGACAGGTTTGGTGATGTTAATTGTACGTGTCCTTTAGAAATGATATTTTCAGAAAAAATCTCTAGACGGTTGAGTTCAAACAGTTATACGTATTTTTATGGATAAATAATTTTGTATTGCATAATCAGAGTCAAACAGCTTATTAATTTTCTTTGATGCCAATCTGATCCTTTAAGAATTAACAGTGCCAAATGGCCAGTGATGAAAATTAACCAACTTTATGCTGTGTGACCGACTTCTACGGATCGGCAATAATCTAATGGATACACGATAAAATGATAAAATACAAACACCATATAAGCCCTGCTTGTTCTCTAAAAACCTTCTTTTTTTTTCTTCTCTTTTTTTTTTTTTTTTTTTTTTTTTTTTTTTTTTTTTTTTTTTTTTTTTTTTTGCAGTCTAACAAAATTCATGTCTTGTTTTGTTACCGATTTTCATCTGTTGCAATGCAAATAAAAATGCAAGGATTTATAAGATGAAGTGCTCTGCATACTTTCAACTCAGCTGATGCTGAAATGAGAGAACCTTTGGTACGTAAACTCTAACTACCAAGCCAAACCTTTTTTACCGAAATGTTTTTCAACTTAAGATGCAATGCCCTTCTGATTTTTTTTAGATTTTACCAAAACAAAGAAATCAACATTCCAAGAATCCTTTCTCTCTTGAAAATAAAAGCCGCCAGATTTGTGGCGGTGAATCCATTACAAGATAAGTTATTACTTCCCCAGGAGGAGATGAAGAGTTCAGGACAGTGTTATCGAATGCTATTCCTTCCCACTGCTTGCTGGCCGTGGGGAGTTTGTATTCTCGCATCTCAGAGGTTGCCAAGTCCCACGAGCGCAGGACACGAAGGTTGTCCAATAGAGCAAACAAGGAGTTATTGAAAACTGTCAGCGACCCAATCTTGGTTTCTACTTTAATAGCCTGCAAAGGCACTGGCACTAGTTTCTCAGATGATGTCTCCGACTTCAGAATGAAGACCTGGATAAAGTCAGTCGACGAGCCGAAGAATGTGCCAGAGGTATTGTCTTTTTGGGGATTGCCGTACCAGGACATTTCGCTGTAGGTTATGCCTTCGAAGACTGCTTTCTCGCCTGTGGAATTATATACGTTTATTATTATCATCTACACACGTAATCGGACAATACAAGCAGTGCGTTACCAAAAGTCAAATGAATGATTCAGAAAAAGATAACTTAACACCAATCAACTTTGAATAAACATTGAAATTGAATTGAGTGTTAAATTTCATAAAAAAAGAGCCATTTCCAGCGTTGATATTCAGTATCGACAAAAATGATGGAAAATCAACCGTTTGTGGTCATTATCTACACAAGTAATTGGACAAAACAACCAAGAGTGCGTTATCAAGAGTCAAACGAATGATTCAGAAAAGGAAAACGTTACACCAAACAACTTTGAATAAACATTTAAATTAAATTGAATTGGCTGTTGTAACTCGTAAAAAGAGCCATTTCTAGCATTTATATTCAGTATCGACCTAAAAACTGATTCAGCGCTATGGCATCGACAACCGTTTGATCCTGCAGGTTGTAGAGCAGTGCCTGGTTGGTTGGGTACTCCGTGGCGATGTAGATCATATCCGGTGCCGCTGAACTACCGAAGGTCAACCCTTCAATATCATATCTTTCTTTTTCTGAAAAGAGCACGATCACAATTTTGGAAAATAAAAACAGAAAAGAAAGTTAAGAGTAGTTAATAGGGAGAGTACTAAATGGAGCTCAATTTCGACAAAACAAAGCCGTTGACAAGTCAATTAATAACCACTTAAATAGAAATCCAATTCAATGACTGTCACCTTTCTGATTTTTGTAACAGCTTTTTCTTCACTTCCTTACCGCTGATCTGTATGTATTCCTCAACTTTTTCACTCTGGAGGTGGATTTTGGCCAAAATATTCCCAGAACATGTCCACAGGTACAGACCAGAGTGATCCAGCAACGCATCACTCGGCTCAAAAAACGGGGGCAGGCTTATGTTCAGTCTGTGACAACGGTGAGACTCGTGAAGACCAAAATGCAAACCTGAAAAATAATATTGGGAATTGCATTAATTATTTTCATACAATTATCTTTGTGATTGTAAATGGCAGCTATAGCAAATAAAAAGTTATGCCCTTCTATAATGTTAAAGAAATTAAAAACCAAAAGAAAGGAAACCCCAGTTTATACAGGGCTTTGTTAACCGACAATTGCTTTCAAGCTAATTTCTTTTGCAGCTTATTATATGTAAGTAACTGAATGAAAATGTACTTGATTTTGGCGGTGAAATTTCAGGAATATCTTCTTCTTTGAACAAAGCGGAATATTTTCTAAAGTGAAGAGAAAAGGTGGACAACATGGCCACACACAGGAACACGGTCAGAACGGCAGGTCCAATGACGTCATGGTAGCCCGACTTGGAGTGATGTCTGATCCTGTACAGTCTCAGCTAAGGTTGGAAAACATAGCTCATTATAATATGGGTCATTTCAAAAACAATGGCTTAATTTTTCATAGTTTAAAAAAAATTGAATATCAGAAGTTTTGTAAAATTGAACTTCCTGAAATGTTTAATCAATTAAACATTTAAAATCCAAAGAAAACAAAGTTAATTTATTAATCATGTTATTGACTGACTGTTTTACTGTTCAATCGATCAATCACTTGATTAATTGGCTGAATTATCGATCGATTGACCGATTGATCTACCGCTCAGATCGTTCGTGTCTTTACGTTTGTTCATATACAGTTTTCTTAATTTGCAACGGGTTACTTACATAGAACATGACGGCGGCGTATATCAGTATTAGTATGGCCAGGGGCATGAACAGCAGACCTACCACCCGAGCGTCTCTGTCCCCAAGGGACACCAGGGCACCACTGAGAGTTACCTGCAATACAGAGTGGACGTCAGAGTGTTTTCTTTGGCTGGGGTGTAAAAACAACAGCATACTCTATACAAGAAGGCAAAAACGTGGAAATAATATTCATTCAAAACGAATAATTGTAAGTCATTTTTTTCTTTTTTTTTTTTTTTTTTTTGTATTATTATGTTGAAGATACAGTATTTAAGAATGTTGAGAACATTAGAGAGCTTTAACAACTGAAGGAGTAAGGAAAAACCAAGCAAGAGGAACAGGTTCAATTTACCAATAATAGCGAAGACGTTAGCCATTGAATGAAGGTTCTTTCATTTGCAAAATATGTTTTTGGTTCTACTTTCAGACGTTTCATTGCTTTTGGTTGCTCTTTCTGGTCATCTGGATTTGTCTTGTGATGATTCTTCGAGAACTTGGGCAGAATGAAGTTTCTGTATCTCAGACTTTCTGTACAAAATGAGACACTTTATTTAATGAAGCTATATAATAAGAGTGAGTGGACAGAAAGACTGTTGTATACAGATACGTAAGTGACATACATTATTCCCCCAGAGAAAACTGCGCAGTGACGCATATCGCCTTATCCACACACCCAATGAAAACAAATATAAAGGTGTCTATTTCCCTCAGTTTACACTCGACCCAACACGTCGTTAATATGCAATCCTGCTCCCAGCTATGGCTATACAGTGCATTTTGCGGTAACCATCTTCGTTACCTTCACTACAGTATCAAAAGTCAACAGCACTATACTCACAATGGTTAAAAAATAAAATCGGAAAAAAAATTATGATGATCGAGGCTTCTTAAAATGACTAGGAATAGACAATAGACAATGTATTTAGATCGTGGATGAATAAAGCAAAACTAATATTGTACATTAAAGGAATTCATTGTTGAGCGAGAAAAAATGATATTTGAATCTACCGGGGTAGTATGTTCATGTAGGTCTACTTAATAGTAACCCGATGTGTTTGCAAAATGTCAAAAATAAAGCGAAATTTTCTTACTCTGTTCCTCCTGGATGTCGGGAATTTTCCCACTTTCAATTGTCATGGTGATGCTCTCACGACTGGATCCGGCGTAATTCAAAGTGCCGGAGGAATGATCGCCAGCTGTGACATAGGCTGAATCCTCATCCTGGAAGAGGTAATCATTTTTGCCACGGTCTGAAATAACCTAAGGAAAAAACGTAAATTGCATGCAACTAAATACGTCCCAGCAGAGACAGTAAGTATTGTATTGCTTTATTCGACTTGCCTTCACTATCAGTGAGTTGAAAAAGACATAAATTCACATGAATATACCACTTCCTTCTAACTGAATTTCCTCAACAGTACATTTTCAAATGATACATTTTCAAATAAAAACAACATCGTTAACGCAAACATAATGTGGCAAATTAACATTAAAATCTTTTTAAAAGGTCTTACATAACACTTCTACACACCTTGTTATAAACACGGTTATTCTTCTGAATTACATCATCATTGTACCAATATGGAAATTCCTTGACTTTGAGAGGAAAAAAGCTAGCAGCCGAGTGTTGAAACTTGGAAAACTTTGGCACAGGGCGGATGAATGGAGATTCCACTAGGGCATCAAGCCACTCAGGCGGAGGAATCCTGAGCTTCACTTCGAGGATTGTGTACGGAAACAACCGATAATCTTGGTTCTTGATTATACCTTGAAATAAACATAATGTACAGGTCAATGGTGTATTTTAATGAATTTCATTTGACCAGGAATTGGCATTACACCTATAAACTGATGGGCAGTAATGGAATGATAGTCACAGAAAGACTAATGATAGTTACAATATAAATAAGAGTAGTTGACCTAGTCACAATTTATCAAGAAATGAAAGGTTAAGTTCTAAACCAAGAACCGTTTCCAACCTTCTTCATTGCGCTTCCACTCAGACTCGCATCTAAGACGATCCCCCTCGTCTATCATGGTTAAGTCAACATCGATAGTAATCCGTACGTCATTATTGTCTGGTAGCTGAAATGCCGTCCTCTTATACACTGTCCTCACTAGGGGCTGCAGGTTTTCTTTGGTTATTTGCCCCTGTATGTCACTAGCCAGTGCTTTCTTTGCTTCCCGTGGAATAGACTTTGACTCTCCTTAAACGAGAGGGCGGTGTTATTATTATCAATGCCGCAAAATAAATTAAATAAGAAAAAAGATGTTCATCAAAACAGCATAACAAAATAGCAAGTAGTCTTCACATTAGTTCTGTTAGTACCGTATCTGTTTGAATTCGTGCCTAGTCTTGAAAAGAGAATCCACACATGGCAGTCTACTCTTACCAAGCATATATCCTTTGACGTCATCCTCAGCCAATAGAAAACGTTCTTTAATGCTGTTCTCCCACACCCAGCTTTCATGATGTGTCTTCCTCTCCACAAACACCTCTGCACCGGGTGGGCCGTCTATTCTTGGACTCTAACAAGAAATACAAAATATTCCACAGGCTTAATTTAAACTTTGTCAAGTAGACATTTAGATACAAATGAAAAAAATAACTTTTTCACATAAATGGCACATACAAAAGATATATATATTCAATTAAGTACTAGAAATACGATTGGGACTTACGTTTTTGCCATGCGGTAGATTGTACCATCGTAATCGAATCAAAAAGGCTCCTTCCTCAAGCTTCACCCGCCTGTGGTAGCAGGCCAAGCTAGGGTTGTCTAAATACACCGATGAGACCCATGTTGTAGATGGTGGAGTACTCTCTAACAGATTTTCGTCTGGAGATATTTTCTGTTTTGCCGGAAATTTGGTCCTGCAACATTTTATGAATGATCAACAAAAATATAAAAACAAAGCTCTGTGTCATGTCTGGTTGAAGCTGTTTAGTAATCCGCACAAGAAAGCGATCACAAGTTTAGCACTACCAAACAGATTATTTAAAGTGGAAGCAATAACAATTAATTTTGATTTGCACTGTTTAGGATTAATTTACAGTTCATTTACAAGATGGCATTACAACAACAACAACAACAATAACAATAATAATAATAATAATGCACTTATTGGAATACATGACCTACTTAATAAGCTAAATGGAATGTAACTATTGCCTGGAAGCTTTTACGAGAATTCTAGATCAGTTTGCATTCGCTTATTCGTGGCCTGAAGATCATAGCGATCTTCTCTGAGATTTTCTCTTTAAAGAGATAGAGTCTCATCAAATCTGATATCATAAAGTTCATTGGAATATTGTATCTGGCCTGATCATTAAGTCGTCTATTGTCAGGGTTACCCCTATTGTGCATGTAGGTAAACAAATATTTTAAGAAATTTATGAACGGTCCAGAGTCCATGGACTAACAAGTACCAAGTCACACAAAATAAAATTTAATTATTCAACAACTCTTTTTGTTATTCTGACTTCCAAGCATCTAAAGAAAAACCTCGTCGGTCTTCAATAAAAGTATGTCAAGGGCAAACGACGTCTCTCATCAAAAACCGCCAGAAAAATGCCATTGTATTTTTAACAGTTCCAGCCAATTTTTGTCTGAGATTGTCTTCGACTCTTTGACTAACACTAAATAACACTATATCCGGTTTACACGTGCGCAAACCACGTGGAGTGTAGTGTATTACCGATAAAAAGGATATATTATTTATTTATAATTTTCTACTCCCAAGTTTTCTGTAAACCCTTAGATTGGTGCTTCATGATAGGGTTTTCTATAACTCATATTTTTATACCCTTTCTCATAAGTGATAACAGACGCACCACAATTTAATAAATTATTGCTCGTTTTCCTTCCAATGCCTGGTTCACAAGCAAAGTTCATTTATGAGACACATTACTTGTACAATTTTCTCACAAAGAACTATATAAACTATATCACCCGTATACAGAAACATATCTACTAGTAACTGCATAAAATTATTCCCCGCATAAACAACTATAAAAAAAAAGAACTCTTACGCAAAACCATTAATATATAGGGCTCGTATGAAAATTGGGTCAGTGATATTTGACACACAACATTGTTGATATAAAACCCATCAGATCGCAAACGTCACCTCATACAGGGGCAGATTTAGGCCGTCTTCTGGGTCTTCTGTAAGACGGTCAGATTTTTAAGTTAACATTGACGGGTATCTAATTTTTTCTGTCGGAAGACGGTCAAAAATGGAGGATGGATCAACAAAGATAATTTGGAAGACTGTCAGAAAATATCTCTGGATCTGCCCCTGTCATACTACACTTCTGTAAATGCATATGTTGCAGGCCAGATCAGAATCCAGTCCAGGGGCGGTATTCTCGAACGTTTTCGACGTCGAAATTTTTTCGTCTTCGATTCGTTAAAAAATTCGTGAACGATTTCGATGAAAAAATTTTCGATAGCTTCCAGAATACCGATTTTTCGGATTCGATTAGGATTCGATGAAAAATTCGTTTTCGATAGCTTCGAGAATACCGCCCCAGTTCTGAACTGACCTACAACAATCAAAGATAGCCAAAATCTCGCGACTTAGCGTAAAATCAGGCGTTTTTTTTTTGCGGGATGTGAAAGAGAGTGTGTCTAGAAATAATGACAGACTATAGTGAGTGCAGTGCAGCGACGAGTAAAAGGTGATAAAATTTATCCACGGATATTTTTTTGTGTTTTTTTCTGATTATTTTCTCTTTCTACGCGCTTTTCTTTTTTTTTTTTTAACGACATTCCCAATCCACACAGTTTCACCTTTAAGGGGGGAATGTAGGTTGGAGATTTTCTCTTTAAATAAAGGTCTTAGTTTTTTTTTTTTTTTTATTCCTGTCACATTCATTTAATGTATCTTTGAAACATCTAATTATGCTTGAAACACATCTCCAACTTCATCGTGTGACTTGGATATTTGGGGACAAAAACACCATTTTTAGCCGTCTGATTTTCTCAGGCACCTGGACAGCTATAAATGCTTTTAATGGTATTATAACACTTGAACAAAGTACTACAAAAGTGAGACAGGGATTTTTCTTTAGAGACTTATTGATGATTTTATCTATAAAAAATGTGAAATAACATCAAAATATTAAGGAATTTTCACTTTCAAATTCAATAAATTGGAGAAGAGAGGATCAATCAAAATTTTTAAAAAGGCACTTGTAGCATGGAGATTTAACATAATAATAATAATAATAATAATAATAATAATAATAATAATAATATGTATTTATTTGCAACTTAAAAAGTTGGATTTTACAATAAAAATTAATAGTGGTGAAATGCACGATCTTAAAATAACCTTTTAAGTGTTAAAATGATGCGATACACATTAAAAGTTCATAAAAGCCTCAGTTCTTAAAATTTGATAAAGCCCATGGGATAAAAGTTTTGGATGATCGTACAGTCCTCAGTTTTGGCACAGTGTACTTATAAACCCGGTGCAAAGTGTTGGAACTTTCATTTATCTCTGGTAGCAAATGATGGATTTTGTGTCCTTCGGAGTACATGTTATGCAATAATGTTTTAGATAGTCCATCTCTTCTACAAGCAAGAGTGATAAGTTTACACGTTTCAAGTGCCCCATCATAGGGCTGCTCTGGGAATATAATCTTACATGCTCTAATCTGGATGGATTCATTTTTATCAACTTGTTGTTGTGTGAGACCTGGTTGCCACACCTGACATGCATATTCTAATGTAGGTCTGACTACTGATGTGTAAAAGCTTACAAGTTCATTGGTTGGAATACCCGCTCTTTTCAAAAGCTTAAGATTGTGTAGCCTTTTACTTGCTTTCTTTACAAATATCACAGATGTGACCTTCCCAGCTCATATCACTACTGATCCTAACCCCTAAGAAGACAGCAGACCCCACTTTCTCAATCCTTTGATTCTCTACTAGTAAGGGTGTAGTTTTGTGTCCATTTTTGGAGAAATCAAATATGATCTCTTTGGTCTTGGTAGTATTTATTGTTAGTTTATTAGCAGAGAGTGAGTTCTGTTGTTGCATCAGGGAGATTGTCCTGCAGTTCGGTATTCCCGTAGCTTAGAATTGTGGTGTCATCTACATATTTGAATGTGTCACATTTGGTGCTCAGATCATTAATCATAATAACAAATAAAACTGGACCAAGTTTTGTGCCTTGTGGTACACCAGCATTAATGCATAGCCAGTCTGATTTCACACTACCTATCTTCACACTTTGTTTCCTCTCAGTTAGGAAGCTGTAAATCCAGTTTGAAATAATTCCAGGGATACCTAATTCAGACAGTTTTTGGTTAAGCAGGGTGTGGTCTATTCTATCGAATCCTTTAGTATAATCGACCAAAAGCATTCTGGCATATTGTCCTAGAGTGTCAGTCTGCCTTGCAATAAGGTCTATAGCTTCGATCAGTGCGTATGTCGTACAGCTCCCTTTCATGCTGCCGAACTGCCTAAGGTCAATCTTATTGGTCACAATGTCCCAAATCCATTTAACAATAAAACCCTCCAATAACTTAGAGAGCACATGGTAAGGGATATAAGAAAGGCATATACGGATTTTTAAAAAAGAATATTGGGTGTAAAAAAGAGCACTAGTGATAACTTAGTTTATTGTACATAATTTAGTATATTATGAAAAGCGGGAGATACCCACTTCCAATAAGTATGAAGCTACGATTTTTTAATATTGCTTTAAATCCCCTCTTCGAAAAATTGTAAATAGCGTGCTATAAAGATCTACTCAAGAAAAATTTTGCTTGGGTAATTTGAGTACGGATTAACTGGAGAAACTTGGCTTGTCATTAATTTTTCACGAAAATATGTCAGATAACTCTGTACTGTCCTTGACAGAGTAAAGATTGAAAGATAATTTCAGACAAACATTGACCGAGAAAATATCCACAAGGAGTAAAGGGCTATTGTACCAACATGTGGTTGAAAATTTTACACTGTAATTCTATTTAAATAAGCTAATTTCACATAAATGTAAGGAATTAATTGTCAAATTTTGACTTTCATCACATAATCTAGCTATAGAAACGGCAAGGTAAACAGGCACAAATAAAAATTAAGAACCTGTAAACTATGTATTTTAGATGACATCGAGGATGAATTTCATTTTATTCTTTTAAGAATTTTAAAATGTTTTTGCTTCAGAACGATTAGACAGAAATACATCAAAAATTTTATTAAACAAACAAAGTGTTTTCAAGCTAATTAAATTGTTATCCATTAACTACGTTTACAATTAAACTACTTATGAAAGTACTTAAAATGTTCTTAAAGCACTCTCCTGTCAAAAGACAATAGGTCGCGCCGTGCTTTATTTCGTGTAAAGTCACGTCATCCACGAATGCGTTCCACGCACCAGTGCACAGGGTGCTTTAAGCCAGATAAAGCACTCGGCGCTGAGCTTTACGCGAAATAGAGCAGATAATTGTCTCGGCTTCGCCTCGCCAATTATCTGCTCTATTTCGCGTAAAGTTCAGCGCCTCGTACTTTATCTATACCATCAGAGCTTGGACATGATGACGTTGTTATGTCCAAGATCAGAGCTAGGATTAACGTCAGCCTGAAGAGTTTTTATCATAACTACTAGTAATTTTTTTTTTACTTTATATTTTTATTACATTTCATTCTGATGAGCCATAGGGCGCAAGGGTTTAATTAATTGAATTGAACTGAATTTCACAAATAACATGGACCTCGTATGGAATGATTAACAGTACTCTCAAGTCATTCGAATGCAGTGTTTTATACAACTTGGGATAACCATAATTAAATGCTAGTTAAAGAATTGAATAGACTGGAATGGCTTTACACATGTTCACGAGGACTTAGACCCCTCGGGTAAGACCCCATTTCCATAGATTTTAGATCGATCTATCCCTGTGGGGAGTGTCACTAGATTACTGTCAGCTTAGCCGGCTTAAGCGTCTGTCCCGCCTACTGAAAGCTGTAAGGGGGTAATTAACGATGGTGCGCGCTCGGCTGACTGCAATATTTAGCGTGAACCCCCAGGGAGTTAGGTCGATCTAAATCTTAATCCCTGGATCGATCTAAATCTCTGGGAATACACCCTAAGAGATTAGAATGAGTATGAACTTTTATCAGGAGTCAGAAAAGTCATCTTACAGGTGGACAATGCAGCTCAGTTAAATTTGACAGCTTAACATGCTGCTTGTCTCTCTCTCCTCGGGTGGCACGATTGTCGTCATCGGACCACGTGACCACGTAGCTCATTAACTCCCAGGCTGAGCAAAAAGGACGTTTTTTAAGCCAAAAATTTACAAAACGAGCTTTTAATTTGTGTATTTGGCTAACGATATCGTTAGTTGGGCATGTTCTCTGAAGAATATGTTCCGTTCAGGCCATTAGTTAGTTAGAGCCGTGTTTCAAGCATAATTAGATGTTTTAAAGATACGCATGTACATTAAATGAATGTGACAGGAATAAAAAAGCTAAGACCTTTAATTTAAGAGAAAATCTCCAACCTACCGGGTACATTCCCCCCTTAACAGCAATTTTAAGTCGTGTACAACAATAATTATTTTCGTAAACCTTGTGACAATTACATTATTTACAGAAAATCAGTAAATCAAAATGCTTTAAAAGATTATATAAATCAAATCTTTGAAGTTAACAAAAAAAAAACTTACCTTTTTTTGTCCTTGAACACATAAACTGGCAAGTGTTTTATCAAAGCTGCCTTGACAGCAAACGTATCTTCCGCCTTCACCCAATACTTCACGCTTTTCCTTTCAAACACATCACTTTCGCCATTTTCTTCCGAGTCTGAGCCCTTGGATCCCTCGCACTCTGCTTGGACACTTCTAATGGTACCGTAAACAGCGCTTACGTGAAACAGAAAGGCCTCTAGTTCGTTGAAGGCCCTCCCAAAAAACTGCTCGTGGTTCTGGGCAAAATACCAGTTGCTGACGACCCCGGTTAGCTTGTCGTGTTGTTCGACTATCATACGGAACCCCTCACCATTCAGCAAAGTGAATTTGGCCAATTCTTTAAGCTCTTCAACAAAATTGTCAGTGAGCTCAGTCAATCTCTGAATCGGCGAGAATCCGTTTTCGCGTTTACTCTTCGAGCTTTGACATTTTTGCTGTAAATCATCTTCTTGGTTCTGTAATCTCTGCAGTGTTATTCGAAGTTCCTTGATTTTGACGGAGATGAATTGTTTGGTTCTTCCTAACTCGTCAATGAGAATTTGGACAAATTCTCCTTCGCTGTCATTTCCACTGGATCGCTGTATGAAACTTTTTAAAGTGTCGTACTGCAGACTTTGGTATCCGTGCTTGGATTCTAGACAAAAGCGGTTAAATTGTTCCTCGTATTTCATCGTACCTGATGGAAAATGTTGACATGCAATCCAATTTTTGGTGCGTTTAAACTAAAGCCCGTAGAATTCACTTATTTTTTAGTCTTAAAAAAACAGCTGGTGCATTTTCATTCTATTTCCGACAAGAGACCAGAAAGGTTTTAGTCAGTACTTAGAGCGTAAGAAATGACCTAATTCTTGTTTATCTGTTTCTCAGATGATAATATAAATTTTGAAAAAATCCAATTAGTTTTTACTTCTATCTGCTGGTATCACTTAAGGTACACCTTCAACAAGCACAGCGCTAATGGGTCGAGGTGATGGTACCTCACTTTTTACATACTAAGTCTGTACATCACGACTGAGATGCCAAGCATAGCGCAGCACACTCAAGCACACCCACTGACCTGGGTTTGGTGATAACCGTCTTCCCACCTGTATGTTCTTACCTAATACTACAGTTCGAACAGAAAACAACAGGCCGTACCGTCCCTTGTTCCGTGTAGAGTCAGGACACGCACCGCTAACGAGCTGTGGTTCGAGTCAGATAAACCACTTGTCGCGAGGCTTCAAGCGAAAAAGAGGACGTCATGCACTTCAATTGTAAATGAAAGATAAATAATATAAATAACAAATTCGTCTCCCCTATTATCTCCTCTATGCCGCGTTAAGTTCCTCGCCTCACTCTTACTTTATCTATTACATAGGGTTTTAGTATTCGCCTTGACCCTCCCAAAACGGTTGATATTCAACAGTCAGACGTAACACTGTGATATCATATTTACTTGACTATGCACAACTTGGAAATCATTGGAATGAAAAATTTTGCAGGAATTGTGGGCGTTATTTGATAGTATCGCAAATTCACTAATCGAGTGAAAAAATTTAATCACATCATTCGGAGTTTTTTCTCAGTATTAGAATTGTACGATTAACCTAGTTATCCAATTTGCATTAAAACGAATTTTAAGTACAAATATTTGATTTCAGGATAGCGAAACCAGCATTGTCTAATGTGGACATTAATATTTATGAAATCAACATTATCTCAGGGTCGGTCTCTTTTTCTCTCTTGTGTTACCGTTGGTAGCAATTTATTGCCGCCATGCAGTCTATTCAACGTCTGTCTGTCCAGTTTCCTTTTCATTATTTTCTCTCTGCATCTTAGAAAAACCGAGGAAAATGTAAAACGCCATCTTGTCCGTTTTTTTTTTTTTTTTCTTGTTGGTTACTCTGCCTTTAAATCACATTTACAATCACGGAAGAGAAAGCAAAATTAGAGACAAAAATCTCGGTAAAGTAATTAATTTAAGTAATTGAAAGCACACCTCTCTCCGATGACAGAAAAGGGAGAGCCGGTGACGATCCTAAAATCGTCGAGGTACTTAGGCCCCATTATTTCCATTTGGCTCGTTTGATCTCTTCCACAAAAAAAAAAAAAAAAAAAAAAAAAAATTCGAAACACCTGGGACAATTTCGTTAAAGCCGGTCCCAGGTCCGAGCGTTATGTAACCGGAGTCCCTGTATCTAGTTTTAATGATCGACTGTTTAGATAGGATACAGTTATTTACGCTCACTAATAGTTTACGGCACGCAGGAATCCGTGTGATTCCCTATAAAAACTGGGCCTCTAACAGGGGCGGATTTAGGCCGTCTTCTGGGTCTTCCGGAAGACGGTCAGATTTCCAAGTTAACATTGATGGGTATCTAATTATTTCTGTCGGAAGACGGTCAAAAATGAAGGATGAATCAACAAAGATATTTTGGAAGACTGTCAGAAAATATCTTTGGGTCCCCCCTGTCTAAAGTAGAAAGAGGGAGACCCCGGGAGATCGTCGTGACTGTCCCTGTCTGCGTGCCAGCCTGTAGTCCGTGTGGGAAGAATAAACATCTTCATGGACTGTAACTGAAGTTGTTCTGAGTTTTAAGCCGCCGTTCTCTTAAAAATAAGTAACCAACCAAGGTTACAGTACGTATCTGTATGACAAATCTATCAATCAAAATAAATAGTTCTAGCAATTTTACAATTGCAATCCCCGAATTTGCTCTTGCCAGGCATCATCGCTGATGCTCATAGCTGATTTTGTACATTTTCCTCTTTGTGAAAATGATTTTGAAACCTTTTTATAAAGACCATGACACATATTAGTTTGCGATTTAGTCTGTAATTTTTAAAAAGCAAAACTGAATGTTCGATATTAAAATGTCTATCGACCAATAAGTGCATTTGAAAGACATACTGTTATTAAATAATATCAAATAGTAACAGAATCTACGTGAGCCTGTACTCTTATCCAAAATACGCTCGGTTTTGCTCGGAGTTTCCTCACACGTAGTAATCGCGCCCTATCCTTTTTGGAGGAAAGTCACTCCAACGATCACAACCAACTGCCCAGGGTTATAAACGTAAGGTAGAATGCAGCTGCGGTAGTGTGCGCAGAACAACCAAAATGTCGCAACAAACACAATACTTTGATGCTGATCAAATACCCGAGATTTCTGTGCGTGAATTTGAAAGAGAACTGAAAAAAGTTCATTTGCTCGTGTGACGTTAGAAGACCATGAATATAATAGAAAGGAAGGCCATCACAACATACCTCATTGTTATTTAACCAACGTACTTTACGTTACGTTTTAATATCGTGTAATACAAAAACGTTCGTATTTTCGGATTTTACTCCACTCAAAAGATACGGGGATACACAAGTATATCCAAAGCAACAGAAAAAATTCTGTTGTATTTCACTGATGCCCAAATTCCTGGTGGCTGTAATCAGCTATTTAATGGTGATAGAAAAAAATTTACTTCGGTTAGCTCCGGCTGTATAAACTGTATTTTCTTATGAAGAATATACCAGGAAATTGTTGTGTGTTCTTCGGGCGAAGAGTCAATTACCAATCTTGAAGCGTTCCCTCAGTGTTTGCGCAGTTTATCTACCACCGTTTAGCTTTAAAATGTCAGAAAATGAAGATTTGTAAGCGTCATTCGAAACTGTCTCATAAGTAATAATCAAGCAGTGCGTCAATAACAAAGGTTCAAGTCGTTTCTCACACCCGGTTAAAAAGAAAGAATTAATTGGTCTTTATTACATTTAATCGCCCCTGAAACATGAGCTCATCGTTAGATCTTGTCAGCCGTCAGAACGCGTTCAATTCTAGGCTTCATTTCCAATCTCAGGTGAGATCGATCTTTGCCTACGTTTGATGTGAATAAGACTTGAATGCAATACTGCAGATCATTAAATTACAGACTGATTTAGCATGTGCGCTGCAACCTGTAGGCTCACTTCCTCATTATGCTACAACAGGCAGATCAATGAGACCAGTTTTCAGATCAGATCAGATCAGAAAAGAAAATTTGCTGCTGTTTTTTTTCTTTGCCCTAAAAATGTGGTCAGATCAGACATAAGTGATTTATGGTCGATTTTAGAAACCATATTGTCTAATTGAATATACACCTCCTTTTAAGTAGGAATGTCACGAGAGAGAGAGAGAGAAAGAGAGAAAGAGAGAGATTTGCACACAAAAGAAACATCAAGTCAAGCCTATGGCAGCAAGATTGCCAGAGAATGTCTTTCATTAAGCCAGATCATATATACAAATGACTATCTGCACTATATCGACAGTTATCCCTAAATCTAATGAAGACAATCATTCAAATAGGGTCGAAGCGAGCGACAAACTAAGGAGATCAAAGATGAAGTGAAAAGGTCAGCAGTTATTATGCAAATTCTACGTTGAAAAACAGCGTCTGCCAAGAAATGATTCTGATACAAAAACAATTCATACAAATGGCCGATTAGAATCATTTCTAACTAAAAGTTTCAGTCAAGTTTTATCATGGAAATCATGCTCCAAACCTGACAATAGGTTTGGCGCTCATGTTAGATTGGACTCGATGGGGTCCATAATGAATGTTGCGTCTCGGTTTCACATTTCTGGCGCTGGTTAACATTTAGACACTGAGCTAGTTTATGGGAAAGCAGTCAATGCATACATATTTTTCTTGCGTCGCTGCAAGTGAATGCAATCGAAGCTAATGATGCGCATCGTTTGCTAGAGTGGAAAAAGTAATACATGAATTAATGAAGAGGAAAATTACCAAGCTCTGTTCTATTATTACTGCTGTCATTTATGGCTCGCAAGTAATAACCAGTTTGGTCAAATTCACTGCTTATATCTTTTAATGAAGTACTCGAGCGCGCATGCATTCGCACACGCAGGTGACACGAAAGATAAACAGGCAGGTAGACAGGTAGGCAGTCGGAGTGAAACGGTCGGAAAATTTACAAATAGCCGGATTGACTATACTAGATATATTATCAACTGCAAGACAGGCTGATTTGCGTCATGAAAATTAAGAAATATTGAGTTTTCTTCCGATTTTCCCTTTTATCCCCTTAAAAAATATATCCCACACCAAAATATTGGACTCTTTTATTCCAAAAGACAAAAAATTGCTCTTTCTCTTTTTTCTTCGGTGCAATATGCATTATTTCTTTCCTAAACTCAGAACATTATGTAATAAAGACACCTCATATATAGACTCCTTCCTAGATCGTCCACTATTTTCTGTCATTATTTTCTATTTTTGCTGCAGTTATTTTGGTTTCAGTGTCTTTTACAAACATCTTTCAATTTTGAATATTAAATCGGATTACATGAAACATTCCATTTGATTCTCCCATCTGCATTTCATTTTATTTAGGGACATGTACTTAGCATTGTAAAATTTCACCTTTTTTCCTTTTATTTGCCATCGTCTACTTTGCATTTATTTAATCCACGCCGTGATATTCCTATGTGTCCTCTTACAACTTACTTTTCAATTAAGATGTTAAAAACATACAATCATAACGTGCACATCATTAAATATAGTCCAGAAATTATTTAAGGTGCAAATTATCAGTCTAACAATATGTTTATTATGAGTTTGTGTTGACTACAAAGTATGAAATTAGAATTAATGAACAAACACCATATTTGTTATGAATCGCAGATCTAGATACATGATAGTCGCTGTTCATTAGACTCCTTTGAATGAAATTGTTGTCCTCTCATTAAATGATGGGTTGTAGCAACGTTGACTTCACTATAGTTTCAGGACATGTAATGACAACACAACAAAACACGAGTCAAAAATAAGTTTTATGAAACATCTCACCGTTACGAAACGTTCTCAAACTGGATAATGCTGGAGCAGCTAAATGTAAGTACCTTGAATGCGGCTATATATATTCCACTAAATTTGAAATTTTCGTAGGTCGATTGGAATTTAAATCCGTCTATTTAACTGCTAGTATTTGAGAGGTAGATGGCAAAATCAAACTACATTTTAAAAACTGTTTCATTTCTTGTATAAAAACAGTGTGGCAAATTCCCCATTGATACCTAAGAGCATGAAGTTACAATTACGATATATAGAGATCTGCCGTAGAGAGCATTGCGGCCTCTACTAAAGAGACATCCGAATACAGTGCAGTGATTTAATGCCCTAGACCATATCACTTAAACGCACTGAGCAGTAAATGAAAGAACAAATTGCTTAAATATTAATAATAATCACCATAATAAGTCCATATCAATACGACTCAAGACATACACAACCGAAGGTAGATTTGGTTTTCATATTTATCAGAGGACAATTAAGATACAGTGCCACTAAAAGTATTCTTTTTATCTTAATATCTCTCTTTTTACCTTGTCTTTATTTGTGATACTGAGGCTTTGGACCGTGCATAACGAAAGTACTTTATCACGAAAAAGAAACGTATAACTAATTTCTTTGGTAATTTCGCAAAATTAACAAAAATATGCTTTAAAACACAAATGTCAAAATTCAAATTTTAAAATGATAGTAGTAGTACTAAGAGGAACGATATTGATGATATTATAACTATAATATAATCTTTGCAACTACTAAGTTATTGGAATTGTTTTTTGTTTTTTTTTCTCTTCCAAAATACATGCAAAGGTCTACTCCTATTTGTATTACTGCATGAGACGGTCATAGAAAGTTCACAAGCGAAAAATTATCCGTCCTTTGAAATAACACCTAAACAAACGACAGAACTGGCAACTAAATTATCTCACAATGACAATGAAAGAATATGACGCTAGTTTTCCATATTTCCACTTTTGTGTGAAAAAAAATTTATAAAACTGCAAATCTTAAAGTGATTAATTACAACACTCGAAGTCGTACAATAAGGGAACAAAATGCTAATTTACGCATTTAGCACCAATTACTTATTAAGTGGTCGATCTTAATAAAAACGTGTTTATTCCCATCACGTGTTTGGCCATTACCTTTTCTTTGATATATTCCACTACTGTGAACAATTGAAAAGCAATCATTTTGCAAATGCCACCACTGTATTACTGCCGCCACTTTCAGTTTCATTTTATTGTGATTCGCGTTGGCACTTTTGTTTTTTATCCCTAAGGTTATTATTTTTTATCTAGTAATAACTGTAGTCCACATGTTACAATTTACACACACACACACACACGCACACACACACACAAACCAAGTCATGTTCAGTTTAGATCTCGAAGACCTGAAACATGCCGCGTGATTTTACTCTTCTCTAGACTCGGAAAAATTACATAACAAATTATTAGCACCCCCCTCCCCCTCCCCCCAAAATATACATATATATACACAATTAAAATTAATAAATAAATAAATAACACGAGACATGTATTTATGCCCGAACATCAGGAGGTGTTTATTTGAAATGTATATACACATTTAAAGCGATAAATAGAATATATGTAAGTACCAGATGGTTTCGCCAAGAAGTTTCCATTATCAGTATTCCTTCTTTGTAGCATATCAACTACCGCCAGTGACCGGCTCTTTTCCTCGATACTGGCGTTTGAAGGCTTGTTCTAGACGGCGTGTCTCGTTTTTCCTGCGCCGTTGTGTTTCCTGGTAAAGGTGTAGACACTGGGACTAGCACCGTCTCGTGAATAGCAGCATAATACCTGTTTCACCTTCACAGCATTACACTACTATTCCCGATACCATCTAGTCTGAAAATCTTCCTATCTAAGTGCCGAGAACTCTGTGGATTTCAATTTAAGGCGGCCCCCGTGATATTCTATCTGAAATAAGTGAAAGAGAAAACAGTGAGACACTTTCGAATTTTTTCTGAACGTCGAGCATTATTGTAAAATCATACAATTAATAATATCCAGGTACTTACCTTTGCCATGTGATGCAATTTGCCATCCTGCTTCGGGGTGTTTATAAATGTAAACTGACGGTCATACGACATTGAATGAGACTATTTCTTGTTCTTTGTCTCTCTCTGTAATATGTCACTTGCTAAAATATGAAGCACATGAACAAGAACCACATTCATTTTATATGGCATAACCATCTAGAAGGCGAATCATACCCATACTGCCGACTGCTGATGTCTCTATCATTAGGTTTCCATTTTGACATCTACACATATATCATAACTGAAAAGAGAATATCAAAAGCACCTGTTGCACATTTCCTCGTTTAACCTCAAACAATCTCAGATTAGATCATTGTTTGAGTATCACTTTCGGATGAAAATAAATATGAAATCAATACAATTTTATGGTTGCTTCCGCAATTGTGCGTCGTGGTCTTCCTCGAAACAACCAACAACCAAATGCTTAACACATTTAAAACCAGCTTTTAAACAATATCAGCCAACATCGATATCATAAACTATCAGTTGCGTTTGACTAACTCTAAGTCATAGGTGGCAAGTAAAATGAACGTGTCGCCCAGCTCAGTGGCGGAGATAATCTGAACAAATGACCAACTTCTGAGTCAACCATTTGGCCATGACATCGTCAGTCATATACCTAAATGCAACCTCATGCTTCTTTTAGTGTTAGACAAAATCTTTTCAGTTATACATCAGGCACAGTGACACGCACACATGCGAGCACAGTATTTTATAGTGCGTCAGCACACACGCACATACCAATGTACGCACGCTCATACGACAATCGGTATATGTATTGAACGTTATCGTAGTAAATGACGAAGATAATGCAGGGTGTTTATCAAAACTGTACTTCCATATTTATACCGACTTGACTTCTTATCAATCATTCGGCGCCCAAATTTCGCTAGACTCTAGTTTTGTGCTTTATATATATATATATATATAACAGTAAAATATGACAGTAAAATAAAAAAAGTGTGCTCAATATCGAGCACTAAATCTCAAGCGCTTAGCTTCACTAACATTTTGTTAAGTTAATATGCTCTCCAATATATCAACAACAGGTTATCCGATAAAGGGAAAATGACAAACTATGGGATGAGGTAATACCGTCAACGTGTAAAGGATTCATTAAACCTTATCCAAACATGTCACCAACCTGTTTCCTGAACGTTTCATCGTTGACACTGATGCGACCTTCACGTAGCAGCCGAGGGAAATATTCTCATACCTCAAGTCCCTGCCAGCGCTATGGCGACTGTACAACGAAACACTGGCGGACGGGGGTGGTTTACATACCGAGGGCGTTTGGGATGTTCTATTTTTCGTCATGTTCATGATAATATTGATGAACTTTCTACATCACTGATAACACAATGAAGCCTGAAAACAAAGTGAAACAAAAATTTGCCATACGTAAATGCGTAGTGAGAATTTAAAAAGTTGTATCTTGATTTACATTGCTTGACGGTAACAGAAGACATACCATCAAAACACAAAGTAACTCCGATAACTTAAGTACATGAACCATATAAGGCCTTACGTATAGTACATTTTTAGAAGTACAAAAGGTAGCATAATATAAGCCTGGCTGTTACGAACCTTAGAACCTTGCCCCGTTATGTTACAGTGTGGGTCTAGCCAGTGAGCATGAAGTGTCAGTCATCCGCAACTCTATGTCGAGTTATTTTCTTATGAGAAATAAATAGTAGTCTGTTGTTCTGTACCGACCTTTCATGTACATGTTACTCGCCAATTATAGTAAAAGTCCAATTGTGACTTTTAATGCGCCTGATTTTTTTCTTTTAAATAAATTTTCAAGAGAGAAAAAAAAAACAGAAAAAGTACGATGTCAATTGTGTCGTCCCCACGCCCTTATTATTGAAGTAGTGCCGTCAAGTGAACGGCGGGCAGTAACAAAAAGTTTAACTTTTACATGGTCGTATATTGCTTATTAGGCATAACAACAAGGCCAGGATGATAATCGGAGGAGATGATAAGGGATATAATAGCAACATCACGTCCTGACCGACAGAGGGTGATTCAACTGCGTGTGTAACTAGTATAATCCACAGGCGTTATGTTCATATTGTCATTTGACTGTAACGTGTGGATCAGGTGATCTGCTCAATATATATCCAAACTTACCTCAATAGCTCTGGTATAAATCCGCCCATTTACACATGTGGTGTTCTTATGCAGTTCTAAGATACCAAGAAGCCTCATCCTCATCTAACCCATGCTTTCAGCTTGCATCTTATGTGGAGAGGTCTACGGACGATGACAGCCACCTGCCCCATTCGTATTCATCCTATCTCTTTTCTCTCTTCTCACCAGTTTCTTCCTCTTTCTTCCCCATTCTCTCTCTCTCTCTCTCTCTCTCTCTCTCTCTCTCTCTCTCTCACCAACGCACGCAAACACACACATCCGTGAGGCACACTCAAAAGACTGTGCATCATACCACAAGGAGAACTTTATAAATGTCCCCTTGTTCAAACTAATGTCAACTAGAACAATTTCTAAACAAGCACGTGTTCTGGGTGTTTTTCAAGTTTATGTGCACTCTTTTCTGGGGATGCGAACTCTCTTAGTGCAGCAGGAAACAAGCGCTGAATAGCTTTAATAACCATTACCACCTAGGCAGCAAGCTCAGAAATTAAAGGGACCAGACGTTAAAAGGCAAGGAAAAGCGTTCGTCAAAAGTTAAATTGCGTCCAGTTTTTCATTTAATATACTTTACTTGGCGAATCCGGATGATCTTCATAATCATGCCTTGATTTTCCAATGGCAAAACATCCGATCCAATGTACCGGTAGAAAATCACATGCAGTGGCAGTCACATGCAGGCCTGTGTACACATGTACCTTTTAACGTGCAAGCGAACTACCTCACGTAAACGTGCGCTATCAATTACCGTCGTTGAAGCTCACATGGACACGTGCATATTCATCCATCCCTTTTAACCCCCTCCACACACACACACACAAACACACACACGCGCGCACGCACGCACGCACGCAAACACATACACACATTCGTGATTCACATATACACATGCAAACACTTTCAAAATCAATCACGGACGTTCATTTACAAACAGATTTCAAACACTGTGCGTACTTACCAGCACGCTATGGCATAAGCAAGTTATCCACCGGCTAACTAATGATCAACAGTTTATTAATTCCACTCACCTTACGCGCCCAGACATCGCGCGTTGCTACGAGCGGAAAGTGATACTCTTCAGGCGCGATTTATGATTCAGATCAACATCTATCAGAAAATTAAATTTTCAATTAAAGCACAAGGCGATCTGAAATACGGTAACTGAAGCTGTACACACGGGTTGCGGCGTTATTTGTTAGTATACACTTGCTCCTATAGCTACGCCGAAGATAAGCGGCTGCATTTTATCGGTTTGTGCTTATGTCTTATCTTACAGTCACTTTGTATGAGAATAATGACTTGTGGAATATCATGCAAATTATGTAATATGATACAATACTTGACAACTGTGCTTTTTCTGCCGGGACCTGACAGTCCTGCTTTCTTTATACCTGCTACCACTGGCAGCTTTTCTATACCAACGTTTTTGAACGATCTTCGGTTCTAAGTAATAAATCATACATAAAAAAAGAGTGGAAGAATGGTAAAAATGGTTCACATACAGTGACGGGATTGTGGCTAACACCTGATGGTACAAAGAGCAAAGGCAGTGCATAGTGGAGGTGAAGATTTGCCGCAACACGAAGTTAACACTTTTATAAAATGATATGCCCAAGAAATGCTTTTCTCGATTTTCCTTAAAATAAGAATGCCCATATGAACGGCAGATAGAAACATGTAGACATCACTGATACAGTTGGTCATGAATCAATCACATCACTCGGTCATTATACTTCGATCATCGGTCCTTTGTCTTCCGCTTAAAGAATTAAAAATCAGATAAATCGCATTCTGCACGTTTAGTTTTCCACAGCGAAGATCAATGGGTTTTCTCAGGTCATTCTCTTGTTTAATGTCTGGAATAAGGAACAAGTTTACAATTCTACTTTATATAAGTAGTTGTTTAAAATGTTATTCTATCCATCTCTTTGCCGCTTATCTTTTCTTTTTGTGATACGACAGTTATAAGAGATTGCGTTATTAATACGGTTGGGAGCTGCTGTCAAAATTAGAAGTTAACAAACAAACTGTGAAAAAAGCTATCAGTGCCCAGATGCCAAATACGTCTAGGATAATACCCATGTGTGAGAATAAAATAAGTAAATAAAACATAATACCACGTCCTCTACTGAAAATTGGATATAACATGTTAGTATTCGTACTGCATAAAAGGCTAGGTAACCAACTTCATGAATACCAATGCTTCTTCGTTGAGACTGCGAGACTATGGTTTGCAAACAATCGTATATAGAAAGTTGACAGAGTGTGATACTGCCAAAATCTCTCTCTCTCTCTTTCTCAAGTCAAAAAGCTAGAGACAAACGCCATTGAATATTTTCAACACAACCAAAACCAAAACCAAGCATGTGACTCGAGTAATAACCATTTGTATGAGACGTCCACATATTCTACAATCACTACAACGTTCACATCGGTATTCCTCACCAGCAATGGTGCAAATTTTCGTCGATACTTGAAACATAAATATTCATCTACAGTATCCAATACTTACCATAGTGTTGCTCTACTCTAGCTGGAACAGTGTTCAACATGACTTCGTGGACTTTTCTGACAGGGGTCTAGTCTGAGGCATGTATTTATACTATATCCTCCACCTACCTCCACTCTCTGTCATAAGTCCCGATTTCAAACTATGTGTAACTTACCATTTATAGACAAAAACATATTAGTGAAGCCCATCATCAAACCAACACTACCTCAAGACCCATTGGCCTCTTTTAACTCATGAAACTTGCCTGGATTCAATGGCTTCAATAGGGCCCATTAAACGCGATCACTCTCGACGCTAATTACTTATTACTGTGCCGCAGCCAAAATGAAGCCAGTCCTTTTTTAAGGTTTAACAAGTGTTGCCATGGAGACTATGATTATAGCAGGAAGAAGTCATTAGTCTTCCATGAAGGAAACTGTGCCGGCTCATGCAGTGGACATTGCACTGACCTCATCGACCCAGCTGCACCAGGCCACACTGACCACTTGCCCCCTCTCAAGTTCTCAGACAATGGTAATCAGATAATGGTCAACCGGATAGCCGAGCTGGCTTCATGATAGTTTTCGTGTCGTTTCCGTAAAATTGTGCATAGATACGTGTTAAAGTACGTGTGCATCAAATGTCGTTAAAAAAGAGTCAAATACACAATGAAAGTTTAAAGGAAATAACCAATTCCACGTAACGTTAAAAAGTTCGTTCTGGTTAATCTACCATACTTAGCGTATTGTAATAGTCTACCCATTTTTCCACTGTCCGGTTCACAATGTACATATCGTAACCGCTAACAATTAAGACCAAAAGGTCTTCTAATATTAAATGTTATATAAGTTAAAAATCATGCCAACTTTATTAAATGGGTAGAGAGAGGGGTGAGCGTGTTTATCAATGTCGATGCACACTTTTTAATCCAGCGAATTTCAATATTGTTCTTACATTATTGATATTTAAATCATGCTATCGATTCCCTTTCCTTGAATGCCTTGTTCTTTGGCTTATAGCATGACTACCTATGGATCTTCGTATTTAGAAACGTGCAATGTGGGCTACCCGACGACGGAGGATAAGCTATGAAAACCACGCTCGCGTTTTCCCGCCATTGCATACGTAATTTCTCGAAGGATAAAAGGACTTGACTAACGTGCGAGTTAAGTTTACCGAAATGATAAGAAACAACCCCGAACCCGTTGTAAACAAGATTATACGCGCGTAAAAACATACCCTCGTTTGTCAAAGCCGTATATTTAAACCGTCTCCATAGCTGCATTCAACAGTTTCGCAGGTATACCACTATTCTGAAGTCTTAAAATATTAGGTAACCAGTGCCTACATTGTAAAATGCCCTTGGAGCTTATCTGTTGTTGTATGATATCGGTTGGATAATACCGTTTACCTTCTTGTTCCACGTCTTGCCACCATATCTAACAAAGCACGTTAAATTCTGCCGAAACCTACTGCACAATTTAAAAAAGATAAGAATTTCCAGCATTGCCTATTTATGTGCAGTTATTTCATCTAGAAAATATCTTTGTTTTCAAAATTTAGCTAAGGCAATACTCACCCACTCTAGTCCATTTTCAAGAACACGATTTCTTCCCAATTTGATCAGTGCAGTGTTATTCATTTCTATTAATTGAATCTGCGCGCAATCACAGCTTTAAGGGCACGGGTGAAGGCGACAAAAAGTACATATGCACGCTTTAAATAGCGCGCAAAAAAAGTGCAGCCGTGTCCTGTTGATGTAATATCATATTGCCATTTTCAATATTTTATCTTTGTTCGTTTGGTTCCAGTTATCCTCTAAACGAGTACCGCCTAGCTGTTTTAACCAGCGTCTGGACAAGCACACCAAATGACGAGAATATCATGTTGAAATCATGCAAATCGAAGTTCTAAGAAACGCAAATTACTAACGACATATATGTATTTCAAAATGGCACAATCATTGTCAAATTAGCACCCTGTGGCAAAGTGAGACCAACATTTTCAACAGTGGCGAAGTTGTATATTATAGACTCAGGGACAAGACGACTATTAAATTTTTTTAGTCATAAAATTGTTCTGAACTATCCCCCTGGTCATTCCAAGCTGAGCCACGTGGTGGCCTTCAGCTTCTTCCTAAACCCGTGGTTTTGCACGCTATCATATCATTTACTCAATATGAAACGTATCCACTGCCATCCTTATTAGCTTACTAGTTCTCCCACTGGGGTTGTCTGGGTTCCGGGTTCATCCTTTCTTCACAGTCCATCTGACTTACACATATCGCGCACCTATTTGATGAACGGCCGTCCATATGGTCAGCTCACTATCCGTTCAAATGACCGTTGTCCACTATGATTGCCGTTCTAATGTCCACTCACCTATCCCACGCTAGATTATCTCCCTGTTCCCCTGGCACCTACTATTTGCCCTAAGCCTCCAAAGCCCGGCTATCACCCCGCCTATGACCCGCTATTTGCTCAGTGTTAAGGGTCCGTGTAAGCAGTTGAATCGTTCTGTGTATGCGCTCGATAATCCGCTAGAACGCTGTCAGATCAACTCAATATTAAATAGATATAAATGAGGTGCGTTAAAGGCCGAGGGCGCGGGAATATCAGTGGGGTGCTCAAAGACATCGCGTTCTATATGTTGCCTTTGTCAAGAAAAATATGCCATGCTTTCTTATTTGGTGTTTTCCTACAAGTTGCCCATAGCGATAGAAAGAATACGATTTCATGCGGGTCTCGGGTTTTTCCCAGTAACTGAAATATGCGTTTTCTCATCAGTAAACATGTCAAAGTGTACAGGTGAGACTGCACGAAAGATAGGACATGTGTTCACTGAGCTTAGAACAAATTAGCACAATTTTTCTTTATCTTAGTATTTTTGGATCATGTCTAACTTACTATGTAGCTTTGATCGTGTTATTTGCATCCCTTTCGAGTGGTACGTAAGATATTCCATAATCAGAATGAGATATGCTTACATTTCAAATCTTTATTTTCGATAAATAACAGATTCAGAATGGGCTCCTTAACTTTCGAATTAAAAAAGTCGAATTGGATCTCGGTGTTATCTCATCTGCGCAACAAACGCATTTAAGAAAAATTCAGCTTCAAGAATAAGGAATTTTACACAGAACTGACAGAATGAAAAGTGCTAGAAAGTTTGTAATTCGACTTTGAACAGAAAAGTACAATGTACAATCAGACATCGGTGAAGATATCAAGGACGTGGTAGCGAGAACAAAAACTCCTACATGTAGAAATCTGCGAAAGAGACTACTTTGCCTTTCTGTTTCATGCGCGAATTCCACCAGGCATATTATGCATACGGTAGTCTTCCATCATTATCTTATTTCCTGAAAAATCAGGAGACTAGAACCGAATTCGATCTACGTGTTCACTCTCTGTTGTAGAGTCACAGGATTAAAAGTAACATCATGAGTGGGAACTCAAAGAATTTAATACTTGCCTGAATATCGTCCAAGTCCGGGCTATGAATTCAACTACTTCTCATAGCACGGAACACCTTCCGATTGGCACCCACGGGTCGGTTACAGTTTCCTAGTTCGACAATTGCCCTCTACACTTCAAACGGGCGCTAAAAGCACACGTTAAAAGCCTATATCACTATGTAGTCACACATAATAAAGTTTTATGTTTTCCCCAGTGTTTTCTAAGCCGCTCGCTGCCTTCGAGGTTTTCATAACATAGAACACAGTCTGTGTTTTCCTCCTAATACAAACCGATTCAAGAAGAGGATATTAGTGTTTTTTCAGCGTTTTTGCTACTTTGTTGTCCCCGGGATAATAAAATCTGACCTGACTTATCCAGTTTTTGTTGCCTCTGTTCTTATTGTTTATTACCTAAACTTGGAATAGCTGTGCAGATTGGGGTAGTTATTTTAATGGGTCACGACCTCGAGGACGGAGTGTAAAATGATTTGCTTGACTTTCCTCTCTTTAACCATTTAAAACAAGTTAAGAAAAACATGTGTTTAGTTAAGAGTGTAGTGCTGAGGTGCCAGTCTGTGCCAAGCGTGTAGGCAACCGCCACTCGTAGATATGATGTTCAATTCCAATTTAGTATATCTACGTGCACCAGACCAATCTTACTAATAACATGGTATGGAATGTTTCTACAATTATCCTTCTTGCGTGACTGTATTCTTATTGTCTCTTATTGTTTTCAACCTATTTAGTTTATGTACTTTTATTTTGATTATTTTTTTAACAAGACGTGCCCACTATTGGTCTTTGCAGATTGATCCAACTCTGCGGGGAATCTCGCTGAATGCAATCAGATTAACAATGATGAGAACTGAAGGTATGTAAATGCTTTAAGTAACAGAGACATTTCGTTTTTAGTCCGTTTGTAAACCCTGTAGCAAAAAAGATGGGCAACATATATTATGGTCGCTACAAGTGTTCCCCTTTGTGACAACATTTAGACTGTGAATTTCAATGAGACACGCGGTCAATGCCACCGAGTTTCGAACCAGTTCGCTCTTTTAAAAATTCTTCTATTCTATTTTTAAATCGACATTTGAACTGAACATAGCAACAGTGAATAAAAATAAAATCATATTTCAGATGTGGTGTGCCATGTTTTGAAATCGGATCGATAATATATAATTCGTTCTCTCGAAGAGGTGATCGATTGCCGTCTACATTAAAATACGTTTCTTACATTGTCCATTGTAAATTGTCGAGGGTGGCGCCCTACATTGATAACACCTTGATCTTTGTATTTATACACGACATTGTAATTGTAAGTAGGTTATGTATAGGTCAAACTCTAATTGATAACACGCTTCAGTCATTCGGGCTAACTGGTTTCCCTAAATTTACTAAAATGTTACTACAAGAATTTCACTTTGATGCTACGCAAAACATTGCCAATATTTTTTTTTTACTTCATGTTAAAATAAACACTAACTTACCGTATGAGGTCACACATTCACGAGTCTTTCGTGGCGCTAATCTAATTTCACAAGTAAACCTCTGCCCACTCCAACCGTTACTCTGGGCGCTCAGATAAGGCAGGGAAGTTCGCTTGTTTGGTATCGCATAGGCACTTAAAGTGGACGACACTATACTACCCCGCTAACAGAGCTTCACTCACAAACCTCTCAGCCAATAAATACATATTTGCACTGCAATCTTTGTGTTTGGAGTAACTGGGCTATGGTTTTAGACGGCCGCGTATTTAGATAGGTCCGTTATCCGCAACTCTAACAACACGCCAACGTGCTCTGACGTACTGGTAAACGTGTCAGTCCCCTACCCAACCACTCGGATTATCACAATCGTGATCGATAACAAATATCTTTCATAATGCGATATTGGCATATCATTTAAGGCTATCCCAAAATTATACAAGCGCATTTTTATATTATAGCTGATCCTTGTAGCTTTTAAATTAAAATTTGATAGTTTTCGTAGCTGGGTGAACAGTGAGAAATTAAAAATTAAACACCTTTTTCGATTAAAAACACCAACTTCATTAAGTGCGTCTCCGTTTCCCATAGTTACACAAGCAGCTTTTGGGGCTCATCAACTTATTCTGAACATAAAACTTGACATAAAATATTGAGCAGGCAACAAAGAGTGCCATTGTGATCGTGTTGATAGGCCCCTCGCAGCAAGTATGACTGCGACGCCCTACACGGTTTGTTCTAATTAAAAACCGCAAGTCGACTAGTGACCTGAGAGCAAGTTGAACAAAGAGGAAGAAAGACCAGAAATACGGGCTTTTGTTACTCGTTATTGGTTTTACACAGTTCCAAGTAATACTACACCTAATGAATAAGTAAAGTTTATTCTTAAAGGTAAGTGGTGTTGTGGAATAAATCAGCGTGGTAAATATTGACAGTGAAGGGGAGAAGGGAATGTAGCAGCGGTGACTGGAGACGCCACTTGTAGAACTTTGCCCAGATTGGATCATCAAGCACACTGTACTCGAGTTCGCCTCTAAGGCAATATAACGAACACCTGCAGTCCTCAAATTGCATTTGTTGACCAAGAAAATCGCACCAAGAGTAACAGTAAAGCTTATATCAATGGTATGAAATGCGAGTTGCAAGATTCAATAGCGGTGAGCGTAGTGGACTAAATGAAACCTTCTTTCGCGATGTTTTTTTTTTTTTTTTTTTTTTTGCAAGTAATAAATAATGATGAACCCCCCAAAGTAAGAATTTCAATATTGGAATATGTAATGTGTTTGCAAGTTATACTGAAAGATATTTTTACAATCATCCATGGAAGTTAAATGGAAGACAGACTGTTTCACATTCATACCGGTTATATGCATGTTGTCAATGCACAGCATAATAAAAATAAACATTCACAGCAATTTTAGTTCATCACTTTGGCTGGAATGTATTACAAACACCATATCCTTATACATTGGCTCCTATAACTTTATTTATTTGTTTAATCAATGTAAGAATACTTACACACTGAACTGATTAAAACATAAGATTTCCTTTAAACAATTTATTTAATCATTTTTGATTTATAATCAGTATAACTCCCAACATTAGCTTAAACGGGTAATCAGTTTTCCAACCACCAAGTATAAACCAGACAGACAACAATACTGACAGTGGGGAAGTTAAAAAATGAGATAGAAAAGGAACAAAGTCTTTTTTCTTCCTTTCACTCTCATCATATTTCTTTCATATGCTTTACATTATAAAGAACACAAAAGAGCACATCCTTTAAGAGTTGGTTCCACAAAGTGCTTCTTCTTTCCTGGGCATAGTATATCAGCTAGCTTTCATCTGTTTCTTTGATTTCCTTTTCATTGCTTTGGGTGGTCCTTTAAATTTAAATGTTGTGCTGCAAGAAATAAGAAATTGTCTATAGAGTAACAACTGACAATCACATACCAAACAAAGTTAGACAATATTCAGCACCTAGAAACCTTTGCAAATTTTTACAAATGCATATTTAAAAAACAGAGGCTAATATCTTTCTCCAATAAATCCTATGAAAACAGCCTGTGTTAAAGGAACCTCTTACTTGTTGATGAACCAGGCTCAAAATCACAAGAATCTTAAAAGAATTAAAACTTTTACATTACTAGGTAACCTAAAAGCTGTGAATAATTGCACTACAAGCATTACTGCACAAAAATAATAAATAAATAAATAAATAAATAAATAAATAAAAATCCCACATGGAAACTATGCTCTTAGAAATCATACTTACTGGCATGTAGAGCAAATGGGACTGAAGGTGCAGAAAACTGGAATAAAAGTAAAAACAATCCATGAAGTTATAATGCCATGACTGCGTGCATCTGTATACACATTAGGACTACATTAGATTTGAAATGGTGCCAAATCATGTCTTCCTGTAATGAGATGACAAACCCTTTTCCTCTCTTTCTCTCTTTTTTTTTTTCTCTTATTTATCTTATCATCTATTGCATGCCCCTCCCCCCCCCCTCACACACACACACACTGACTTTGATGTACTACAGTTAATTGTATTCTGACAAGAAGGTCTTTGTTCTGGTAGTGCAGAGTAATTATTCTGTAATAAAATTATGCAACACTCCTTGACTTGCTAATTTATCAGCCTAATAAAGGATTCAACTCAAATCAGCTATGTTTCCTTAAAAACAAAATGACAATCCTCATCTATCATTACCCTTGTTTTTTACCAACTGAAATTACATTTAAGCTGTGGTTGAACTCGACAATTTTTTTTAAATTACTAAACACACTGTACTTTATAGTTAAAAGATGTCATTTTCACTGAAATGGAGTTTAGAAATAGTTTCAAGAAACCAAAGTTTATGCAAATATCAAAGTTGAATTGCCACATTCAGGGATGACCAGTCTTCACTGAAAAAGTATGAAAATTGGCCTGGGGTCCAGGGTACACGATTCACAAGAATGACCCAAATGACCAATTCCAACAAAAGTCGGGAAAGTCTCATCAGTGCATATTATTATTTTTTTATTGCCTGAATGCTACATCTGTATCCACTCTGTAACCACTGGGCCCAGAAGCAATTTTTAAATATTGAGATGTAAGGAGTTCTGGTTTTTAACATTTGTAGGGGAAATTCTGAAATACCTGTTATCTTTTAAACCTGGGGAATCAATGTATCAATAAAAAAACTCTACATTTGCAGATCTATGGAGCAGTGATAAAAAGGAGTCATCAAAATGATGGACCAGGAGAGTTGCCACAACAGGCCAATTAGAACAACATCAGACTTTTGTGTGTATACAATATGCATGGCCTACAGGTATGGGACATCAACAAAAACCTAGACACAACCAGATGCCAGGAAGTACATGTATTTTAATATTAAAATAATATTATGATAATATTGATATAACAATCAAAAGGACCCAGCTCCCATTCCATATCCACATCCTGGAAATTACATGGCTGCATACAATGAGTGAACCATAATGCACTTTTATTAATTACCAGCCCTATGTAACAGATATAAAATCTGTATGTGCACACCTCAGCCACTCATGAATACATTCATATATATATTAAAAGTTCGTAATAATCAAAGTGAACGGGCAAATGGGTATTAGGGATTGTGTTACATTGTGTATTGTACACTACCAGCATATCAAATGAGTAAATCATGGCTATAAATCTGGAGACCAAGGATTACTTTTACCAAGAGGAAATGTAAAGACAGGCGAGTACAGGTGAGTTGTTAGGTTTGATCTAAAAATCTCAAAATGAGCACTTTAATAACTTAAGTTTACATAAAGATGATTTATGTAACATAAAATTACATAAAACCAGGATGATCACTGAAGACAACTTTTCACATTTTTACTTTAAAATTTTTGTATTTAGGGTAGTATATGGGACTGACAAAAAGCAAAGTTTACAGTTTTGTAGAATACAGGTGCAAACCACAATGAACTATCATCATTCTGAACATACTTTATATTTTACATAAAAGTCTGTGGCACTAGATACTCTGTAAATTCCTTCTACATTTATTATAAGACCAGTAAAACACATAATACAATATGCTGTCATAAAAAAGCTGTAATCTGGAGATGCATGCAACCAAAATTTTATTGCTTTTGTCCTAGGGCCAAAAAAGTAATAAGTCATTTAACCAATTGCTTTAACACAAGTTAAAAATATCCATAATTCATGATTTTTTTATGCACTGAATAAGCATATCATATATAAATCAAACTTAGGTGTTGTACTAAGTGCATAGATGTGACAAAAAAAACCAACGACAAGGTAACAAGGCAGGGAAAGTGAGAAGATCAATTTAACAGGTAATGAATCTGCTGTGAATATTTTCTACCCAGCCTGTTTGCAGTAAAATAATTTTTTGGCATTAGTTATTGAGAGTGAAAGGATACAGTGGCATGTGGCTACACTGCTTAAATTTTAGAAATATGCAATTGACCAATATTCTATGACAGCATTTCATGATTGGAACCAGGCTGCTTAGTTTTTCTGATGTTCAGTCAACCTCTTATTTGTTTTGATCAAATTCATAAAAACGATCAGTCAAAGTATATTTGTAGCCAAACCAATGAAAGAGTCAATCACAATTTCACACCTTTCAATTTTTCACGTATCTGAAAGTAAATTATCTTTTGACACCTGCTAAAATCATGCTATTGTGAGAAAAGCCCATGTGTATCCTGTATGTCAAGCTAAGTCGGTGCTACGTCAGTAATGCAGACATTTTCCTCATACTGTAGCCAGATCCACAAAGAGAATGTCAGCATGAACGGCTTGGAGCCCATTCCAAGCATATCTTTGAACTGTGGAGGAATGGGACAAAACTTTAATAAATTCCAGTCTTCTAGGAAGATAAAAATATACTGCACACCTCTTGCCTTAGGACTTATCATTGGATCAGTGATAGGATTCTATCTATTTGTAAGTATTTTTGATGCTTATCATTTTCTTTCATGTGCATGTGTGTGAGCGCATGCGCACGCGAGTGAAGAAACACTTTACCAAAAGTCATCCTGAGCATTTCTTACTATATTTTATTATATCTGCCTCTATTGCAGCCAGGTTTTGTTTCTACAGTTGATCTTGTTACTAATTCTGTGCCTTTCAGTGTACATTCATTACTCTGTATAAAAGTTTTTAAAGTTGCTCATTTCTCTAAAATTGGTGAATATGTAGTACTCATACCCAAAATTATTTTTCAGCATGTCTTGCCCAGCAGGCACCTCTCAACTTTAGACCCAAAACAAACTTCCAGGTCAAATCTGGCCAAAGCCTTTCAACTTTCTCAATCAGATCAAAGAGAGAACCCCAGTCAAAGGCCTGAAGGTGTTCATAATACAATAGGACTAAATTCCAATGAGGAGTCCAACTTGTCAAGATCTAGAAGTTTATACATGCGAAGCCAAACCCTCTTCAGGCTGATACAACGGAAATGTATTCAACATGGAGGACAGTGGGTATGTCAGTAACTCTAGTCTGGACTTGGCTCTGGCCTAAGTTTCATTTCAGCCAATTTGCTGGATATCAGCATTTTTGTGAAGAAAAAAATTTCCAGGAAGCATTATCATTTCGTGCTACTGGGCATAATTTTATATGCTGTGAAACCATAAAACATCCAGCATGTTACATAAACTTTCAATATTATGGCAATTACTTGTTGCAAACAAAATTGATCAATAGTATTTTGCAAAAATTATTTCGGTAATGCCTGTAAATGTGTAGAAGAGGCAATATGCTTCTTTTCAGGATGTATGTTTTTTTTTTTTGCAAGTAATAAATAATGATGAACTCCAAAAAATAAGAATTTCAATATGGGAATATGTGGTGCGTTTGCAATTTGTAATGAAAGTTACTTTTACAATTATCCATGGCAGTTAGAAGGAAGACAGACTGTTTCACACTCAGAACTGACAGTGCTTGGATATATGCATGTTGTCAATGCACAGCATAATAAAAATAACACATTCACAGTAATTTTAGTTAATCAGTTTGGCTGGAATGTATTGCAAACAATATATCCCTATGCCTTAGCTCTTTATAACCTTATTTATTTGTTTAACCAATGACTGAAATGATCAACTTAGAAAAAGAAAATGAAAAGAACATTTGCCAAAACTTCCAAATTTCTGCTCCAGTGAATTTTTCTCTTCAAATATTTGACCAAAAAGAATGCCAATGTGTGCAAGACATGTTGGATTTATTAACAAAAATATTTAACTTAGGTTGGTGCTAACATACAATATTAAAGGTTGGTGCTATCTTCAACACTTAGGAGTAAAAAATAACAAAGATAAAAGATTAGAATGATAACTTACTAGACAAGCAAACTGAGCAGACATAGCCTATGTCTATAAGATTCCTGTGGCAGAAACAAGCAGCTCTGTAGTCTACTGGGACTGGAGCTGGTAAGGCGAGCTTAGGCCGCATGTCTGGGTCAGGTAAAAATACCCACTGAAATATACACATAAAACACTAAAGGCATGAAAGTAAAATATTGGTCTTTTTTTCTCAATTTTCTCCATGTGTTTTATTTTGTGGTATATTATATGCTTGAGAGAGATAGAGAGAGATTGATTCTAGAACACCATATTATACAAATGTCCATATCACATTTATCAGCTTCTCATAACCAACATTCAAATGGGAAACAATTTTTTGACTTTGTGTTACGAATGAAAAGCTTAAAGTTTTAATGTTTTAAACATGGCATATTTAAGTTATATAATGACCATCAATCACAAAATGCATCAACTTGAAAGGAATAGTGTGCCCCTTATGCATGCATGCTGTCACGTGTTAAGTTCTTCATTTCTTTGAATTGATAATTAACTTACCAGTAAATATTGCAATAGACCTTGTGGTTGAATTATTTTCAAGTAAATGCCACCAGTTATATCACAGGCCTAAGGAAAAAATAGTTATCAATAAAACACATTAGAATCACAAACTCAAAATCATGGATAATGCTAACTTCACTTAAGTTAATATAATTTATTACAACAGCAAACTACTAAGTTCATCATAAGAACAATAAACAAATATGCAGCAACGATATACTGCCAATATCTTTTTTCTACAATTTTAAAATGATCTGCATTACAAACATTTTAAATCTTTGACAGAGCAGTATGTTTATTCAGCAATTTACCTGTTGTAACAATCCAGAATCATTTTCCAGAATACATGCATCAATGGCAATGTTCTACAATAAAAGATGAAATTCAACGTTGATCTTTTTTCCTTTCATTTTCGTTAGAAACCTTGTGGTGTTGTACATTTTAATCACATCACTTTTTCAATACTCACAGTGCCTCAGTAAGTTTACTTCCAAACATATACAATATTTGTTCATAACTGTAACAGTATTTAATGACTTAATTCAAACTATTTATTACATTTCCCAAAACAATGTTTTTTTTAAACTAGAATATAAAGACGTACTTCATAAACTACATTAAAACTCTAATTCAATATTGCTGGAAATTCTAGATGAACTATGTGATAAGAAGGTATTAAACTCAACTGGATATAACATGAACAGCATTTCTACCTGTTTCTGAGATGTGAATACCATATTCATGAAGTTCATATACTGGGATGGGTTGTCTTCAGAACCTTTGATCACCTTCAAAGTAAAAAGAAATTAATTTCATAAAAAGGTGCATAGCTTTAGAAAGGTACATTTTTAGCATTCCTTCAAATATGTTATGGATATAATTTGGATGCATCTTTTTTTACATCCATGTTGAGCAAGTTTTATTCAACTTTTTACTTACCAATATTCTGGAAGAGAGCTTTTCACCAATGACACATTCTTTTTCAATACGATGAGCATCTATTCATAAAGAGTTAAAGAAAAATAGACATATCTTCTAACAATGCTTGTGAAATTCAATTATGTGTTGTATTGATCATTTGAATGAACAGCTGCAGTATGTAAATAATAACACATTAAGGATACAGCACAGAGCCATGCCCAGGGCACCAGCAAGAAGACAGTCCGAGTATAATTCTGAGGAACCTAATAAGAATAAAATAAAAATTAAATGAGTTAAGAATAACAAATCATTTTGAGAAGACGCTATCTTTATTCAATGACCATTCCTAAGAATCCAGTTAATCTTAAATACAGATAAAAACTCCCTTCATATCACAGTATCTAATATGACATTGCCACCAATCATCTACTTCTTTATAAAATTTTAACAATCATCTTTTGCAAACTGAATAAGTGCCTCGTATGTAATATGCACTTACCATCTATAATAGACTTGATCTTTGTTTTTATGGTTTCATTGACTTGACTGAACAACTCATATCTGCCATCCCTGACAAAATGTTCATTACTGTTGCTGTTAGCTGGATTTGGAAAAAGGAATGTGCTGAAAGGTAAAGTACCCCAGTGTTTACAAAAAAAAAAAAAATAATAATAATAATAATAAATAAATAAATAATAATAAAACTACTTTGAAATGTTGTACAATAATTTTCTGAGCAAAAATGTTCATTAGCTTTGTAGCTGTATCATAAATGTAAATTATCAAACACAAGTCAAAATTCTTTCAGTCTTATGAAGGCTTAAGTTCAGGTTGGCTGTAAGCTAACAGCATGAAATATTTTCCACTTGTGTATGATAATTTTCATTTAAGAATTTTCTGGTTTTAGAGCATGGCATGTATGTACGTATGCCCATGTGCCAGGAGACAAGTTTAGCAGACGTTTACTAAATACCATTTACCTTTCATTAGAGTGAGCTGCTATGATGGCCAGTCTGTTTTTGTGGTTCATCATCAAGTGAGAATTGGCAAATACCATCACAGCATCAAGACATTGCGAAAACTCAAGCTGAAATAAAATATCTTCACTGTAGTTGAAAAACACATACACATGCAATTTGCCAAGTTCATAAATTATGTTTGTTAGATTTAGCTCTACAACAGAATCATCAAAATAGTTAGCAATGAAGATGAAAAAATTCTTTCAAATTTCTGTGAATTTATACGAAGTCCAGGCATGAACTGTTTAAAGAAAAAATTCACTGTATCAGAAAAGAATACAGTATCAAATAGATATAATAGGGGCCACCAAGTTTCATGCAGTCCATTCAAATAACTGGCCATTAAGATTCTTGGTTGCATTTCATCTAAATGCATATAACTGACACCAACACCATTTTACAAACCGTTATATCCTATTTGTCTATTATTACTATTTATAGTTTTACTCACTTCTCCTCTCTCAGGTTGTTTACTTCCCCACCAGGAAGTATTTGTATCTAAAACGATCACAACCAGACTGCTATGCTCGCCCTTGTCACCTGAAAATAAAACAGGAGCATTTTGTATTTTGATTACAAGTACGACGTCAAACTAGTGCTTGTCAAGCATCTAATGAATGCAGACTGTTCTTTACCTTCCGCCATGTTTATGTTTTGGTTAAGCCATATCCACACCGAGATCTCGTTCTCGCTGTCTATTCTTTGGTCAAAGATCTTTACAAGTTCTCAAAACGAGGCTTTTACAAAGATTAACTTGAAAAGTTGTGCCCTCTATCGTGACAGTCAACAGACACATGTGAACAAGATCTCCCAGAGTTTCAGCAGCCGGACCAGACGGAGTGTAGAAATAGCGTGGATTTCAAAATAAGTGTGCGATGAATAAGGCTGGTAAGAGAAAATTCTGAAAGGTTCCAAATAACATCTGGACATACCTGTGTGTAATTACTTAGCTTATCTGTTAATGATGTAACGTCGTCTGCCTTCCTTGCCTCAGAGGCTCAGGTGACAAGTTAAGAACTTAAGTAGCCTACAGTACTGTCGTCCTCTTTTTCAAGCGGTTGCCGGCAACTCTGTTCTTGTACATGTACTTGTTTACATATCACTTAACAATATTGTTGAGCTGAAGTACCGGTATACTAGTATACACTTTGCCTTACAGATGTTAATTTTCCTAGGATCCGATCGTTGTTGTTAGTCCTTTATTTTTCAAAAGTTTTATTTTCGTTGCAGAACAAATATTTTCTTGTCTGTAATGGAGAACATTGGTTTTTAATTTTGTTCTATAATAATAATAATAATAATAATAATTATTATTATTATTATTATTATTATTATTATTATTATTATTATTATATAAAAATAATAAATCGAGAATGAAAGAACTTAGAAGTTGACTTAACTATTGTCAGTGTCTAAAAGACTGCTGCCAGCTGTTATATCAGTATTTATCCCCTTTATCCCCCCACCTATCTGCCAGCAACCAATCACTGGTTTAGAGTGTTTGTAAGGTGCATCTTCCAATAAACATAAGCTTTTGTACATTTATGTGATATTCTTCTTGTTATTGTCAATTTAAAAAAATACGTAAATGATTCGATCATGATTTATTTTTTTTGTAGATGCAGTATATTTTATGATATGATATTTCCTTTCAGATATAGTCAGTTATTTTACTCATTTGATGGGAGATGACCCCAGTATTTCAGCAGCAGTGGCAGCCATCCAGACATTGATGGAGTTTCTCAAGCTTAATTCAGGTATGAATGGAGAAAATAATAAGTGTGATTTTATGGCAAATATACTGTATAACACTTTTTATTGGTATATGAAACTGTCACATGCTGGGATGTTGTAAAACTTTTTGTCAACAGTTTTCACTGTATTTTCTATTTTAAATTTTTAAATTTTATTATTTGTGTTAAATCAAAGCAAGAATAAAATGCCTTACACTTTTTAATTTTCTTTTTAGCTGAGACTTTATCAGAGCTGCGGGAGAATCTCAAAGATGCTATTGACACTTTGACCAAGACAGACAGTTCTGTGGCATCCATATCATCAGGTTGTGAGCTGTTTTTGAGGTTTATTACATTGACTGCCTTGGACCATTCTGTAAGTTGCAATTAAAGAAGAATAGAATTACTGCTACATGCAGTTCTTTGTATAGATTTATTGAAAAAATGTACTATAATATTAGTGAATGATAGTAATGATAGTACCAGTTCTGACAGATTCCAAGTGGTGAGATATTTAACATAGTTTGCCTGTTAATCTGATTTTAAGTCATCTGTTGCTGAATGTAATTGCAGTTAAAGTTGATAGGTAAAATTTTAATATTAAAATAACTTTTTCAGTGCTGTAAGTTGTGATCATTTCTTAAAACTTTTTAGGCTAAATTTGAAAATGTACTCTATTTTAGGATTTTCAAGAATGTAAGACTATACTTCTTAACCGAGGCAATGTGTTCCTTCAAAAAGTTGGAATGTGCAGGAAGAAGATATCTAAACTGGGACATCCTTTCATAAGTGATGGAGCTGTAAGGATAATGGCAAACTTAAATGCTCATTTTCTTTCAAGAATCAGTTGTTACTCTCATTGTTATTGGTTTGGTTAATTTGTAACTAAATTACTTTTTTTCTGCAATTTGCTTATTGCTATATGAAATCATACTTTGAAGACTTCCATTTATAGCCAACACTTAAGAGCCTAAGAGTTAACAAGCATCGTGAAGATTGTGTGTATCGTTTCAGACCATCCTGACCCACTCTAGGTCACGTGTTGTTATGCAAGTGTTGAAAGAAGCAGTAGAAGCTAAGAAAAGATTCAATGTCTACGTCACAGAGTCTCATCCCAACAAATCTGGGTAAGATTAATGGTGTTCTTTCGGGTATAGTAAAACCCTCTGAATGCAGTGTGATTTTTATGTTTCAAGTGAAAGCACTCCACAAGGAAAGTTTCAGTTGTCACAATGGATGTTTGATCTTTTTATTTGATAAGTAAAAATTATTATAACTAAAAATTATATTATTATTATTATTATTATGTTTCATTTTGACAAATGTAATAATTTTAAAATATTATTGTAGGTGCCAAATGGCTGAGGAACTTAATGCCATGGACATCCCAACTGTTGTCATACTGGATTCAGCTGTAGGGTAGGTGTTTGTTAATCACTGTAGTAACAATAGATCTGATATTTGAAAATAAGTTTGATAATGGCTTGAATTTTTAAAGGTTAATTTTACAAAAACATATATTTTTTTTCAATTAAATTTTATTGTTTCTCATCTGCTTTTGTATTAAAAGATTTAATTGGAAAATTATAAGATAGCAGTGCAGATTATTCCTAATCTATTTTCTAGTTACATTATGGAAAAGGTTGATCTGGTGCTAGTTGGTGCCGAGGGTGTGGTTGAAAGTGGTGGGATTATAAACAAGGTAGGACATAGCTTGCCACCGGACTAACCTGCTCTTTACTGACAAATATAGTAGAAAAGTTTATAAATATCTTTAAAATCGTATAGCATAATGAAGTAATTACTCTGACGTTAATCTTGGTATCCTTTGGGACTATGTGCATAATTGTTACTTTTCTCAATCACAATACCTCTTTATTTCTTTAACAGATTGGAACATTTGGGATGGCTGTGGCTGCTAAGGAAATGAACAAGCCTTTTTATGTAGTAGCAGAGAGCTTCAAGTTTGCCAGGCTCTACCCTTTAAATCAGCAGGATGTGCCAAATCAGTTCAAGGTATGCTAAAGAACGTTTCATATAATACATAAAGACTAACTTTTAAGCTCTTTCTAATGTTTGTTAAAATGGATTTCAACTTTCCTTGGTGATTTTTTTTTTTTGATAATAAGTGTTGATTTAACCAGTGTAACATTTAAGTCACTGTTGATATTGTTATGGAAATTTTGTGAAGCTTAAGAAAATAAAAAAAGGTCTAGGACTTTTGTTGACGCGTGCTCATCATGTTGACTATGTATAAACAAACATTTTCAGTACCAAGCCTCCAAGCTGAGCAGCAGTGCAGATCTGCGGATAGAACACCCAATGGTGGACTACACGGCACCAGCTTATATCACACTGCTCTTCACAGACCTGGGTGTACTCACTCCTTCTGCCGTCAGTGATGAACTCATTAAACTTTATCTATAGCACAGCACACTGATGCTGAGGACGATATGGGGGCAGAATTGAAAATACCAGAAAAAAATCATATCTTCAAACTGTTCCTGCTTTTTATAATAATGCCAGGGACTAAAGAGATAAATAAGGCATATGTACTGCAATTAAAGCCATGGCAGTAAGATTATGTAGTCTTTTTTGGGAGTTGAAGTGTAAACACTTATAATTATGTGATTGTATATTATTTATTTAAAAATAATTAAAAATATATTCCTGAAAAATTGAAAGTGTTGTTAAAAAAACTATACTGTTGTCAATGTGTCATCAGCAACAGTGGTATATAATATGCACATGTGTTAAATAGCACAAGGGGAGGTCACTCTGACATTCGGTCTTTGAGTGTGAGCTTTGCTAACCCAGTAAGTCCTCGTCTGCAGCTGTGCCAAATACAAAATTCAAGTCTCGTTCCACTATCATGGGATGATATGTATCCTCAACGTGCCTCAGTTCTGCCCATTCTGCGTCAGTTAGGCGGTTCACAAGAACATGGAATCTGGTGAGGTCTGTAAGATAAAATGTTAGTACTGTTATTAAAAAGTATAATTTTAGTTTGGTAATGTGTGTTCTAATGATAAGTCAGTTAAACGCATAACCGTTAAAACTTGGCGAGCCTTTCTTAAGTCGTACTGCATGCACAGCCTACTAATGTCGCAGTGTGAATAATTTGTTTTTAGCATTAGTTTTTATTGATATTATCTCAATGTACTGACTGATTTTTCGTTGCAGTTGCATTTCGCATATTGCCTCTATTGTTGAAATCATCAAAATTCCGATAAACTCTACTTCTCGAAGAGGCCGCTTGCACGCATCAATTAATTCCAGGAGAGATTCGTCAACCCACTCGCGATCGTTTTCAAATTCTAAGCTCAAAACCTCTGCAAAAAGATAAGTGTGAGACATCGTTTTATTACATATATTACAATCACTTTACTTCTTGATGTTTAAGGGAGATACATTATGTATAACGAATAGAGAAGCTCAATGAAAAAAAAAACGAAGCTAACGTTTTTTTTATAGAATGCTATTCTTCATTCAAATATTGCTATATTATATAAATATTTAACAATAAAACGAGTGATAATGTAGAATTAGCCACAACTCGCGTAACCTACCTAGCGTTCTGTTCATAGTCGCGCTGATGTGTCGCAGCGTATCGTTCAAATGCCAATCTATGCCAATGATGTCATATCCACTCCAAATATGAAGACTTCTGAGCCTGACTTCAGGAACTAAAATCGATGAGATCACTTCATAGCGACCAATATTATCGAAGTGAAAGCTCACTTTAAGCCCTGGACAGGCTTGATGGAGTCCCAGCCAAACAGAGCGGTCAATGCGATGGAAGTGCGGGTCGTTGCGATAGACCTTTATAGAGAGGTTACTTAGACTGCCAGCACAATTTTTACCAAGATTTTCGAGCACTTCATTACAAACACAGTTGTAGTTGATGTTGATATGCCTAAGATTCACAAACAGTTGAAGAATTGCCCTAAGGCGAGGCACGGGGAATGCGGCAATTCTAGAATGGAAAAAGTCTTCTATGTTCAGTTTGGTGATGCTCCACCCGCTGCCAAGGCCTACACTGTTTAAGATTTTCAGCCCGTTTGTCAAAGATAACTGTGCACCAGAAACGTCAAAAACTTGCAACCGGGTCTGGTTTCGCAGAAATCTACTCAAGGACGTGATCAACCTGACCGTGGTGGTCTCTACTCGCCAAAAACGATCAAATTCCATGTTGCGCATGTAAAATTCTCTCAGTCTCGCTTTATTATAAAGAAGAGCTAAGAATCGTGTCATCGCTCTTTGGAAACGCTTGCATGTCATGAAAGATGGATGCAAACATTTTAGGGTTAGATAGCGCACGTGAATTGCGTGAACGTAGGCAAAACCGATTGCGCGATCATGCCGTTTGCTCAGTCGATGTACAGCAAAATGCCCAACTGTGGAATCGACTTGGAACCATCGCCATAAACAAGCAGTATTGAGCATGCCATTCCAATGCTTACATACTAATGCCATGTTAAATCTGTCATTGTTGTCCAGACATCTGTAAATGTCAACCAAGACTATATCTGGGAGATTCCTCCAGTCTACTTGATCATCAGTATCTGATTGGTCATCAGGCGCTGCTTGTTCCATCTCAACTTCACCATCAAGATCTGTGTCCATTTTTGGAATATTTCTTTTCAATAAACTAAAAACGTGACTTTTCGCCAATTGACTCTTTTTTCCCGTAACTATGACACTATTCTATGTGTCTTGTGACGTAATATAACACTTTGCCTTGTGACGTCATATAACGTAAAAAAAAAAGTATCGCGCAATGTGCCGGTCTTATTTATTTTATTATCTTAGGTATTTCTATTATAATATATATATATATATATATATATATATATATATATATATATATATATATATATATATATATATATATATATATATATATATTGAAATGCCGAAAGACGGATGGCGAATCATGATTTGTTTATCCTGTCTTCTGAATGTAAGTTAATTAAAATTAGAAATGAAAATTTTCTCAAGGAAAATAAGATTTGGCACAAAAACCCCTTTTAGATGTGTTTAAAATTTAGTGTCATCAGAGTAGTAAATATAAAAAAATTTTGGTATTTTTTAAAAGAAACATATATATATTTTTTAATCTATACAGGGAAGAAGCAAAATTCATTTACCAGTAAACACGTCTACCGTTCACTGTTGCTTGACTACTTTGAAACATTTGTTTGCTGCACCGCAGTATAAACACAATATGGAAATTTACAACAATCTCAACAGAACAACTACTGAATAAATAGAGGGTTAAATGAACTTACCGTAGGTAAGTGATATTTGACCTTTAAGCCAAGGAGCTGTGTGAGAATAAGTGTCATAAGCACTTCGGCAGTATGTGTGACCTTAAACAAAGGTGCGCATTTTTTAAATACTATATATTATAAATTTATTCATACTTTATTATTTATCTATTTATTTTTGATTTTTCCGCTGTGCTTGAAGTTCGTGTGATCCACAAGTCGGGACTGTAACGGTACGGGTATGTACCTGCAACGACAGCACGTAGCATTTCTAAATTTTGCACAGTTTCCCCGAGGTGTTGGAAGGTCAGCCAGGTGCATTTTAATCGCGCCACGTGCGATATGGTAGTGCCCAACAGCGTAATACCATAAAACCATATAAACGGCTTATCAACATTATATTAATCGGGAAACGATATGAGAACTCTCTTTATGCCTGTTTTAGACTACACATTATCTCATTTTCTCTCTACACTGCATTTTAATTTTAAAAATTGCTGGTCGCATGTTTATAGACTGCTCAAGGTTTCAGAGCCTACAGTTAGTTTTTTTCCCAGTTTTAAGAAAACGCAATCAAAATTAGCTGTATGCTTATTACTTATTCAAAAGTCATAACGTGTTTGAAAATGTGACAGGCCTATATCGTTGTTGCGACTCAAACTCGTATTACAGAGTCTAACAATATTCACTTGATAATACAGGGGCGGATCTAGGACTATTTGAAGGCGGTGGTCCGGTTTTTAGGAAAGACAGGCCGCAGATGAGAAGTCGACTCCTCACCCACCCCCCCACCCCCTCCTCCTTGGCGTGGGGTTCGGTGCTATGTGGTACAGTTTATAACTAGATCTATGATTCAGCGAGTCAAAATTCTAACTTCAAGAGGGGACCATTTGTGTGATTTTCAGAAGTCGAAGGGGTGTCACCCCCCTGGACCCCCCTGGACCCCCTGACCCCTGGACCCCCCTGACCCTCCCCCCTTATACCCCCCACTGTAACAGAAGGCTCTCACACCATTTCAATGTCAGTACTCCATCCACGCACGTGCCTCAGTAAATATAGTGGTTGTTACTTATTGGCTGGCTACTGAATACGTCATATCCGAGTACCTGCCCGCCATATTGTTTGACTTGGTTACGATTATTGAATGTGTATTCAATGGCCAAAGAAAATAACAACAGGCTCATATAAGCGACTGGCAGCAGTCAATACAAACACTATTGAGCAAATGAGTTGGGTCATGAACACAGGTAGACCAACAATGACCCATTAGTCCATCTAACTTGTTGGAAACCAGAGTGAAAGGGACAACATTAAACTAGGGCCTGGTCAGCGACCGAATAAAAAAACTCTGTCAGCGGTGTAGCACTCAAAACAGCTGAGCTTCACAAGGGAAAATTCTGAAAGGCAGGTATTTTTGGCATTAATTCATTCATTTGATCCCATTCATGAGACACTTCATGAGACACATCCGGCGAAGTTTGAAAAGCGAAATTAACATTATAAGTACTAGTAATGCCTTAGGCTAGGCTTAAAAAGACAGTGGCGTGAAAACCCAGGAGCCAGCTAGGTATGATGAATGTTACATTATTGCGTTTCCCTACTGAAGTACTGATACTTGTACCCACTGTGGAATTATGTTTAACTTGGTTGGTGGACGTCAGTCAGTAGCCATGACACTCAGTTTAGGCAATGTTGTAGTCGGTCTTACTCAGAATACAGGTAGATCAAGAAGGTCGACACTTCTGAAAGGTAGGATCCCAGTACTGATGGTCTACAGTCAAGTCACTACCATATGATATAATTAAGTTACTCCCAACACTGGGTATTTTGACCATCAATCCATTCCTGGACATTGCCACTGACTAAATCAAATCTTGTATCTATTAGAATTTATCAAGATGATATTCCATTACAAAGACAGCAAAATTGAATAAACTTAAAAAGCTGTTTAATACATTTTGGTGAAATTGACAAATATTCCTGGTGTTTTCAGCAATGTTGTGGTACAAACCTACCATCAGTTTGTCAGGTTCCATACTAGGAAACCAAATATTCAGTGTTAAGACATGAAAATAGCATTGATAATTCCCCTAAAATGCAACTTGAGATATAAAAATGATCTGTCAACAAAGAAAATTTGGAACAGCAAAAATACAAAGTTTGAAAATATTTTGAATGATACTTTGCAGTAAAAAAAATTGGTAATGATCTTTTATGGGAAATTTGTTTGTTATTTCAGATTCTCCATCAGAAACAATATGACCAGTCTTTCTCCAGGAGTCCTCTTTAGAGCAACAGGATTTAATGACCATTCTCTTCCAGTGGAGAGGAATGTCACAGCTGATAGCATCCACAGAAAATATAGAAAGTAAGTGCCAGACTATCCAAATATAAAAAAACATATGACATTAATTTATATATGCCTTGCCATGAATAATGTCAATTAATGAATAAATCTAGTTGAAATTGGAAGTGTTAATTAAACCCCCCCCCCCCCCCCCCCCTCAAAGGAAAAAAAAAAGAAAAGAAAAACATAAATTGAATTTTGGCTATGGTATTTCAATGTTTTATATACAATAATGAATTTTCCAAACTGTGCAGTCTCTTAACTTTTGTTTGGAGGATGTGTTTTAATGTATTGCATGAAATAAAAACAAAATTTGAAGCTCTTTTCATAGGAAGCCCGCTACTCAGTCATAATTAGTTATATATATTTTTTCATCTTGGAAATGTAAGATGAATATCATTCTATTTCTTTTCAATTTTAATTTATTGAAAAACATGGCTACCCAACACATCCAGCTGAGTTTTAACACATATTTTGTTAAAAGATGAAAGATTTAATTACCTTGTTGTTAACAGTGCAAGCTGTTTTAAAAGGGGCTCCTTAAACCTAGACTAAAAACTAACACCTGTAATCTGAAGGATGACAGTTACTAGGTTACGGAGAGCATTTCTCTGTAGTTGTTTATATAGTCATGATAAGTCACTTCATGTCTGCCCTCTGCCTTCATCAAGTCTATAACAAGCTTATCAAGGTGCAATAGTTAATTTCAGTTATATCTGCTATGCTAGCATTGTGCAGGTAATTCAGTTTATTGACTAGTGCTTGATATATCGGTAGGGTCTTGGGCATGTATATTTGCTATTATTGAACGTAGAAAGTGTCAAGGGAAACGAAAACAAAACCTGAATTTCAGGTCTGCTGTGAGCCTGCTTCTTTGATTTTTAATTTCCCCTATAACCCACTGTTTAATAGTCTGAAATTGCAATGCCTCATTGTTCTAGAGATGTAGATATGAAGAATCTGGAATGCATCAGATCTGAAGCTCAGGATTTTTAAAACTAGTATATATATTTGGATAAAACAAATTCATGTCTGTGAGCAAGAATTGCTCATTAAAATATTCAGATTTTTTTTCAATAAGCATCAACTCAGATCCATTTTGTCTTTCAAGGCTGCACTCACTCTATGTTTTTGATTGAAGGATATGTTTTCATGTGGCTGCATGAAGATAATGTCAAAGTCACACAGTCATAAGACTGCCATCTGACATAGGCATAGAAAGATAATCAGGACAAGTTCTGTGCTTTGAGATATATTTGTGCACATTTGTAAAAATTATAAGTTTCATGTGTAGTACACTGTCATTATCTACATTAATTTGCAATGAATAGGAGATGTGTTAATATAATCTTAACAATATTACTAGTATACAAAGACCAATTTAAATCTGGAAGTGAAAATGAATAGGACAAAAGTGATTATAAAACAGAAAGTAGTTGCAATTGCTAAATGGTATAGAATTGTGACTTTTGATTATTAGTATTCCACTGCATTTCTGCAAGCTTGTACACATTTAATCCTAATAATATAGTTGTAATGTGCACCAACATGTTTCAATGGAATATTATTGTTCCTTTGAAGATCCAGGGTTTTATGATACTCCCTGCATAGTTTACCTAATGGTTGTGTCACCTTTGATGTGATTGTAATTCCATTGTATTCTGGGAACTGCAACTTAATACACGAGCGCTATTTATTATTATGTTCATAAACAAATTTCTATTCATTGCATTTAAATGCCTCCCTTGCGTGTACTATGTACCTATGGAACGTGTCATTAAGCATTGGCGTGCCAGTTCTTTGCCACATAAAAACACATTCTCACGTTTCCTATACGATCAACTGCTTGAGGTCAAAAAGTAAAGTTGTGACGGTGCCACTTGGATACAGAGGATACGTGTGTGAGGCACCCCCCTGGCGTGATCAAGGTACAGATGCTGCCATTTTTTAATGTTTTAAGCAGAATTTATTTGGATCTATAGGTACAGTTGTACTGTGTATAGGGCAGGTTGTATATGAATACTTATTGAGATTGAGAATTTGTTAATCAGTGGTTTCACAAAGATTTAGGAGTCAGACACAAGAAGTGTTCTTTATTAGAAGAAAATGACCCCATCTGAAAATGTCATTTTTGGATTGTGACTTTTAAAACAGAAGTCATATCAAGGTCACAAGTTCTCCTTTTAATTCTGATTGAAATCTTATGTTCATTGAAACAAGATTGACTTGATTATCATGTAAAATTAAGATGGCTTTGGTATGCACAGAATATGAAGTTAATACATACAGATACATATAGGTTGTTTTTTATTATACATTGTATGTATATGCTTTAAGCTTGAGTTACGAGACATGTTACACTCTTTCACAAATGTAATATCAGAATTGTGCTTTTACTCATATTTTGTATTCAAAGTTGGCAGTGCCCCTGTATAGAGTTGACATGATGTCTCAACACTTGTGTGTATAAATGACTTAAAGACAGGTCTACAGGATGTTTGAATCAACAACTCCATGGTGTGTACCTGATGGATGTATAAGATATGACCTGACCAATTTTCAGCATGTTTCTTCTCTCTCTCTCTCTCTCTCTTTTTTTTATATTGTTAATTTTTTTTTACCTAACTTCAGATAACATTTAATGACACAATCTATTCAATTTTTTTTTTTATTTTATGACTGTTTCTTTGTTTCAGAGAGCCGCATCTAAGTGGTGAGTGGCCTCAAGAAAGCCCTGTGGCCAAAGTGTACAACATAAGTCACACTAGTTCTCGTCTAGTTTTGCTCAACAATAAAGCCAACAAATACAACAACCGGTTGCGTGGACAGGCCATTGTTGTCCCAGAATCTGCAAGCAACAGCAGAGCCCACAGTGCCTGCTCCACCAGAGCTACCTCACCAAACCCAGACAGGCATTACTATAGAGATAGTAAGTTTTTTGCTTGTTTGAATTTTAAGTTGAATAATTTTTTTTCTTTTTTTTCAGATTTTATATTCTGCCTTTGGAAATGTTTTAATATTTCTTTTACCTGAAGAGACATTTCTAATATCCTAACCTCAAGATTGAATCTTATCAGTTCTGAACTACATGTAAAAACCAGTAGAAAATGAAGTATACAGGTATAAGGTCTGTAAGATAAGGGCTTGGGTTTAGCTTAAAAATCAATGTTCTTTAATGGATAAGTTATCTTCATGTTTCATTCTTTCTCTCTTCTGTTTCAGGTTGTACACCAGACCCAGAGAAACACAAGAGCTGTGTGATCTCAGAGACGCCCAGGTTTCAAGCCTGCCCTGCCACACCCATCAGCAACTGGTGGAGAAATACCAAACAGAGGCCACCAATTACATTTCCAAGTAAGTACATGTACATTTCACAGTTTTTTGAAAACAACATATTTCAAAGTAATATGATTTCTGTATAATGAAAAAAAATGCGCTGTCTGTGAATTAGAATTTGTTATGTAGGCAGCTTTGTCACCATCAGTAGATGCACTGGTCAAAGCTGTAAGAATGTCAAGGTTTTACATGTATCATCCAGCACACTTAGGCTGCCTACATGTATGTGTCAGCAGTTTCCTTTGAAATCAAACTCTGTTCAAACACAGAAGCAAGTTCACATGTACATTTACGCACCTAATGCATTTCACATCTTCATCATTGCATATTAACCAAGAAGTAGATATTACAAAATTGCTACATTCCTATAAAACTTATATGTTTATGTCTTATTGACAAAAATATTTTCAATGTATGATTATCTTTTAATTTAATATCATCATATGTTTTTAACATTTCAGACGGATCAGCTGTGAACGAGTGGCACCACTACAGTTGTCAGGTACCCAGCGGCCCCATCATGTTGCCTAGCAACGGTCCTCATCACCAGCCCCGCTCTAAATCCATGCCCCACTCATTCCGCAGCAGCTGGAAACTTCAGCACCCAGATCTGACGCCTGGTCACAAGCGCTACCTGGCAGACACAGCTCATGTGTACAGTGTGGTCAAAATGAAGGACCTGGTCCAGGAAAGATATGAAAACCTGTTGTATAAACAGAAAGTATTAGGTATGTTGGCCATCATAAGAAAACACATTATTTATACATTGCCAACCTAAAGTATGTTTTATGTGCGGAATTTTTTTTTGAAGAAAAAATACCAAGTTTGTTCACATGTCATGTATTTAATGAAGTTTCATAATGTGAATTTGTTTGTAAATAGCATGCTCTTTCAACAAATAACCTGATTGTGTGATTGATTGTTTTTTGTATTAAACTTGGAATTAAATATTCTAGAATAACTTTGTGAACTGTATATTTTGGATAACTGCATGTTGTGTTAAGGATATTTGATACTGTACATGCACTGAAAGTTCAGTTACTTAAAGCTCTCACATTTTTTACCAATTGATTTTAGATGTTTGATGTGTACATGACTGGTTTCAATTAAATAGCATGAGGATCTGGACTTATTGTAATAGTAATTACAAATCTGCAATATGTTTGCTGTGAAACAGATTTTAATGTTCATTGAAATATTGGAACAGATTTTTTTTATAATGAGGTTTACATATATCGATGTGATCGCTTGCTGTGAAATTAGTTATTTACCTAAATTTGCCTTCATTTAATTGTGCTAACAGAGGGAGCCAGAAGCAAAGGTTTGTATGAATATGTTGTAATAAGAGGTGCATGGTGTGGTTCACGCTTTGATACTCACAAGTTCACCACCTAGCTTTGTTTTTATTGCACGTTAACATAGTTTTCTCACTTACATCGTATTATCCCATCAACCTTTCTTTTACTTGGATCTTTCATTTCAAGTGAAATACAGATTGTTTTTTTATTGAGGAATTAGAATGCATGTTGACCTATGAATTTAAAAATATATCTACTTCTACCAGTCCCTGTACAAATTATGTGTTTTGCTGTGAAGTAACATTATTCAACCAACATTTTGGCAAATTGACTAGTATTTCTTTATATTGTCAACATGATAAGTGGCATTTTGACCCAAAATACAAGGTAATTTTAGAAAAATAACACATTTTTTACATTACTGCTTTTTTTTCAAATGTTAACATAGTTATTGTTATTTATTTAACAATTATTTAAATATAAAAATACATAAATATTTATGCGTCCACCATTTAGATAACTTGTGTCACAATATGACTGAGAGCAGTTAGTTAAATACAAAGTTTCATTGAAACAAAACTTCACAATCTTTGAATCTTAATTCTCAATGTTTTTATGGTTCAATTGTTTACTGCTCATGTCACATCCCAACTCAAACTCTTTTTCTTAATGTACTGAGCCGTAAGTTGTTTGTATCTTGTCACTTGTTACGTCACTGTTTCAGTATTTTTGATTGTTTCACCACTGTACTTTTGTTTTGTTTTATGTCTTGTCACTGTAGTGTCACATGTGTTACCAAAAGTGCACTATGTTGCGCAGGCATCCACACTACTGATAGCTGTTCTCTCGTTTTCACATGTTATTTAATGTACATGTATAAGAACATGTAATCGAACAAAATGACCATAAAACTGTGGATGAAATCTGGGGGTGACTTGCTTCATACACACCATGTATAAAGGTTACGCAAGTGCAAATTAAAATGCTTCTCTGCACAAGCTTACATGTGTACAGGAATCTTGAATCTTTACAAAAATATAGTTGCAAATTAATGTAAAAAATCAACAAGTTCTAACTTTGTTTACTTATGTATATTACATGTATTTCTCACTACATGTGTCAAAAACTGAAGTCAAAAACAATAAGAATTAATTATTATATCCGTCTTTTCAATATAATTCAATGTCTTGAATATCATGGCTTTTAAAGAATAAAAATGTGTCATCAAATTATAACTACATTTTTTTTCCTTGACAGGATTTTTCTCCCAGGAAGACTACTGTAAATATCTTGGCTACATCCAAGGGTCCAGAAAGAAGCTGTTCAGTGACACAGAATACATAGAGAGAAGATTTGGCAGTAGACCTCACAGTAGAACAAGGAGCAGTCCTGCCAGAGTTAAGTCTGGATCTGAGAGGTCAAACTCTAGGGCATCCACCCCGAGGAGTGGGGTCACTTCCCCACGGGAAGGGAGTGAGACCCCTAGGTCTAAGAGCAGGGCAGAGGATAGACAAGAGGCAGAGAGAAAAGGTAGTGCTGTGAGGTTCCAGAGTGAGAAAAACAAACCAGAGAGCAGAGACTCAGCTGGCAGTGGTTCCAGTCCAACAACAACTACAGACAGGTAGGATTCAATGTGGAAATTTTGAGGTTTTCTTCAACTAATAATTCAATCTTTTCCTGTCGTCTGTTGTCAAAATGCTAGATCTATGGTATGTTAGCAACATTAGAAACCCACCTGGACAAGGAGTAGAAGGTAAAGCAAATAAGTGGGAGAAGTTAATGTGTAAATTTGCAACCCTGAAATAATTTAGCCACAGAATAAAAAATTGTCAGTAAATATAATAAAATTTAAATATTAACCAATATTATTTTATATTATAGATATTATTGTTAGTAAATACAGAAGATACTAGTAGACAATTCACAGATTGATAGATTTTTTATCATGTTCATTTGTAATGGAAACATGTAACTTGGGCAAGGGCCTTGATGATTGTCATAACATTTCAGATCTAAAACAACAGCAACTGCCAAGAAAACATCACCACCACAGGGGTCCAACAGTTCAAAGAAACAAAAAGGTCAGTCAGTCATTGGTTTTCAAAATATAGTTTTGATAACGTTCATCACAGTTTGGAGTGTCGGCAAAGTTTCTAAATGTGGAATCATAATTTATGAATATACAGTATATGAAGAAAATATCTTTTAAATTATCATTTCTATATAACCTGCTTCCGCCGTCCCATGCTGTTAACTTAGTACTTATTTTGACAAAGATCCAAGGAAGGTGTTTCTTTTTAGTTAACAAAATATTTATCATCAGACATTTTTCATTTACCTTTGCAATAGGACTTCTTTATCTTTGTACTGATTTGATAATTTAAATTCTTTCTTTGAATTTCAGAAACGAGAGAGAAACCGACACCACGCCCAGAATCAAGGCAGACGACTCTGTCAGATTTCCGTGAATCTCCTAAAGCTGAAGAAGATAAGGCAACAGGTATATTAGGGTGTGGATAGTGCTTCCATAGTTGTTTTAAGTAGACTTCAATGACAAATATGGATTTTCCTACATTGTACCAGTAATGTGGATGCACAGTTTTTTGCCTCATAAATTTTATTTACTTGTATGATTTAATCTTAGGATCTTATAATTGAAAAGAATAACTAAAATGCACAAAAATGTACATTTTATCCATTTCCTTTTTAAATGTAGAAAATAAACAAGAAAGTAAAGAGAACACTCCATCTTCTGAGAAACCACCCAGGAGTCCGTCTCCAGCACCAGAGAAGACAGAGACAAAAGAAAGTGCAGAAAATGAAACAGCTAAACCTGTTGAAAAAGAAGCAGAAGATTCTGGGAGGGAGACAGCTGGCGACACCACTAAGAGTGGTGATGAGACTGATAGATCCAAAAACTATGGTGATTCTGACTATGATACAGATACCAGGCCAAGTAAAAATGTTGATAATATTGAATATTAAGAGAGAGACAAAATCAGTATTACAATAGTGTGTGGCATTACGATAGACCTAGTGAGTATATATTTTTGATAATAGAAAAAGCACAATGACTATTTTTTATCCCAGTAGATAAAAAAAGAGCTTGAATTTAATTTCCCAACATCTTTTGGACAGAACATTTTTATACAACTTTAGAGGTTTATTGTTCTCAAAAGTTTCCAAAAATCCAGTGCAGTTTTCTGGCACTGTTTGTATGCAAGTTTGACTATCTCACTTGGTTTCACAGTGTTTCGGATTGAGCATACAGACACTCAAATCGGTTTCAGATTCTTTATTGTTTTCACTAAGATACCAATACTATTGTAAGGTATGCTTCAGTTAGATGAAAAGTAACTCTCTGCTGTAGCTTTATGTGCTGTTACAAAGATGTTTTTTACCGATAAAAGTTGACATAATAGCTTTTGTAAAGACATTTCCTTGCACAGCTAAGTACTAGTACTGTATATCGGATAAAAGTATATCTTAATTGTCATTTGCCAAATGCATTGCTTATGTGCAGAGTTGTCTGAATAGCATGTTATGACAGAAGAATATTGTGGCAGTGCCAAATATAACATGCTTTATTTTATTTTTTTATTTATACTTATGGCCATTCCTTGGATCTCTTACATATTTTATAAAATTGTCACTTTGGAAGACATTGACTTTAGTACTGTCTGTACAGAGCTTTATGTGATATTGCAAGAGGAACTTAGCATTGGAACATTCCAATATTAAATGTATTATTTGATTACATAAATTATGCATTATCATCAGAACACATATGTCCAGTTTCAAAGGATGCTTAAATATGGTTTGAAAATTATCATTTGCTGTAAATTATGGTTGAAAATGCCATGCATTTTTGTAATAATAATTGATATTTTTGTGATATATTTACAAATATATATTAAAGTGTCTTTCAAATTGTAGTCTGATTTCATCTATTTATTATCTCAATTAATGGTGTCATGTCTTCAAAATATCCACCAGCTGTATCTAGTCATTTTGGTACCGATGGGTTTGCATGACAAAGAGTACAACTGGTATTTAATAAACGCTGGACATATTTAAACCATTTTCCAATGGGAAGAGATTTCTGTGGGATTTTCTTCTAAAATACATATTTCACATTAATTCAGATATTTGAACAGAATTTGCGAACGCATTTGTGTGATTTTGACGCAAGTATTTGTCCGTGGCGTCTTCGCATTTAGAAAGGGTTTCAATATCAGATATCTGAATAAATATAGAAGATTGACGTCGGCAACACGTTCTCTCTAAAGAAGCGTGAACGACAGATCTTATACTGTTGTCCACTGGGTTTCTATTTGTACCAGGCTGGACTTTTTTTTTGATCATAGTAAAACTTCAACTTTTACATTTCTGTGTAGCGCTATAGTCAAGCAATTTAGCACATCTGATGTGGTATAATCTGTCTAACCATATTACCCATTGGTGATACATTCCAGTTTTAACTAAAAAGTATGTAATTAGTTTTGTTTCTTTTTCACAAACCGCAGAGCTGTCATTTCGTTTCTTTGCGCATCACTAACTTTTCTCAGTGCGTGAACTCACGCGTTGTCTAAAATCTTCTTATAGGCAGCTACCTCTTATGGATGCCCCTTCCACCGTAAACTAACCTTTCGGTATTTACCCTGCTATCGCAACTAATCTTTTGGAACAGAAGAATGTCATCGTAACAATAATGCTTTCCCTTTTCAAATTGCGTAAAATGTCATAACCATATATAACGTCTCTTGTTGAAGTTAAAATAAGCTATATGTAAAATAGGTTTACTTTGGCGTGAAGTGAGTGACTAAGGCCTCGGCACACTGACGGACATACAACGGTAAAATCCCTATTGAACGAATGAGGACAACTATATTTAGGCCTTCAACATATTAGGATTTCAATGAAGCTGCTCGAATTCAAAACTCAAATCACGAAATTACATCCGTCTACTGCACAATCGACTGAGATACCGTTGCAATATATAGGACAGAAGAACGTAGCGGTTAAGTTTTTGATACAAAGTGAAGCGTTCATTTCGGCGATATATCGACATGATTGGAATAGTGATATGGGCTGTAAGTGTTGCCGTGGCGTGGTGGCTTGCTCGGGCTATGTGGACGTACTACTACCTGAATTGCATGAAAGATGAAAAAGTGGATTTACCTTTACCCCCTGGCACGATGGGGCTTCCATTTATAGGAGAAACTATCGATTTAGCCATGAAGGTAAGCTAAATTTTTGCAAGGTTTTAGATCTTTTAAAATATTTTAAAGTAATTCAATTAGAATGTAATAAACTAGCCTACTTCTTAATTCTAATCACGATCCCTTCTGGATAGGGGCTGCCGCTTAAACGATTTTAGTATTTTAGAGGATCCATTTTTGTCCTTAACCAAAGCTAAATGCCTCGTTTAGTTCTTGCAGGTAACAGCCCACCCTGGTAGTGACGCGAAAAATGAACACAATTATTATTTCTTAGATTATATGTGAAGAGTAGTTATAACCTTGTGATTTGTTTCATATTCAGGTTTGTCTCTGTAAAGAGGAACCTGTGCTCTTTTTCTAGTTTCTTTAATTTGTCAACATGGCATTTTTGTAGTGTCTAATCCCTTACCATAACGTCGTTCTTTGTCAATTCTTTATTTTCCAAAACAATGCCTCAAATCTTTCAAAGAATAATTTTAAGTAAATGATTAAAATCATCCATTTTATGTTTCTTTTTGATCATTGAAAGAACCTACCGAGGATTTTTATATTGTTTGATTCCTTCTATTTCCAATTAGCCTGTACTTATATCTCAGTAGATTGCACTACTTCTTTTTAAGTATTGACATTTCTGCCTTTCTAAAATTTGCATTTTTACGAGAAGTAAATATTCAAGGAATGCATGTAACGGCCATTCACTTGGCTTGGTAGTTCACTTGCCTAAAAAAAGAAAATGCATTCATAAAGACATATATTTGGGGAATTTTTAGTGAGTACAAAATTTTTCTTGGCTGCAGGAAAATTCAGTGATAGTCATGTTCAATTTTTTCGCCACAGAATCGTCGAGCGCTACATTTAGAGGCTAATGTTAATAACATATTGCCGTTTAAGTTGAATGACATAATCGTAGTGAACTCATCCACAAACAATCAATTTGCAGAAGGATTTTTGGGAGAAAAAATACGAGAGGTACGGAAACATCTACAAAACGCACGTCCTGGGCAGCCCAGTGGTACGAGTCACGAGCAGTGAATTTGTAAGCACAGTTCTGCGCGGTGAGAACACCCTGGTGAAGATCGGGGTTCCAAGACACATAGAAGAACTCCTGGGGGACTGTGGTGCACTGTCTGTTATGACTGGTCCTAAACACACACCGCTGAAACAGGTGTTTTACCAAGTTTTAAGTGGCGTTTCTTTAGGTGAATTCTGCCCACGAATGCAAGAAGTTGTAAGGTAGGTGACACCAGGCGTTCTCCAAGAAGAAGTGTAGTTATCTCCGGTATTTCTCGTTCTTCATTAATTGTTGCATAATAAAGGGATTTTTCTTCATTTATCAATATATATTTGTCTTAGGACACACGAATAAAATTCCTACTGCCAAATAAGTTTTATGCTATTGTCGTCATCTGGAAAGTTGTAGACGCTCCTTTTTCGGCAGGCACTGTAAGCAGTATTTATGTCTCCTTGATCTAAGTTGAAGTAAGAATTAGGATATGTCCGCGTTAGTAATGTAACAGACACAAGTGTGATGTTTGAAATTTGGCCTGTGGTGGCCGCTTTTATTGGAAGTCGCATTAATAAAAAGAAATAAAGCGTATTACTGATAAACATTGATAATGTTGATAGATGATATAAACTTAGTGTGCGCATAACAAGCCAAATTTTAATGTCATGGCAAATATCTGATCTGTAAAATTTGTGATAAAATTGTCTCGTCCGCTCTTTTTAGATCTAATTTGGATATGCTGCTGGTGAAAAAGAACATTGCCGTATACGAGGAAATAAAAACGCTGAATTTCCAGGCCTCGTCAAAACTTTTATTGGGAGAAGACCGATTTGCAGCATCAGAAATGGATAAAATTCGACAAGCAGCGGTCGAATTTATGGGCGCTTTATTTACAGTTCCATGGAACATCCCAGGATTCCCAGTGTGGAAGGTAAACCACTTTGAATCTCCAGCATCAAGTATTTTAAGGAGATTAAATATGAATGCCTGTCCTCGTTTAAGAACGCGGAAAATTCTTTCATAGTAGTAGAGAACATTGATTACGGTAAAGAACAAAGTTATGTTTGCTAAACGCTTTAAACTTCCATATTAGCTCCATACCTTGCCTTGAAGTTATTGACAATTAACGGTGCATGCATTACAATTTAAATTGTAAATATATGAGGTATTGTGTTCAAAGAGTGACATTTTGAGGCCAATATTTATTGATTTATTTATTTCTCCATCTAACGGAGTTATTGAATTTAGATAGTTAATAGGAAAGTGCGAAAGAAAAGCATTTTTTCTTAGTTTATATAAAAAAAATGTAAAGGTTCAAAAGGATTATTTTCTTCTATCAGACAGAGGTCCTGGATTCCACTAGGGCTTCTGTTCTCTTATTTGATGCATTTTTGTTTAGACGTGCTAAAATTTTGTTGCCGTTTTTAACACATAGACCCGGTTAAGAAAACATGTCATACGTGACTTTATGTCATCTATTAAATGTTAAAGTATGTTTTGTTTGACAGGCACGTCGTGGACGGCAAACTATCAATAGTTACATCGGTAAAGCCATTGACAGCAACAGTAACGACATTGACAACGGAGACGCAATCTCACATCTTCTTAAAGCTGCACTGCCCCTTCGCTGCAGACGTCTTACAAAGGATGATATATACACCAACTCTACAGCACTGCAACCAGAATACAGACGGCTTACCAGAATGGAGGTCATGGATGCTGCAGCAGAGATGTTATTCATGTCTTCTATCTCGACCAGCAGCGCTATGACCTCTATTGTGCTTCTCTTGGGCCAGCACCAAGAAGTTAGGGAAAAGATTCTGGCGGAACTCGGGGAACATGGCCTTCTCATGGCGAAAGACGATGTTAATATACAGCCACTCACAACAGAAAAGCTGACGAAGCTGAAGTATGTCCAATGTGTCATAAAAGAAGTGCTGAGACTCAAACCACCTGTCGGGGGTGTTTTCAGAAAGGTGCTACAGACTTTGGAACTTGGGGTACGTCTTTTCAAAACGTAAGAGAAAAATCCGTTTTAGTTTGCTTCCTTAAAAAGAGAGGTCTATATTTGTGCCGACCCACGGGTATGCTTGAGACAAACGTGGATGACAGATATATAAAGTGGACGTACAACCACTAATCACATATATATTAATGGCGTTTCGAATAAAAACACGTGTAGTTTTATTCATCTTCTCTAAATTCTAGGGTTACCAGATTCCACGGGGATGGACAGTTATTTGCAGCATCAAGGACATGCAAGAAAATAGTCAAGTATTTAAAGATGGTCGAAACTTTAATCCAGAACGTTGGTTACACGTTTCACCTGAAGAAAGCAAACAACTCCGGTTCGAGAACATCCCTTTCGGTGGCGGTCACAGGGTGTGTCCTGGGCGCAAATTTGCTCAACAGCTCTTGCAGATATTTACAATAGAACTGGTTGCAAAATGTAACTGGGAGTTGACAAACCCAAACCCCACAATGGCCCGCCTCCCCGTCTTACACCCGGTGGACAGTCTACCTGCAGTGTTTTCACCTCGGAGAAGTCGACATAACCATCCTGATTAGCAAGCACTGTACTATTTACTGTTTTTTATGTTTCTTCATTTAGCTTTAACACAATTTTAAATTGAATTAGGTGACAGTACAAGATATAGAGTAATGACTATCACAACCATTTTTGACCATTCCTCAAAGTTTTTTTTATAAACCTAAATATCAAAGGTGGTTGTATGGTTACATATTTTATTTTCTTTCGTAAACAGTTTACACTGTGTGACTTCAGAAAACCTTACATTTTTCTCGACAGAAATATCCAGACATCAAACTGGCATTATACAATACAAACTACAATATCTCATAATAATCTTACCTGCTGATTAAGATGAGATCTACCCTAACATTTAAAGTTTTCTTGGCATAAAAGATTTAGAAAGTAAAAAAATCTGTTGTAGACTCAAATTGGCATTAATATTTTGGAATTATTTGCCTAAATCCAAAATGTTCTCTTTTAATAGAAATTAATGAAATATCTTTCATCATTCATGTAACAAATGATCAGTTCCTTATAACTGGTTCTTCAAAAAGAAAAAAAAAACTATTCTAAATAGTATTGGTTACTATACAAGAGGACTGTACAGATACCTTAACATAAAAGATGCTACTGTTATAAATACAACACTGCCAAAAAGGCTCTTAAACTTTTAATTTGCAAATGGCATTTGGCTATCTCAGGAATGTCATCTGTTCTAATTACAGTTACGCAAATCTATGTACATAAATATAAATATTGATCATAGCAAGAATTGACTAAGTATAGCTACTTATTGAAAAAAGGTGACATAGTGGAAAAAGGAACCTCACTGATAACATACATCTCAGTTAATGTCTATTACCTTACTCTTGATCATTTACAATAACAGGCTTACTTAATGATCTTGCAGAAAATTTTTTAATTAAAATTCAGCTCAGTTTTTCAAGCTTTAGCATTCTCCATAGTAAATGAGAAAATTGGGAATAAACTGACAATTCTCATACCCCCTTTAGATCATCAACATATCTGTGAAGGACACCAATGTAACAATTGCAATGGTACAAAACATCTGATGTTACAAATTACATGTTCCTTGACATCCCCATTCAACCATTGCACAACATGTTTGCTACCCTCCTTGCTTTTATTTCTAAAAAATCAAGAACTCATAACTATGAACTCGTGATAATATCCACAAGGAATATCTTTGTCAATGTCTATATTTCCACTTCTTTACATGATTACACGTTTTTTTCTCCATTAATTTTTCTTGTATTCTATCCTTTCCACCTTGACTTCCTCTCCAATCAGTTGGTACACATAAGCCACGACTGTGGACTGTTGAATGTCCAGTAGACAGAATGATGGAGTCACTCCACTAGAAGAAAAATAAAATGCAAATGTCACTAAACTTTAATGGTTAATGTAAATTTACTCAAGATCATTTCAAGATTCATTTACTGACTTGAGAATGTTATTAACAACCATATATACATGCTTACCTGTGAAAAATTGGCACAGGTCCATCAATTTAATATCATATGTATCTGAGTTTTCTTTTAATCTCATACCACCAATAATTGTTTAATAGCAAAATATCAACTTTTTGGACTGTTCATGTTACAAGAAGTTTAAAGAAATCAGCACTGTAATGTATAAAGGAAGAAAACAATATGCGAGGTGTCTGGATCCTTACACATAATAAATAGGGCATGAAAATCTGGGATGAATATCCATGTACTTTCTAGGGCAAGTCCATAACCATTTTAAAATATTCACAGCACGCAGTTACTTTCATGGATCAGTTAGCAGGTCATCTATGTTTTGAAAATATAGCTCACTGAGAGTCAAATGTGACTATATCTATTTGGAGATGGGGCAAACAGAAAAAGAACATAGTTTTTGCATGTTGTTACGCTATGCTTCAGTTAACGACGTGTGTTGCATTAGAGATTTTGTGAAATATTGTTGTTCACAACTAACACAATCAAGGGTGTCATACATGAGTAAAAAAAACAATCAGCTGAGGGGCTGACAGAACTAGTCTTTTAAAAGCAGAAACTACTTATCTTTCCGATGAACAATATGTATTTGTTGTACCTGGGGCCTACCTACCTTGGATGACCAGCCCTACAATTTAACATTCCCTGAGATTATGAATTACAACCACAAATGCAAACTGCAATATATTAACACAGCCCACACTAACCTGTCCAAAGCACTATATGCCCCTGTTGCCGATCCTGGATTAATGTAAAATTTGGATTCATGCTCAAACGCCTCAAATTTATGGGTGTGTCCAGAGATGAGAATGTCTACATCTAACTGTCTCTGAATCATAGCCAAGCTATCTGTGTCACCCCATGGTACAACCTGGTGACCATGGCACAAGCCTATGCGGAACTGACCCACTGTCACCACTTTCTGCTCAGGGTAGTTGAGGTTCTGAAAAAGAAAAGTTACATAAATAAGAAAAGAAAGAAAGAATTTTACATAGATATAGCCTGTAAATAAAAAAGAATGTCAGTTTATTTATGTGGTTCACGCTTGTAAAAAAAGGAGGGGGGGGAGCATCAAATAAAAGAAACTAAAGCCCCTTTCAAATGGGTTTAAACAAACATGATAGAAGGATGTCAATTTTGTTTGTTATTGGTAACCAATTACTTAGGGTTCTCTCAAACAAAGTGATTCCACTGTGCCTCTTCAGACAAACAAAATTCAACATCAACATTATATGTCAAATTTGATAAGTCCTGGTATAGTTGTAAGTGCAAAGTTTTAAAAAGTTCAGTTTACAGTCACAACATCAGATACCTATCAGATATGAAACAATTTCTATGTAAGATGTTTAATCCTGTGTACCAGTATAGTAACCATAACTAATCATTATGTTTGAAGTCCCTTACCTCATCAAAGTCCCCTCTGACCACATGCACATCACTTGCTAATGTCTTGAGATAGTCAAAGGATTCTTTAGTACACAGGTTACCAGTACACAAGATGTGCTGTATCTTACCAGGTACCAGCAATTTCTTGAACTTCTGTGGTAAGCTATTACATCTATGAGGTATATGGAGATCACCTAGCACTAGCACCAACTGGAATGGAGATAAGATACACTGTAAATGTGTAGATACAGTTCTGTACTCAACATCTTGTAAAATTACAATTTTCAAGTTCATTTTAATTCAGGTCATGATATCTTGAATACCCGGTATCTTCATATGAATCTGTCATTATACTTCCACCTACTGTAGATTGTCAAATTATGGATAAAATTAATGCCTTTAAACTTTTATTTAATTAACAATTGAAAATAATTTTGAAGCACAGAAATCTTACACCTAATATCACTGGCATCAAGGAAATTGGACTAATAAATTACGAAGCGATACTATAATACTTGTCAATACCAGTGGCAATACATGATACAGACTACATTGATATACTACATACATGCACTGTAAGTTATACGCCCCCTTACATTCATTGTTTTAAGCAAGCGTAAAATCTCGACATAAAACGTTCATTTCTTTACATAAATCTGAAATAGCGTGTTCACACCCTTGTCTTAAATCATCTAAATTATTCACGTTTCCCTTTTAATTTTAAAATAAGGAAGTAAACTTTTTACCATTTTCGATCCTCTGTTTTCACGTCGGTCACTTGACTTCCGGTTTAACCAATGATTGTAATCTACAGCGCTATTGGATATTGACAAAGAGGCCCTGACAGGAAATTAAAAATATAACCAATTGAATGCTACGATTGATTTGCACGATTTCCCGGGAAAATCGAAAAATATAACATGGATGCTGATCAGAGCCCGAGAATTATAATCTGCTCGTGCTTCAGCACCTTCATGCTGTTGAGAGGGTCGTGAGACCTTGTCAGACACACTCACAATGTAATAGCATTGTAGAACGTGTTGAAAAATATCAGAGTAATGAAGTGCATCATTCCAGGAATCAACGTGAAAGGTAAGGCGGGATACGATCTGTACGTGTATGATGGATCCTAGGCTAGGGGTGAGAGGAATAGGTTATTATAACAATAACATTAATATGGAAAAGGTGGAAATGCAGAAATAAACCAAGAAATAGTGAAGCTGGGCTAGGTGTACCCTCTAGCTAGGGTGGCAGATTATAAATGGGAAAAGCACAGAGCCAAATGATTGTCTACAGTATTTATCTAGAGACATATCTGTGAATATCTGTGAAAAATCAATCTGTCGCCCTGGTAGAGGGTAGGCTAGGTCTACATGTATGATTATACATGTAAGTGAAAACACGCAGGTACGCACATGCACACACACACACACAGTACACAAACACACACACACACACACACTTGATTAAATCTCTAATTCAAAGTAAATAATATTACTGACTGAATAGAACTGACAGAGATGAACCCCAAAATAATCCTTAATTGTTATCTTTGTACATGCGTTTCAACTTCAGCTGTCAAAATGACCAAGTGATGTAATATTTGTTCAAATATTTGTTTCACACATGCTATAAATTTATATTGCAATTATCAGATTTCATATTATTTCAGTGTTTGGAAGAGCCATACATTCCCTGGCCAAGATTGGTGAAGAATTATACTTGGAACCCTTGGAACATGGTGTAATTGACTTAATTACATGTACAAGTTGTGTTTTTTAAACAATAGTGGTATTTTGCCTGAAGATTTTGGGAAGTGTTTAAAAATAATAACATTGAACCATTTTCCACAACTAGTAACTATTTAAATTGAATTTGTATTTGCATTGAAATTTAAATAGAATGTTCTGGATAATGATAAATTATTTTTTATCATCATTTTATATAATCAACTGGTTATTTGGTGTCAATGAGTCAACTACAAAAAAAGAAAAAAAAATCAAAACTTAAACATAATTTCAAGTGAGGATATGTCACAACAACATTTCCTTTTCAATGCTAAACTGCAAAAAACAATCTATTTTCAGCTTGCTCTCCGAACAGTGAATTCTTCCAGATCTGCCTATGCCTGTTTTGTGTTTGCTCCTAGCTTTTTCCAGCACTATGATGATGGTTCTGGGCAACTTAACTCCCAGGATTCAGAGGAAGATGTGCTCAGGTGTAAAATTAACATGAAGGTAAGGGGGAGTCCTTCATGTACCTCCATATAAAAAGACACCACCCCACTGAATTTGTTAAAGGTTTATGTTCATACAGGCATTTTTGGCCTGAAATGGTTCTAGTGTTAAACCAGTCTGAGTGCCGTTTAGATTAAATGGTAGTCCCAAAGTGGTAGACAATATTTTTTATCCCTTTCTAGTAATTTTTTTGACCACTTAAGCTCATATGATAACAATAATGTATAAATATTATGTTAATACTAGACATTACATATGGGTAGCAACATTTTTTAGCTTTTTGTGCTGCTGCTGCTGATTTATTTTGTGCTTAAATAGCATACAGTGTAGGTCACAGAATTGTCTTTTAATGAGGAAATAACTCTTAAGACTACTAGCATCATTTTTTTGACACTCTTGGAGTGATGTTGCGGAAAAAAATTGCTCAGTCATAAATTTAGGTACTGCTACTGCCTCTTAACAATGGTTTTGTCATTTTCTATGATCTTTTATTTTCTCACTCTTAGTCATGTTTGACAGTGTTCAAATCCCTGTCAACCATTGAGAGGACTGTTGACAGGTGCAAGATATCCCTGAACCTACAGGAGTCTAGACTGGTGTTTCAGCTTTACTGCAGGCATGGTAATTATGAATAACTTCATTTTTAATTACTCATGAAATCCAAACAGTTATCATGAAAAAGGGGTATTTTACTACAGCATTAAATTTGGTCAAATGAAGGAATGTTAAGTTGATAAGCTCTGAATTCACAGTAATTATTAGGAATTATTGTATATATCAATCTGTACATTATTTTTGGATTTGCTTATTAGTGATTATGACATACGAAAATGTTACTTGTTTTATTTAGAAGCACACTTTGACTTATTCACTTTAAACATTACATGAACTACAAACCCCCTTTTCTGTTTGTAGGTATTGTGAAAACCCATAATTTATCTTTCATTGAATGTGAAACTTTACAAGCAGTCTTCTCCAAGGATCTCTGTCCCAATGCTTTTACAGCACAAGCAAAGTAAGTAGGGTTTTATTTTTACCATTCAAGTTGAATTTGGGTGAAATTTAAGTCTTTTTATTTTAGAAAAGATAAAATAATAAGGTCTTGGTAATTTCATCTTTTCTAGTATGTGTGCCTTGGCTTGCTGATGTAAGGCTTACCAACATACTTAAAGTGATAATAACTCTTTGTTTCGGCCAAAAAATGAATTTTCCTGGAGTAAACAATAATTTTTCCATACTTACCAATGGTTAATGAATCCATTTTTACATTCAAAGATAGTCCCTGGTTTTTTTCTAAAAAGTTTGGTTTTTTGTTAAAATCTCTTAAGAGATTTTCATTGTCTTAAGAGATTTTAACAGAGTATAGCCATCAATGGAGGTCACGTGGTCTAAAAACAAGCTCAGATATCAGAATAATAGCTATAACTGCCGTTTTTGTGGTAAAACAGAATATATTATATTTCTATGAGTTATTCACATTGTTTTTATTGTGAAATATAGATCTCATACAAAGAGTTATTATCCCTTTAACAAATTAAATTAAATATAATAGTGATTTTCTGTTTTTTCTTTTAGGCTTTTGAGTGATATTGTTCTAAATTTCCAAAATAACCAAGAGGAGGTAACCTTGATTATGAAGCCAGATAAAGTTTTACTCAAGAACTATGTGGAAGATGAACCTGGTGAGAAAAAAAAGAAACTTTATTTTGTGAAAAACTATTTCGTTAACTTGTAAGCATATGTTATAAAAATGGATTTCATTGAAAGTGGTCACTACACTTTTGCTATAATATTTAGTAAGTTACACAATTTTAATCCATATTTCAGATCCTAAAAAGGTGGTCCATACAGAACTGGGTCTGGACCCAATTGAATTTGATCATTTTCAGTCTGGGGTAGACACAGAAGTCACCTTTTGTCTGAAGGAACTACGGGTACATATGGCTGACATTTTCTCTTGTAGTGTATGTGTCTAGATAAATAAAAAAAGTGGTATGTGCTTGTATATTTGTGTCATTGTAATCTCTTTGTGGCTTGAAGTAGAGTTTTTTTTTTTTTTTTTTTCTTTTTTTTTTGCAATTCTCACAGATTTTTTAGTTGTATTATAAATCATTTTTATAACTACACTGGATATGTATGTGTTTACAGTATTTGAGCAGTGTCTGTAAATAAATGAGCCTAATTCATCAGTTTCATTTTTTAAATGCTTTCACAATGTTTTTCATTTATTCAGGCCATACTTGCCTTTGCAGAAGTCACAGCACTGCCAGTGTCAGCCCACTTTGAATCAGCAGGAAAGTAAGTTTTAAACTTTGATTTTATTTGGGGCGTCTACATAACATTTCAGATTCATGAATAAAGTATAAAGATTGGATATACCATGGATAGTTGTATTCCTCAAAAGGTTGTTTGGCACATTTGAGAATAAATACTTTTTTGTATTTGAGGTAAGGACTGATAAATTAAATAATTATTATTTTAATTAAGTTCAGTTAAAAACTGATAAATGTGACTTTATGCAATATTCATTGCATTATTTCTCTAGGCCCATAGTCTTCTCAATAGATAGTGATCCAAATTTTGAAGGCAACATAGTTCTTGCAACTCTTGCTGAGGACCTGTCCACCCAGGACAGTGCCACACAGCAGAGCACACAGAACACACAGCCCATCAATAGATCTATGCCAAGCACAGCAGCCAAGAGGACATCTTATTCCAGGTGCAGTTCATTTATGATTTCTGGGAACTTGAAAAGTATGTAGGGATTCACACACATGCGTGCACATATAAGCATGCACACATTGTTATTTATTTTCGATTAATTTTTAGATTTAGGTAGGTGGCTGAAAGAAATTTTGTGTTATTTTAGATTACCTTAAGTCTGTTGCAGATGATATATTAGCATAAATGCAAAAGTTGACATTGATCTTGTTCTGTTGTCTTCAGTAAAAAGTCTTCTGTATCATCCACAAGTTTTGGGAGAAGAGTTAGCAGTGAAAATTTGGAGAGGAAGGTGGCAGGTGGAGATGCTGTCAAAGCAAGGTATATTTTTGACACGGTTTTGAAAAATGTACGTGGAGGGGGTGGGGTGGTTTGAAGTGGTTGTAGCTGATTTTGATGTTATGAATAAACTAGTTCACTGCAAGATTAGATTAAAGGGTTTGATAGAAAGTTTGAATATATAATTTAATTATGTCAATAATCACACCAAATTTTAATAGTCATCAGATGTGTTTCCTGTACATAAGCGTATCTGGCTTTTAGTCTATATTTAATAACTTTCCGAGCAAGATTTACATTTGCAAATAGCAGGTGCTGTGGTACATGTACATTTTCATTGTTTTTCTTGTCAGACAAGAGAAAAGTTCAGCTTCGAAACTTGATGAGTCAACTGAGGGGTTCAGGGTCATTAAACCTATGATTGGAGTAAATGATGGAGGAGAAGGAAGCACAAGAAATGGGAGAGTGAACCTGTTGACAAGGACAGAGGAAGACTCGTGGGCCCAGCCCTCTACGTCCAGTCCTGTAATTCCACTGCAGAATAATAAACATCTGGTATGAAATTTACCCCTACTTTCTTTTTGCATTTCTTCTTTGTGGCAACCAGAGTGTTATTCCTTGGAAAGAACCACTTTTTTATACAAAGTTGACTTAAGGATAAATCATATACCTTTCTACCATATTCCAGTATCTTATATTTCCCCAGTTTTAATACTGTATTGTCTTATTCACCTTCTTCAGCTGCACTCAGTAGGGGCTGACACCAGTATGCGTGAAGTGACGCCACCTGGCAGTGATGAAGATGATGAAGAAGACATGGTGCCAGGAACACCTCCTAGCAAAAAGGTGAACTGTGGAGACATGATATAAATAATACCTTGAAGGGTGGGGGACTTCATTGATGAAATGAGATGCTGGAGTTGCTTGTATGCAGAATGTAAACTGTCAAGGAAGTAAACTTGTCTTTTATTTTTAATACAGTTTATGTAAAGTGAACTTTATTTAAACACGGACTCAATATTTGGAAAAGAAACTGTAACAATACTACTTACTAGTGAATTTAATTTCAGATATGCAATTTATGGTCTTTTTTTTTTACTTGCAGTTCAAGTCTCTGTTCTTTGGTTTGTCACAAGCTAGCAGTCAAGCATCACAGCAGAAGGAAGCCCCAGTTCTGGCAGAGGAAACAGATGACGAGGACAGTTGACACACAAGCAGAAGGAATCATTGATTTCGTCACTTGAAAATTAGAAGTTATTATAAACTGGAGAAACTCCAGCATATTTTAATGTTTTTTAACAAAATGAAATAATGTGAAAGTTCACGCACAAGCAAGTCATAATTTCAGCCCATGCAATGATAAGTTTAAAATTTATTGCCAGCCATTGGAGATGTATGGGCACTAGTAATAGAAATGTCAACTCAAACAGCCTTATCATTCTGATTTTATCATAGGCATGTGTATTGGCATGCAGAAGTCCTTCTTGGCATAGAATCTATGCCAGCTATAATAATTGTGTAAGAGCATATGTGAAGTGTGCAGTAGTGTAACCATGATATGAGGGGCAAGAGAGAACATCAATTGTTTGTGGTAACCCCTCTGCTGGTTATGTATAAGAAATCTGTTAAAAATATATATGAAGGCGTTCACAGAATTTTCATTTGCATTTTGTTTTTGCAGAATTTTGACAAGAAACTAAAGTTTCTGCACAGTCTATTTACAACAAAACAAAAAAAAAAAATTCATTTAATACAATTTTTATTCACTTTATGTACCTAGTTTGCAAAATGGGAAACATTCCCTGTACACATTTTGAGAGTTAAGCTTTTATAGGAAGGTGAGCATTCCATAACTTAAAGAATCTGATAAAAGGGAATAACCACTCACTCATTTTCATTCCCCACACTGTTGACAAGAAAAAAAGTTACAAACAAGAAAACCAACACATTACACAATGTTTTCAATTTTTCTTACACCTCTGACTACCCCCGCCTTACTACATTTCAGTGAGATAAATAATGTAATCACAAAACAAAACTTTCCGACACAAAATACATGGTAGACTTAGATATACAAATCACTGGCTAAATATTCATGATCATGGTTGATGATCATAGGAAACCTTGTATGTTCAGACAGAACATGGATTATATTTTTTTAAAACCATTTTCTGCTGGTTAAATCTCATCTGCCTCATGACTTAAATTTACATTTTTAAAATGAATATATTTCCAAAACCTTCCACACAGTTTCTTATCAAGAATACAATCATGTGGCAGTTGCACTGTATGACCCTCTGTTCACTTTAGCATTACCAATTATTAATTTTGTTTGATATATTAGTCTTTCTGAACAATTTCTCATCCCAACAGCAATGTTAAGTTTCCAGTGCATATGAAATTTCATGTCCTTAAAAGTTGCATGAACAGTTTCTTTTAACATCATAACTCAGTTATTTCCACTTTGATAGTTCGTTCAAAAAATGATTATTGCAACTTTCAGTGCATACTGCAGCTGATGAAATTCTTTGCTGGATTCATATCCTTAGTTTTAACCCAGAAATATAATATTCAGAGTAAAACAGTCAATGGGAAAATAATGAAGTGGCAGCTAAAGTTACATCTTACTATGTGGTATACATTAAAACTGAATGGAATGGTGCCGTGAGTGTTCACTATAATCAAAAATAAGTAAATAAGTCTCTAGCATAAATATATATTTATATATATTTCTAACTCTGATACCAAAGCTAGAGCAATGTGTTATGACGGGATTTTTCACAGCTCTTAACAGGAGCTATCTGCTTGGTTATTTTTATCATACCAGTCTAAATGTCATTGGATAAAACTTAAACATTTCACATCAAACAAAGGAGACCAAACATTGCAAATCAAGGATATCACTCGTCTTCAACTAAATTGTTTCAATACTAAAACTACTAAAACAATTTCTTCCATGCGTCCCCACTCCCTCAGTTAAACAGAACAGATATTTAACCCCCCTCCCTTCCCCTAATCTGCTCGTTATCATCATATCTATTTACGATAGGCACAGATAATCCTGCTAGATTTCACTTCCTGTAAGTCAGAGAACTAATGGGAATCATCCCAGCTTAAAATGAGACTGATGGCACTACATGACGCCATACAGCAGACTAGAAAACTGCACTGCATTCCCTAGTCTGCCATGATTACCGAGTCCTCCTCTCCTCCAAATTCTGTGAAATTTTGCTTGATTTTACGTTAATTTGTTTGATCCCCACTCAAAAAAGTCCTCTGCAAATGGCAAAGCTTTTGATTGGTAACAGTTTGGTATATTTTAATTACTTTTTTTTTTACATATTTATACAAACTTCATCTATATAATTTCAGTAATTCAACATATATTTAATGGTTTTTCTTAACTATAAATTAATACTCATATTTCAGCAGAGAGATTGTAAGTACTATGCTTAACAAATCTATATTCTATTTTATGAAATATAAAACTTCTTTCAAAATGAAAGAAATGTGCACATGAAATGACATTATTCAATTGAAGAAATAATAACATATCAAGACACAAAAATGATTTCAAGAGAATGAAACACAAAATGCTATAACTTAAATCAATTCTTATACATCTTCCAATATAATTGTGACTATCAATACACAATTCCAATATTTTTACTCTCTCCAAGAACATATGGCATGCTTCAAGAAAGTATTACAGAAGACCATATTTTCATGTTTAACAAATCATCACAGAATACTGTACCGATTCCATTAACAAATCAATAATCTTTTTGTTGGTACCAGGTGGCTCAAAAAGAACTATGAGCATTAGTTCTTGATGGGTGTGCACCATTCATAATTACTAACTGTGCTCATGACCAGTGTTTCAAAGTTCCGTTCTTCATTGAAATCGAAAAGACTTTTCTGGACTAGAATATTTCTGATTCTTTTTGAGCACATCCTTGTGGTATTTCAAAGCAGTTCTCTTGGAGTGACACCATTCTGTGGCAGTTAATGTTTTCTGGGCAGTTTCTTCAACACTGATGAATGCTAGCTAAAGGTGTCTCCTAATTGCACACAGGCTAAAATTACTGTGATATCATCTGGCTTGCCTCCTGAAAAGAAAAAGATCCACAAATTACAAATAAATTTCAATTTGAAGTAAATTTTGAATAACCTAGAACAAAACAACTTAAGAGTGATGTAACGGGGGCGTCTCGATAGTCTGAAGGTTCATTGGTCCGAAGGTTCATTGGTCCGAAAAACGGTAACATTTTCATCGGTTTTTTAATCAAGGGTTCATTGGACCAATGAACCTTCAGACTATTGCTACGGCCCCGATGTAACAGACGTGAAAGATGAGAAAATGGTCAATTCAACAATATCTTTTGTCATATTATACACAGAATCATACACCACCTATGTTTTAAACCATATGCTGGTATACCATACAGAAATTTGTGTCTTGAAATACATTTAACTTTTGGCACTTTGCTGAAACATAAATAATAGCATAAGGGAGCCAAAATAAACTAATCTTCTTCTAACTATTAACAAGGTGTAGGAGTTGGACCTTTGGTATTTTCAACAGCTGTTCACAGGTAACTTTGTAAATGCTAGCATGTTGGGTAGATAACATTTTAGTTAAAAATCAGATCAAAACTGAGATTAAATATTGATTTACTTCGTGTCAAATTCTGTGTACCAGTTACATCCTTGTGTGGACCCATTTACATCCTTTTTTTTTCTCATATTTGCAAAACTTGCGGTTAGCACACACACCCTTGGGCAAGTAACGCATGATACAATCTGTGTACCAGTCACAGGCCAGATTGAACTCCAGGCAGAATTTAAATCAAGCTAGATATATCTGAAATCGCAATCTTGCCTACAGGTTTAAAATTCAGGCCTACGCCAGAGTGAAATCCAACTCTAAGTCTATTTAAAATCATTAAAAAATTATCACATCCCTAATAAAGCCATCAAGGCAGAAATGAAGAGAACAGGGATAGCGTGAAACCCCATAGGCACAGCAGCTCAAGAAGAGAAAGAACTGGAGGTCCCTTGTGTCTGCCTTAATGTGGACCCATTCACAAATCGGATTAAGAAAGTGTAATAAAGCCATTTTGGTTATATTGTTTATGGATAAGAACAACTTTTCGAAATATCTAGCATATGGGCGATTGCAAACATATGAAAAACCTTCCTGGATTTCAGTCTGGCCTGTGACATTTGCATCCAAAGGATTGACAGAAATTTATCCTCCTTACAGCATTATCTGAAACCAGGTTATCATCTTAAAATCGATAGGTAAAAATACTGGAAAAACTTTTTTATCTCATGGGCTTGCAGCCAATATCAGTGCAATAAATTCCATAAAAATCTCGTTACTTATCCCTCCCCCCCCCCCCCCCCCCCCCCATTTCATTTTTCATAGAAAATTCAGTTATTGCCTAAGGCTGTGTGGTCATGATTAGATTTGCCTTGATCTTTCCATGATTAACTAAAACTGACTGATAGAAAACTGATACCGCCTGACTTTAAACCAAAAACATCAGCTGAATGCAATTCCTTTCAGTTATAGCCCCTACCTTTACATTCTATTCCGTGTTCCTGAGCTTGCTGTGCAAAGGGAGACATGTAGTCAGGATCAAATGAGAGTTCTCTTGCCGTCTTAGCAAGAGTTCTAGCTGTGCGTTTAATGTTCTCTGGTTTATGGTCCTGAAATGAATTAAAACTTATTAGATGAATGAGAAAATTTGATTAGTTTTGGGTTTTTCATAAATGAGATAGACTCTATAGTATTTGAACACAATATACAACAGCAATTAAATTAGAGCACCCTAGTGATGTCATTTACATGATATCATAGGTTTAACAAAACCAACAGGTATATCTGACTAGGGATAGTGTGATAAGAATTACTGTAAAGATAATTTGGATTGTTTTTAAATATGTCTTTTTGAAACTGTTTAACTGAAGTCCACGGAAAACAGTTCTCATTATAGACTTGCCCATCATCAATATCTACAACAGCAAGACCATGCAGACAAAAGCTGGGTTCATAATAAACCAATCTTAGAATCTTCTCCTTAAATAACCTCAAGCTGACCAGACATATTCATTATTATTTATCAGTTCCTAGAAATGCTTTGAAGGTTATAATGAAATATTGATTGCACAATACTTAAGAGCCCCAAAGAAACACAGGTTATGTGCATTAAGATATAAAAGAGCTTCTTAACAGTATGCAGAAAAGAAATTTGTTATGCCGGAACTTCTGACAAACAGCAAATACCAAACATGTACCCCCAACCTTTACCATCTGCCTTGTACAATTATCTGTGGTGCCCGTTGATCACTTACCTTAAGTGTCTTAAGATGTTCTAAAATCATTCCTTCACTCATGTTGTCAAACAGCCCATCAGTTCCCACCACGATTATGTCACCTTCTTCCACACTAAAGGAGGTGCGCTGGGCAGACTCTGGACTGGAATGACAAGATCCACAATTTGCTATAAAGATCGGATATAATTTGGAAAGTATTCTCTAAGCCCAGTAACATAAATTGGGATTTGATTAGAAAATATTTCTCCAAAATGTCAAGCAAATATATTTTTCAGGCATACAACAGGTGATGAAGCATCTGCCAGTGCCTCTACAGTTTTCCTCTCTTCAGAGACTTCTAAGGTATCTGCAGGTAAATATCAGGCACATTCCACAGGCTTCTGAATCTAACAGGTGAAAGAGACCAAACTGAACTTGTACTTGTGCTACCTGTACTTGACCACTATAAATATCATATAATCAGAGTGGGGGGATTCACCTGTGCTGTTCTTTCAACACTATCATGTACTTAAAAATTGTTTTTATAAACTATATATCAAGAACACCGATCTCATTAAAAGAAAAATTTTTTCACAGAAAAGTTCATTCATGCTTTAATGTTTGCAACACATACTGTCCATTTCACAAATGAGCACGATAGTAAGAACATTACATCAAAAGGAGCAAAACTGTGCATTCATGACTCAGATTCACTCTTCTTCCCCAACACATTTTCACTGCTTTTTATAACTTTTAGGTCACAAATATTGCTAATTCATACATTTTCATCTATTCAAAGCAAAAAGTCATACAATATTACATACTAATAAGTAAAACCAAATAAAAACTGGATGTGCCCACAGCCCCATCCCGAATATATATATATATATATATATATATATATATATATATATATATATATATATATATATATATATATATATGAACCCATCACTACATAATTATGTAATTGTCAATTCAATAGATCAACCACCAATCATTATGTGCCCTTTCAGATATCAGTATCTACTCTCTCTCTCTCTCTCTCTCTCTCTCTCTCTCACACACCCACCCATACCCACACATACACACTTCCCATAGTATAACACAGTAGCCCTGGCTGGATTCAAGGTGTGATAATGTCATTCAATGTCACCTTGATATGATGCTCAGCTAGGACTGCCAAGATCATCTGTCTGGCATTTACTTGTTCGATTAGTTTCCAAAGCAAATGTATATTGAACACAGGCATGGGTTTACTTGCTCACAAATTAGCCATTAATGAATAAAAGCAAATTTACCTAGCTGACTGTAGAAGATTTCAAATGCTAACAAATTGCTTTTCCATATTAAAACCTTTATTAAAATCAAGTTCAAAGTAACAGTCATTCTAATTCTAGCGCAGCTCAACCACAATCAACATGACCAGGAATTGAAAAAAAAAGTTTCTGACGGGTCCAAATTCCTTTAATTTCAATTAAAACTGGCAAACATGGGCTGGGTATACTGCATAATGCCGCCTTCCCTCATGGCTAAATAAATTATGACACTGGTTGCAGACAGAAAGTTGCAAAGAGAACATTTTATTTCAAAGTCAGACAGTAACATAACACCTAACTGTCGGTTTTATGGCGTGTAATTTCCCAGTTCACTGCATACACCACAAAAATTGAAAAGTTAAAAAAAATATTACAAGGTTAACACTAAAGCAGTGTCCTTGACATAACATAAAAGTTTGGCATAACAAAAAAAGGGGGTTAAGGTGTTGTCAACAATATATCTATAATGATAAAACCACAAAAAATCCCACAGCTGAAGAGGAGAAATTCATTGATGTTGAAAAGCTCTTAAGCCCCTCAATCTCCCACGCAAATCACGTAATCAATGTTAAATGTAAGTTATTGTTTGGTTATTGGTATTTCTATTGATCCAGTCTAGCTGCAACCATGCCTTCAGAAAAGAAGCCTACTGTAAGTGAATAAATCCCCCCACACCATTGTGACTTGTCTTCACAACCTTTTTACTTAAAGAACCTTAGGGCTTCAGGTTAGAATTTCACTTTGTAGCAGTGTTATCCAGGACATTATTTGCAGCACAGTTACATGTGTCCATGGGTCAAAAAAGAAATGTGTCCTACACTTTCAGTTTTTACAACCTACCTGAATAATACCTCTCCTGAAAGCATGATGCTCCATCAATCATGTATGATGATGGGATAATAATTGTCCTTATATCACGTTTTAATCCAATTCACCCTTTCAAGACGCCTTGTTTTAAAAATAACATGTCACTAAAAGTAATTGATTTTACACTGATGCTTTTCACTCGTTTTGCAAAGAGATGGACATCATACTCCAAAATTTGCCTTTAACACTGGGATCAGCATCCACTAAAATGTGGTAAGAAAGTGCCAGTTCTTTCATATTAAGTTCAACGGATAACAAAACAAACTGGCGTAGAAACTTATTTTAAGTTAATACAGGTATACATTCACATAAGCGACAATATGAGCGCATTCAAAACAGAACATCCACGGACTAAATATGGCTGACCCATCATAAAAGGAAGCCGCTCAATCTCCTTGTGGTCTCACTGCCTCTACGGATTAATTCTTGTTGCTCTGTGGTTTAATTGCTTGGCCCCTGCTGGGATGGCACATGTGGAGGCAGGGAGACCATTAGGGGATTATAAGCGGCTACCTTTTAAGTGGGTCGGCCATATTTGATCTGAATGCTCGCTTATACATCTCAATCTAAAATTTAAGTAAAATGCTTAATAAGTATCATGCCTTACCTATCACTTAACACCAGACCCTCTTGCATAGGTGGAGCTACTGCTAGCTGGAAAGGTGTGTTGAAGTAGTGTGTTTGTTCCTCAGATCTGTGGACTACATTGCCATTACGTATAAGAAGAAACCCACTGTCTCCAAGGTTAGCTGTGTAGATTGTCTTTTCTTCACGGAAGAGTGATACAACACATGCTGTTGAACTTCCTAAGAAAAAGAAGCAAAACAAAACAAAAAAAATGTTTATTTCCTTCAATAAGTGAGGGTCAAATGAACAATTTCAATTTTTTTTTCAGTTTGGATCGAAAATGACACATAAATTCTAATCCTATAGAAACAAAAGCAGTAAAAACAAATCACAGATGTACATTTTATGTAATGATTAAACATATACCACCTCCTTCAATGATTTAAGAAGAAAACACCCATACCTCGTTTGAAAAAAAAAATGCAAATCTCATAAATTTAGTCAATGCCATCAAGATGCACTGCTACATTTTCACAAAGATTAGAATTTCATAAAGAAAATATAGCATATTTTATACTAAGGTACATACGTTATTCCACATAATATTTTACCTAAAAGTGGTACTTTGTTTTCCATAAGCTCTGAATAACTTGCAGCTATAATGGCTTCTGGAGATTCGGGACGGAAGTGACCCTCACTGACCAGGCGCTCACATGTGCGCATAAGGGAATGTGCAAATTGGGATGGATCGACACCATAGGCACGCCATCCTCCCACACCATCAGCCACACCTACAATTATATGAACAATCAGTGTTAACCAAAGCCCATTGTAATCCAAAGAGGCTTTTCTCTGCAATTTTGAGCCAGTTTTTTTTTTATTTTAGTAAGCAAAAAAGCAAAAAGGATGCAAACTGGTACATATCTGCAAATCAAATCTCAACTTATTAGCTCAAAAGCATAAACCATTATAAGTGAAATTAAGCAGATCCCACAAACTCAGACTCACTGACCTTTCAAGAAGTTCTATCTGAATCTTTGCCCATAAAGAAATGTATAAATAGGAGTACAGGCACCTTCATCTGGTGTATGCATTAAAACTTTCCTATTACCTGTTTTGTTTACCATAAGATACAAAATGGTCAGGTAAGCCTGAATCATTATAAATTTTACTGAATTTTAACAGATTTTGAAATCTAATCACTTTTAAATTTATATATATATATATATGAAATATTTCCACATATGGTTCAACAATAAAAACAGTAAACCAGCCTTGAATATACAGGTTCATGCTCAGAGAATGTGAAGCCATGTATAGCAACTTCACAACTTATGTTCTCTTCATACATTATTAATACCATGACATGAATAAATATGTAATATATGCTTAAGGTAAAAAAAAAAAGCTGAACTGACATCATCATGGAGGAAGCAGAGAAGGCACTGTAAAACCCAATACCTCAAGGATCTTTTCTTTAAAAAAAAGTAAGAAATTTAAAAACATTCAACAAAGATAAGTCAGAATCAGATTGTTCACATAAAGATGTTCTTGTGAAACATCTCATCAGACTTTGTTATCCAGGCATCTGATTTGGAAAATAATCAAATTATCTGAATTTGCCCATTGAAAAAAATCATTATAGCCTGGATTCTCCACATACCAAACTAATCTGATGTCAAAATTCACCAATTTCCAGTAATTCTTTCTATCTCCCAGGTGATGTTCAAGAGCAGCTTAAGTCAACACTGACATGAGTTTATGAAGACTATATAAACACCAAAGAAGATCAGAGATCATCTAAAAAGCTTTCAAGTCCATCTGGACATTTTAGTCTCATTTTATACATTACTGCAATCATTTTCACTATTTTAAATGCAATATCCTAATTCATTTTATTTATCATACCAAATATTTTCAAGAATTGGCCATATGATGGCTTTGAAAATAATAATAATAAAAACCTGGGTGCATAGCTATTTAACAATTAGAAATCCAGTGATAAAGGGGCAGAGAAACAGTGTTGTGATTTAATCTTTCCTTCTTTATTCTTAACATTTGATAGCTTTTTATCATATGGGTATAAATTATATCATTGGATATAATAATGTTGGCTCTTTACCAGAGCCACATGGATCTTGATCACACAAAAACAAATATGTCCAATTTGACAACATATTCTACAGAGTTAATCACTTAGTGCATAATGTTTTATATAGTTCACACCTCCAGTCTAGACACTCTTCTGCTAATGACAAAACAGAGAAGACAAATGCCTTCTATGCTGGCTATTTCATCCATTGAGAGCTATCCCATAATCAATGATGGTTCAATATTTGGGAGAATTAGAATGGAATGTCAAGTCTTTCAAAGTCAAGCTGCGTACAAGGGATAATAAGTGGGTGAGAGGTATATTGTAACTGTGTTATTACCAAAATCAGTACATTTCACTCTGGTCAATATCTAGGATATAAACATATATGAATGTAAAGCAGAAAGAAAAGAGAAAGGGTTTTTACAGAATGACTAATAATTTATGCTTTTTATCAGTGTATGTGTATTTTCCCACACTATATCTCCCTGTCAACATAATGTGAATTATCTAATGCTTTGACATCTATGTGATGATTAATGAAGATATAAAATACTGCAAAAGTAATTAAAACCAGCAATGCTACATTTTACATATCATGGAAACTTAAAAGACCTAATTGCATCTTATATGTTGATTCCAGAAATTAAAGAAGTCTAGCTTCGTAAGGTAGACATGAAAGCAAGTAAATCAGGCAAAACAACTCTTTTAAAATTCTTTCTTATTTAAATTCAAAGACCTGCTATTGAATGATTTGTTCCCATTCAAATGCTGTTGAAAGGAGTTTGTGTATGGAAGTTACCTGGGTAAATTCTCACTTTGTGTACATTTCAATAATACAAAGTTCATGTACATTTCAACCAGTCTTACAGGCTTCTGCATATTTTGCAGATCTATAAATATATACAGCACTAGATAACGACCATCATGGGGTATACTATTTTATATATAATAAAAAATACAATTATTACCTTTACTTTGCAAGTACATGTATACTTAAATCCCTACAGCTTTTTATATATCTGTACAGCATGTTATTTCTGAAGGGTCCAAAGGTCAATTTAATTTTTTCCACTGTTACATCTACTTCCTTCAAAAGTATGAACTTTTTCTCCATATACTGTATTACAGAAATAATAAATGATGCTTACAAGGTATCAAAGAAAGATTTCACTGACAGATGAAGCTTGGGTTTACACTTTAAATGCCGAGTGTACTCACTGCAGCACATGCCTACACATGAGATCTTGTATACAACAAATACCTTATTCCCACTACACTGATAAAGATAAAGCTGTCTGTGAAGAGTGATTTCGCAATCACCACTTTTTTCAGTCTTTAATGTTTAATGCACATCTTATTATACAAAATGTGTCTTTCTCTGTTAAAACTCAGACTGACATGTTCATGTTCTAGCTGATGTTGTAATTGTTACGCAATTTACATATATATGGAAATGTAATGTCTTTCTCCATACAGCGCACTGAGGTTGCATCCTATCTGTCATCATGGTCTACTTTTTGCTTATGACTTACTGATGACTGTTTTTGATAAAAGTGATCCCTTATCTATTCAACAGAAATATCTGCAGAGAAAAACACTACTGAAATACTAAATTTCACTTGGTATCAATCTTTAAATTATCAAGTCCAGTTTTATCCAGCATTTCAGCTGGAGCCTCTACAAATAGAAGTCCTGAATTTCGATGTTCGTCAGCTGGTTATCAGTGTGACAGAATTCATTTCTAAAATCGGGGGGAAATTAACAACATTTTAATTCCAGACAGGTTTTCAGAGCACTTTTTTGTTACAAAAGCCACAGATTGGGTTAGAATATTGCGCATAAAGGACGACACAGATGTCAGACAAACACGTGCTGGTGCATCTCAAAATATACACATTTCCAGCAAGACGCTGATACTACATATCTCCTTGCAAACCTACCTATAACATCCCCAAGTCGATGCCTGGCTATAAAACAGGAGTCGTCACCGAAGATATATTTCTTGAATATCTGTGCTGATGAAAATGACTTTGAGTATCCACATGCTGCTGCGTTTAATTGGATAGAGGAAAGCTTCTGATCCTCAACTAGACTTTTGTTCTCGCGGTTACCACTACCAGAATAATTAATTCCTGAGACAAAGGCTCGAGCAACCACTCTCCCGACCGCCCAAGCTGGTAACATGACACCTCTAAAACATGTCTGGTCACATAGAGTAGAAGTTTTCCCACTCGTTCCGTTGTTTCCCTTCTTTCAAGGAGAGAGCACCTTCACTCCATCCATATCACACTCCTTAGTTATCAACTGACGTCACGAGACCCCACATTTTGACCTTGAAAAGGTCAAGGTCGTTATAAACGTGAACCTCCCAGAGGGAAGTTGCTCATGTTTAAAGCGGTCACGATCGTAGCATATTTCACCGTGACAACCACTTTAAGATTTAATTTAATTTACCGGGTTAAGGTCAATTATTGCAGTACTTTCAGTACTTTATTTCTTTTTGTTAATTTTATTCTTTTTTCGTGGTGGGGGAAGTGGGATGGGAGTGCAATTAAGCCAGAAAATATTTGAAATAGTGAAAAAGACACCAATAAGCAGTTACATGATCATACTCGCTTTGACATGATTGGCCTCAAAGTCCACGGGAAATTTGCTAGGGCTTTTAATACAAATATCAAGTCATCTTGAATGCAAATATCAACACGTTTGAAAATTTGCTCCCTTTAAAACTTTTATTTGGCCTTTTTCAAACAACCTTATTTTTGTCATTAAACAATATATATACATATCCAACTGGATGTGCTAATGCCATAGCAACATGTTCTCTTTCCAAAGATTATAAAGTCACGTTCACTGACTGACCACTACAGTACATTTATTTCTGGCTGTAGTCTCCTAGCTCTACCCTAGGTTCTAGATTCCGGTATTGTCAGCTCGATCTTGATTTCATATATAACCCATATCAACAATACGTAAAAGCGACTCCACCACGAGGTATATTTAGCAAGCTAGCTTTTACGTTTCTCTGACACTCAGGGTACCTAGCTCAGACAATCCAGGCATCCCAACTATTGGTGGGGCTGGCCAAACTCTGCTGACAATTGTAGTATAGAAGTAAATATTTAGGTCAAGTTAGCTGCATTTACTTGGCCTTTTTAAAGACAATTGAACCGAGGCTGATTTTAACTTCAGGAGGAGAGATGAAGCCATAATTGAAGTTACTCAATCCATTCCTTTCACAACTGAAAGCATCCAGGACCTATAAACTGAGGTTATAGCTCTTTCTAACAAATAACATACACTTAGAGATTCAAGTAATATGATTTTAACTCAGACACCTAATCAACCTAACCACAGTACACTTTGACATAATCAACTGAGTATATATATATAAGAAATTTTTGAAAATTGTAACTTGGCCATGGAATCAACACTTCAGTACTAATACAAGGAAGCAGAGCACAGAATACCTTGTTTTTTATTTTAAATGCTGTATAAATAAAATTCCAAACAGAATTTTTTTAAAGAAAAAAAGTTCACTTCAGATGATCATATAACAGACACATTCAAATCCCAAAATGACACTTGTAGCCTTTCAAAGATATCACGTCTCAATTGTATCTTCCTCCAATGTTTCTGCGGCTCCAGTCTTTTTACATCTTTCTAGCACCTTATGAAGTCTCTTCACAAACAATTCAACATCATTTTTAGTCATCCCAACAGACCCTGCAGCAGTTAAATATGTGCAAGGATAATTGTCTGTGTGAGAACCAAAGCCATGGAAGGTGTATCCCTGTACTGTCTTCACTTCTCCTGTTGCAACAACTCTAAAAACAAGAACAATATCATCAGACATTAAACTGTTATATTTTATTCATATCTCAGCATCAACAAGGGTGTGCAATATAAGCTTAAGAGAATAGTTATCCTAAGAGGAAGAAAGTTTCACACATTAACAAAGTACATAAATGTAGGAGGAGAACAAACTTCGACTCTATTGGAGAAGTTTATGTCAGTGCTGTAGTTTCAGACACCTACGTACCTTGTACCAGAGACAAATCTTGTAAAAAGCATGGATCCAAGCTGGGTTGCCAGCTCTGATGGAATGGTCCTCAGAGACATGGCTGTAATTGAAAAATGGCTTGCATAAAAAAGTCATTAAGTCATTAGTCATGCCTTATCACTTGTTGCCCAAAAAGCAATACATGATTGACTATTTGGTCTGCTTAGGTTAATTGTTAATGCAATATACAGGAAATAAAATTCTGAACAATGTATTTCTTTTATCTAAATATTTTTTCAATTAACTGGGTACATTCACTAACTTCAGGCTTACCCATAGATATTGGATTATGTGGAATGTGCAATAATGTCTCCCCATGGGCTTCTGCACACTTGGTCAGTTCCGCAGATAGGTATTTGTACATCTCCTTCCTCTCTTTCAGTAACTGCTGGTAACCCTTAACTCCCAATGACAATAATGTGATGAAAAGATCCATGCTAGGTGTACCAGATGCCCTGCCTGTAGGAGAACATCAAAATAAAATTGTTGTTCTATACTGCTTCTGCATACTGTTTAATTAATTCTTTTAACAAAATATGCCTAACAAAATAATACATGTAGAAGTGGGGTTCTTGCAAGTAGCAATCATTTTGGAATTTGTCTAACATGGAATAAAAAGTGAGATGTCAAATTTACTTTTCACTGGTATCATATTTTGAAAGCAAGACAGAAAAATAATAATTGAGAAAAAGAAATACCTGGATATGCCTTCCCTATTTCTTCTATAAACTTTTTATCAAATCCAGCTATTACAGATCCACCCACTGGCACCATGAAGTTTTTGTCTGTACTTTGAACAAATGCATCAATCCTACCAATTCTAGATCCCTGCAATAAAAAAAAAAATTTACTAAAGCAAATTTCATTTTAAAGAAAGGGAGAAGGATTTTATATTGGGGGTGGGTGGGGTTAAAGCTGATTTATGTAAACATCAGTTTTTCTATTTCTATTCATATATTTGACAAAAAAAAAAAACAAAAACGATATTGAAAATAATATATAAACTAGTGTCAATGGAATTTTGGAAAAGAGTATTTGATTTCATTTTGAAATTTGGCTACTGGTCAAAACGTTTAAAAATTTTTAAATAAAAATCAATCAATCAAACAGCATTTACTAGTAAGTAAAATTCCCATGCTAACCTGCTGTATCAAATGCATGCACTTTGAGGACTGGACACCATACGCATTATTGATTAAATGAGGTATCTCAAGTTTGGCACATAGTTGAGCTACTTCTTCTATCCTTAGAGAAAAAACAATATAGTGCATATTTCTGATGTACTAATAAGGTAAACAAAACTTTTCATCAAAACAAAGCAGGCACTTCCTGAACTCATCATCAAATGTTAAGATGCAAATAGGAAGTGTTTTTTTTTTAAATCAAAAAATGTTAACACTTGGAAATACTGGTTTTGATCATGAATATGATAAAATATGTAATATCGGAGGTAAAGTACAAATCTACCCATATGCTATTTACCTGTCAGGTACTCTTGGGGCAAAGCAGCTGGTTGTTGTCATCACACATAATATATTCTTAGCACCTAATTCCTGCACTTTTAATTCAATGGCAGAAATATCTGTCCTTAGTTCATCTCCCTCAAGTTTGTTTTCAATTACTATTGGTTGAAAACCTGTCAGCATATAAATATATATTCTTACTTGTAATGTTGATAACATTTTTCATAATGATAAAAAGTAATTTAAAAGTCAAACCTAGCAGTGTTCATTTTTCATAGGTTCCAAGTTATGCTTAAATAGTATGCTTAAACAGAGAGAGAAAAAAGAACCATTTCAAAGTGAAAGTAAAATCAATTAAACAAATCTAAAAAAACTGAAATAATATTCACGAATGATACCTGCTGTAACCATAGATTTAAAGCAAGACTTCTGGTCTATCCTTGGCCATAGCACATATCTGGCATCAGGTCGCTGCTGTTTCAATGTCAGCATACAGAGAACCAGACTCATGCCTGTTGCCATGGGAACAACAAATGCAGAGGCTGCAGACTGGACACCTAATGTTATGAGATGAAATTGCTATAGGAAAGCAAAATAATATTTGTTTTTTTTTTGTTTTTATTAAAAGTCTTGTGATTTCTCTATTCATATTGTTGATGTCCTTATTTAAGAATACGAATACACTGTGCGAAGAATATAAACTTTACAATACCTGCCTGCTATCTGGATATCACTCATACTATTACACATACTACCTATTTTCTACAACAGCACTTAACAAGGAAATGATAAATAACACTAAGTTAATACTTACTTTAAACAGGTAGATTTAATATTCTCTTAACATTACCAACTATTTATGAGACTGCAATAATATTCATGCACCTGCTGTCTTGATGATGTCCAACACCATGGAGTTTGTAAGTTTGTTCAACAAACTAGAGCCTGCTGCCTTTGGCTGAATAGCTGTTATATCTCCTGATCTACCTATGCCATGGCCTATACTGTAAATATAATAGGAAAAATGATTGTTTAATCCATATACATTTGAATGTAGACACATCTTGCTACTACTCTAACTTTTATAGTGTATCCTTTTTTAGCAAAGTAATTACCCACTTGGCAGGGGCAGATCCAGAGTTATTTTCTGACAGTCTTCCAATTTATCCATTGATCCATCCTCCATTTTTGACCGTCTTCCGACAGAAAAAATTAGATACCCATCAATGTAAACTTGAAAATCTGACCGTCTTCCGGAAGACCCAGAAGACGCCCTAAATCCGCCCCTGCTTGGATTAGATGTACATTTTATTCCGTATTTGATATTATACTGTATAATTTACATGACAGCTTGCAATGTTTGCATTATAGATGACACAGGGCAGTGATACAAAACACCTCTCCATTTTATTTGAGTCGTGAAGAAAAAAAAAAGGCCATACCCAGTGAAGGTCAAAAATGCAGATGCCGTCCTAAATGAATGTCCAGTCATAGAATGCAGACACTGCAAGCTTTCATGGCTACCTAACATAAGGTACTGGTAGTACTCTTCAGAAAAACTTTTGCTTTATTGATCTGAATTGAGAAGCTTTTCAGGATAAAAAAATAAAACTGTGGGGTATTTTTGAACACACTTTAAGGTCTTACAAATGCTGATTTTAGATATATGATTATATAGTACTTGAATTTCTAACTTGTAGTGTCTGTTAGCCACCAGTCTTGATGCAATTCTTGCTTCTCTTTCCCCAACACCACAGTTTCCTGGAAAATTGTTGCTGTCCATTACTGCTAGTTCTTGTAACAGCAGTTCTATACTCATGTCATCCCAACCAATTTCAGGACATTTTTTCTAGAATAAGTAAAGAGCAAATGCATATACTGCAAATGTAATACCAAACCTTACAATTGTCATTTCAGACTAAATGGACAACTAAATATACTTGATGTTCAGGCACGTTTAAAATGAAAATCACTTTCAAACATTTATATATCAGGCATTGGTACATTTTCTTGTGCATTTACCTGTAAATTTTAAAAATAAAATAAGAAAATAAACAAATAAATATATAACCTGTTCAAATAACTGCCTGACCAAGTTCTCTCTTGCCCTTCTTGCTTGTGCACCTTGCTGCACGTACGAAGAAGAAACTATTTTTTCTGCTAAGCTGCAATTTTCAGCATTCATTTTACACTTTCTATTTTAATTCCAAAAGTACATGCAACCAATAACATCCGGAAGTTGGAGCTGAGCATAAGTTTACGAGTTGATATCTAATCCGCTTATTTATAAAAACCTTCATACATAGATTTATTATTAACAAAAAATACTTGCACTAAGCCAAATTTTATATACAGTATTCTTTAAATACACAATCGACATCTCTGTTTGCTCTAAAATGCACTTTTCGTTACAGCGCATGAATCGTATATTAGAAAACTGCACAACTTCCGGCTACTTCCGGTAGATGTGATCTTAGAAGGTAGGATGTTTTAAAGGTTATAAATACTTTTTTATGAAACAAATGTGGAGGAAATAAGCTGTTAATTTTTAGAAAGAGATATATTTCAAAGACAAATAACATGTACAAATTATTGATATCTCTATACGAATGATTGGCATAGATCTACTTTGCACAGTTTACTAGTTTAATTACTTCTTTTCTGCAACCACTTTCACTTGATGAAGTGCCTCGTTGTTTTGGAGCATCAGCTTTTACAAGAGCACCAGAAATTAATGAATATAATCATTTGGTTACATTTTTAACCAGAATTTACAAGATAACCTCAATGTATATACATGTATAATATTAGTATATAAATGTATGTCTCTCCAGCACTAACGGCGTAAAAGCATAGATTAGATTATGGCAGTGCACAGCTTTGTGAATTTGGTTTTAAATTTCTCAATCTTGAAAGTTTTTCTTCTTTATTTTTATCGCATTCAACATTTTCAGGTCTAGAAATATTTTGGAATCATGGCTTCAGTTGATCCAAATGATTTAGCTGGTGATTTAACTCAAAACTTGGAAAACTCCTTAAAAGAAGAAAAGGCCAGAAATGAATCAGACTCAGATAAAAAATCCTTCATCAAAGATGATAATTATGGTATTAATAAAAAGGATTATCATGAAAATGAAAACTCTCAGCATCAAAAATGCGAAACTGATGTACCAGTAGATGAAGTTGAAGCAGGAGAAAGTGACTCTGATGTAGATAAATGTACAAAACCGGATGAGAATGATATAGTTGTAGATGAGGAATACATGAAGAAATTAGAAGAAAAAATGTCAGAAGAAGAAAAACAGGTATAAATAATAAAGTACTTTTTAAAACTGTATTTACCTCTTTAAGGCATCGAAGATAGAAGCTATGGAAAATGGGTATCTCTAAATGGTGCAATACATTGCAAAACGGCCAAACACAGTGCAATGCACATGAATAAACAAGTCCAGTTGCAAGTATACATGATAAATGGTCATTTCAAACAAAATGAGGTGATACAAAAGATATTAAAATATATTGCTAATTGATTAATATTGTTGTTGCAACTTAAAGGGATAATAACTCTTCGTACGAGATCTATATTTCACAATAAAAACCTTGTGAATAACTCATAGAAATATAATATATTCTGTTTTACCACAAAAACAGCAGTTATAGATTTTATTCTGATATCTAAACTTGTCTTTAGACCACGTGACCTCCATTGATGTCTATACTCTGTTAAAATCTCTTAAGAGATTTTAACAAAAAACCAAACTTTTTAGAAAAAAACCAGGGACTAACTTTGAATGTAAAAATGGATTCATTAACCATTGGTAAGTATGGGAAAATTGTTGTTTACTCCAGGAAAATTCATTTTTTGGCCGAAATGAAGAGTTATTATTGCTTTAACAAATCATGCTGGTAATATTATGAAGAAGAGTCACTCTCTGCCATTGGCTGCCGACCCAACAATATACAAGTCTCACCAATTTGTTAAATTATATCAGCGGTATTAATTATCTAGTAATATGTATATATTTTTTTATATCACCCTTTTTTGTTTGGAATATCTTTTTTTTTTTTCAGTGTATTGTACTGTGTTGCGCTATATTGTGGTGTATTGCACAATTTAGGCAGACCACTTGAAAATATATTGTTAATACAGTTTATTTATGATCAAATAAAATTTATTTGAATTAAAGCAAATGCAGTATGTATTCCTAAATGATTTTTTTAGGTAAGAAAAGATGAAGCCCAGGCACTTAAAGCAAATGGGAACAGCCACTTTAAGGCCAGTGAGTTTCAACTTGCTATTTGCTCATATACCCAGGCACTCCAGACATGTCCACTTTGTTTTCAAAAGGAAAGGGCTATCATGTATTCCAACAGAGCTGCATGTAGACTCCATTTAGTAAGTTTTTGAGTTATTATTATTATTATTATTATTATTATTGAAGTTAAAGGGATAATAACTCTTCGTATGAGATCTATATTTCACAATAAAAACCTTGTGAATAACTCATAGAAATATAATATATTCTGTTTTACCACAAAAACAGCAGTTATAGCTATTATTCTGATATCTGAGCTTGTCTTTAGACCACGTGACCTCCATTGATGGCTATACTCTGTTAAAATCTCTTAAGAGATTTTAACAAAAAAACAAACTTTTTAGAAAAAAACCAGGGACCAACTTTGAATGTAAAAATGGATTCATTAACCTTTGGAAAGTATGGGAAAATTGTTGTTTACTCCAGGAAAATTCATTTTTTGGCCGAAACAAAGAGTTATTATTGCTTTAAGCAATTTCAATTGATAGAATGATTTCCCTAGATTGGTTCACTATTTAAAATATATAATTTAAACAATATTTTATAACAAAAACTGTGATAATTTTTCTTCGTTTAAAGATTGATACAAGGTATGTATTAAGGGCATTTTCTTTGAGGCATTTGAAAAAAAACTCTTTTCAGAAACAGTACGAAAAGGCTATTGAAGACTGTACCAAAGCACTAGAACTTAATCCTAATTATCTCAAAGCACTTTTAAGGAGGGCAGAAATGTATGAAAAGACTGAAAAATTAGATGAGGCATTAGAGGATTACAAAAAAGTAATTGAAATGGATCCAACACAACATACTGCAAGGGAAGCATGTATTGTAAGTCTGGTATCATAAAAACAGTCTCAAATACTTTAGATTTGTGTTACATGGTTTTCTGTAATGTGTCAATGTGTAGTAAGTGAAATATAAAAATGGTGTTCGTATATGTTTAAAAGCATTGCAAATTTGCAATAGAAAAAAATGCTAATAGTACTAAAATGTAACAGTGCAATATTCACTTAAATTTAAAGATATTGAAATAATTTCAAGTCAGCATATTGTTTTTATTCATAAGAGAACTAATCAGTGAACTTTTGAATCTGATTTAATCTATGTTTATTTTCATCTCTTCAGCGATTGCCACAGCAAATTACAGAAAGAAATGAGAAAATGAAAGATGAAATGATAGGTAATTTTTATCTTCAGTCCTACATTTTGAAATATTTCACATTACAGCAAAATCTTTTAGACTGGTCTTCTGCTCTTTGATTTCAATAAAAATCAACATATTTATTAAAAATTTGATTCTTGAAACATTTGAGTTTTGTATTAATCTTATCATTCAGAGCAATAGTGGAAGTATTTACATTTTCTCATTCTAGGAAAGTTAAAAGAACTGGGGAACATGGTACTAAAACCCTTTGGAATGTCTACTGACAATTTCAAATTACAGCAAGATCCAAATACAGGATCATATTCTGTGCAGTTTCAACAAAATGCAAAATAGATTTAAAAAAAATATCAAGGGTGGTGATCCTTTATACCACAAGTAAAAGTTTTCCATGTATTTGTCCAGTCAGAAGAAGCTGCAATTAGAACTTTTCTAAAATAGAGAACGTAGCTGGCTTTATCATCCTTCAGATGCCTTAAATGGTTTAGCTCAGTAGCAAGGATTGTTCTGATATTTATCAACTTGTTTAAAAGGGTACCACACAGCAGATATTCTTAACATAAGCCAACAAAAAACTATAAAGGATAAAGATAAGAATTTGCTTGATTGGCAAAATGACTGCTCAGGCATGGTTTTTTTTAAATATTAATTTAAGGTGATTTTAAAATATTTCCTGCCAAAATGAAGCCTTGATGCCCATATCTTGTCTGTCTACATAAGGAAGCAGTGCTGTGTCATCAATAGGTGCTGATGGTGAGAGAAAATCTGATTGTGAATAGAGTAATACAAAACGCCTTTTAAACTTTTTGAGCAAGCAGGAAGGAAAAGACATCTATTTACCCAAGAGAAAGAAATGCAGATTGTCCTTAGAGCACAGATTCTTTTTATATCTGTTTGAGTTAAAGAAAACAGTTTATTGCCTCATTCACAATCAGTTTAGTTGGTTGTAGTTCACTTGGATAAAAGACTGATTGCAACAATAAAATAATGCAATTTATTGTCTCCATGTGATTTCTTTAATATATATATATATATATATATATATATATATATATATATATATATATATATATGATATGTACATAACTTTTGACATAAATATTATAAATGTACAAATTAAGCAACTGATGCTGCAAAACAAATAATAATAATAATGAACAACTTTTTATATATATTTACCATGGTATTCTATTTACATTACATATGTACAAACATGAAACAAAATTTCATGTTTACTATATACAACCTGAACAAGTAAAAGCTCTCAAGATTGTTCATAATGTCCATTGCAGTTAATGGGTGCATATACATGGGTGGCATTTCATGTATGTACAGTGTTTATTTTTTTCATTCAGTTTTTATGAAAAAAAAAGGAAATACAGTCAGTTTAGTAGCGGACTAACTGGCGAAGCTTGGTGATAATCCAAGATTTTAGTTTCTTCATCCTACTGATTATAGCTGTCCTCCTGGGCTTGGACACTATATATAAAGAAAAAGCATATATGTGAAATGAGGCTCATATTATCTCTTTGAAAAATTTCACTGAGGTATACTCTTCACATCTGGATACTTATACAGATACCAAATTTAGAACGGGAATGATTAAGAAGAATGTAAAAAAATTTACATTGAATTCTGCTAGTTGTTGAAAAATGAAACAAAATACCTTTTCCCTCTGTAGTTGGAGCTAAGTTTTCATCATCAAGAGGGATTTCTACAAATCCTGTGAAAAAATAAAAATTAGTGTCAAGGCGTGATATCATGGTGCCGTATTAGAATTGTAGTTGTATTTGTGTAAGGAAAGGATCTTTTCTATTAGAATACAATTTGTTAAATACGCTTTGCTTGGGTGAAAAAAAAAAGGTAGAATTACCTTTGCACTTCACAACATTTGAGTAGCTAACTGTCGTTTATGAAAAAAATGTGAACAATTTTGGATTTCATTTTTGCTTCTATGATGTTAAGCCATGAGACTTTACCTTGATCAATACTGCTTTCCCTTTCCCAAAATGTGCGACAGCCAAAGGTAGAATCTGTCTGCACAAACACAGCCTCTCTCTGTACCCGCTCTGGGGCTAGAACACCGCTGCTAGGTGTAAGTTTTCTCAGGTGATAGATGCCCTCCACAGCTGAAAAAAGATAAAATCATGGAAATTTTTGCCGCTAAATACAAGCTATATTAATAAATGAATGGAAAGGGTCCATATCTGCTTTAGAAAAAACAATCATAAAAATTCCTTGTATCTCAGGCATTTGTTTTATACTATTTCCAATGCTGAAAATTTACAAACATGAAGGTAGGCTTTTACCTTGAAGTACACAGTCATCTTTTCCAAAATATGTACAGCAGCCATTTGTGGAAACTGCCTGTACAAATACATTGTCTTTTTGTTCCTGCTTTGGAACTAGAACAGCAACACTGGGTGTACTGTTTTGTGGATGGTAAATGCCCTTAAGGACTGGAAATGAAAAATAAATATTGATTCATTCATCTTTAATAACAGTCATATCAAGAATAAAAGATGTACTTCTGATTTTGAAATACTTCAGATGCAAACAGATGCCCATAGCTATTTTCTCACCTTTTTCATCACTCCATCTTTCTATCATTTCCATAACAAAGGACTCCAATTTTAACATTTTAAACTGAAAATGTTGAGAAAATAAAAAACAAAATAAAAAATTAAATAAACATAAAATAAAAAGAATAGATATTTTTTTTAAAAAATGAAAGAAAGTAAGAAAAAGAAAGACAGATAAAAATAATCAAACCAATGGATAACAATGGAAGCAAATATAAATGTTATGACAGATAATTCCAACTCAAAGTAACGTCATTAAAGGAAATCTAGGAAACTTTCAAAACGTACGTAAGATAAAACCCCAATCAAGGAAGTTTTCGATAAAAACAATTTATTTGGCTTGTCTTAATTTGGTGTTTATTTACTTTATTTTCGAAGGTTCTTCTGCTGTTTTTTTTTATTATTTATTTTGTTCAATTTTTAAAACTTTCAAACGTCCAAAGCTGTAGATCTAAATGTCCGGGAGAAGGTTTTGCATATAGCCGTACGAAAATTTCTTTTGCCGATTTTTCGTAAAATGTATGCCCACATGCATAAAAAACATTTAGGAAGAAAAGTAACTGGCGTGATTTAATAACTCTAACATATAAAACATCATAAAAATATTATCGTCTTCGATTAAATGAAAATATCTTCCTGAATTTTTTCGATACTCACCTCGCTCATTGAAAAAATGCGCAAATCTGCCGCTTTTGTTGCTAGGCACGCTCTCCAATGTGATTGGCTGAAAGTTCGCTGAAACTCGAGCGTTTACGTTTTTTTCCGCCTCCGACATACATGCAATGGAAAAGAGTGACGCCTGTGAAGCTTGATCGCTTGTCAGGATTCCATATCCCGTTATGAGTGATGGGTGCTGGCAAATATACACTGTACATTTCATTACAAAATAGGCACGTTGCCAAAGATGGTATGTCTTTTTCTCTGTCAGAATTCTCTGATATTCTCGTTTTGTTCGTTCAAATATGGCAATATCCAAGGAATAATTTACACATGAAATTCAGCTTCTTTCATTATCATTTCAGAACTTCAAAACACAATTTTGAAAGCTACGAGGACTTATTTGCGTACGTCTTTGACCTCATAACTACCAACCCGTAATTTTATTTATTTTTCAAATTTATATGGGATTTGCTGAGCAAAAAGTCATTTTGTAAGTCGGCATTCTTTTAACAAAAGTGTTTTTTTTTTCTATGTACTTTAATTGTGTTTGCTCCATTTTGTTTTACTTCATCTTTGTTGAGGTTTTTTGTTCAGGAAGAAGACCCCTTTCACTCTTTTATATGTCAGCATTATTTAAAAAAAAAGCTTTAAAATATCTTGTAACACAGCTTTATGCAGACTTAAGGGGCCTAGCAATTAAATCTCAGAGTGGTTTTATTTTATCTTTAAATCCTATATAGGCCACTGTAAGGATGGCATGTGTGGTAGGTGGGGGAAACCATTAAGGTAGTATGAGGCTTTGCTTTCAAGTAGGTCCACCATATTTGATCCTTGAAACAGTTAGTCCTAGGATCAAACTGTATTGAATGCGGCCCTAGATCCAACACAACATGCTGTGGGGGAAGCATGCATTGTAAGTGTAGTATTACAAATACTGGTCTTAGGTATTGCAGATTTTTGTTATGTTGTGTATTTTTGTGTAGTAAAACCAAATATGAAAAACAAACGGTGTTCATATGTTTGAAAAACATTGATTTTCAAAAAAGTGCATATAGGAATACAATATTAGAAAACAGAGGTTACCATAGCAATTTGAAGAAAGAAATGATAAAATGAAAGATGCACTGATAGGTAAATTTTATTTCAGATATTTTAGCACTACAATACCAGTACATTTTGAAATACTTTATATGAAAGCAAAATGTTTTAGACTGGTCATCTGCTCATTGATTTTTATAGCAGTCAACATATTTATTAAAATTTTGATTCTTGTTACATTTGAGTTTTGTATTAATCATCTCATTTTTGAGAATTTGGTTTTATTGACAGAATTGGCAGCTCTAGCATGGATTTTTAAAAATATCAATTAAGGGTGTTCTTTAAATATTTCCTGCCAAAATAAATTCTGGATGCCAAAATCTGATATCTGTCTACAAAGGAGAGTGGTGATTTGTGCTCAATAGGTGCTGTTGGTGAGAGCAAATCGGATTGCAAGTAAAGTGATAAGAAAAGCACCATTTTTACTTTTTGTTTTCAGCAAGCAGAGGAGAATAGACATCTATTTTCTTAAGATGAAGAAATGCAGATTGTCCTTAGAGCAGGGGTTTCTGCAGGATTTGCATCACAGTAGGTCAACATTCCAAAACGTTGATCTGTAATTTGGTAATTTGGTCACCAATTTACAAGAAATTCAACTACAAATATACTGTCATTCCTAAATATTTCATAAGCCATCCAGCCTTTTTTTTTTTTGAAAAACATAGGTTGTCTATTGTACTAAATGAACACTGGATGGCTATCTGGGAAAAGTCTTGCCTTAGAGTCAATTTGATCTTTTTATATCTTGTAACACAGCTTCAGGTATAAGATAACAATATGTGGCCTCTTTCAGTCTCTTTAAATATAAAAATTTAGTGATTGTAGGCCATCGCCGTCGTCGCCGTCGCTGTGCACTCAGCGATAACATGGTAAGTGGAATACCGTTTTACATTTTATATTCAAATTTACAGAACTGATGAATATTCATAATACGCAGGTCAAGTTCAAAAATCAGCATGATCGGGCCATTTTTAGGGAAGTTATGCTGTTTTTTCACTTTTTTTAGCATTATTATAACACCGATAACACGATAAGTGAAAAACATTCTTACTTTTTGGCTATAAAAATGTAGTGATTGTAGGCCATCGCCGTCGTCGCCGTTGCTGTGCACTCAGCGATAACACAATAAGTGAAAAATCGTTTTACCTTTTGGCTTGAAACTTACAGAATTGATGAATATTTATAATACACAGGTCAAATTTGAAAATCAGCATGATCGGGCCATTTTAAGGGAAGTTATGCGGTTTTTTCACTTTTTTCAGCATATATGCAGCACTGATAACACAATATAAGATTAACAGATGGGCAAATTGTCATTATACTCACAGGACTGGTCAATCTTACTAAAACGTAGGATGAGTTGGAAAAGCAGCATAATCGTGCCATTATTTTAGATGTTATGCTGTTTTTCACATTTCCTCAGATTCAATTCTTAAGCATGTTAACAGTCTCATTATTGAACTAATAAGATACGTAAAAGTGTTTGTTTGACATTTCCTGCATCTTTATAACATTGTTAGTTGATTATGTAAAAATGATGGTAAACTTGTTATTGTGTATTATGTTATAAAGTGTCAAAAATGGAAATAAACTCATATCATTGCAGTTTGTCAGATTCAATCATCTACTATCTTCAGAATCTCAGAATGGAGGAAATTGGACATTTAACACTGTTCTATTGATATTTTCCCATCTCATCAATTTTCTTAGTTGATCATATAAAAATGTCAGTAAGCAGTTTATTTTGGGTTTTTTTTTCACTTATTTTAGGATTTTTATAACACCTATAACATAATAAGTGAAAAACATTTTTACTTTTTGGCTTCAAACTTATAGAACTGATGAATGTTCATAAATCGCAGGTCAAGTTTGAAAATCAGCATTATCGGGTCAATTTTATGGAAGCTAAGAACTTCCACTTCTAAGAACTTTTCACTTTTTTCAGCATATATGCAGCACTGATAACACAATAAGTGAAAAACCGTTTTACCTTTTAGCTTGAAACTTACAGAACTGATGAATATTTATAATACGCAGGTCGAGTTCGAAAATCGGCATGATCGGGCCATTTTAAGGGAAGTTATGCTGTTTTTTCACTTTTTCAGCATATATGCAGCACTGATAACACAATATAAGATTAACAGATCTGCCAATTGTCATTATACTCACAGGACTAGTCAATCTTATTAAAAGGTAGGATGAGTTCGAAAATCAGCATAATCGGGCCATTATTTTAAAAGTTATGCTGTTTTTTCACATTTCCTCAGATTCAATTGTTAGGCATGTTAACAGTCTCATTATTGAACTAATAAGATACGTAAAAGTGTTTGTTTGACATTTCCTGCATCTTTATAACATTGTTAGTTGATTATGTAAAAATGATGATAAACTTGTTATTGTGTATTATGTTATAAAGTGTCAAAAATGGAAATAAACTCATATCATTGCAGTTTGTCAGATTCAAACATCTACTATCTTCAGAATCTCAGAATGGAGGAAACTGGACATTTAAAATTGTTCTATTGATATTTTTCCTATGTCAACAATTTTCTCAGTTGTTCATTTAAAAATGACAGTAAATTGATTATTTTGTTATATGAAAAAAAGGTGTTGAAAATAGAAAGAAAATCAGTTCAATACAGTTATCTCTTGTATACATTTTGGCATTTTGAAAGTGTGACTCTGAACTTCCATGGCCTTGAAGACCTTTCCATGGCACATTTTCTGTATATCCATGATACTTTTATTTTATTATTAAAAATTGATGGTCATTATGTTATATTGCATAAAAGTTGAAGAAAACCCTATTTTGGAAATGGCTGCCGTAATGACCATTAAGGAAAAACCATGTTACTTATGATACTCAAACTTACTGAAAAGTTTCGTAAGACTGACGTGCAGTTTGTGTTGGAAAATCAGTGTGATTGTTTTCTGTTTTGGAAGCAATGCAGCTCTATAGAGTGCTATATGGGGCTACTGTTTATGGATGGTGGTAATTGTCCCTTGGGGTAGTCACAAGCTAAATTCAGAGCTATTAAATCATTTGCCTAATTAATTTCCAAGTGCCCATTAAATAAGATTACATAAAACACACGTTGAGATTTCCCATAGGTTAAAGGGATAATAACTCTTCGTTTTGGCCAAAAAATGAATTTTCCTGGAGTAAACAACAATTTTCCCATACTTACCAATGATTAATGAATCCATTTTTACATTCAAATTTAGTCCTTGGTTTTTTTCTAAAAAGTTTGGTTTTTTTGTTAAAATCTCTTAAGAGATTATAACAGAGTATAGCCATCAGTGGAGGTCACGTGATCTTAAGACAAGCTCAGATATCAGAATAATAGCTATAACTGCTGTTTTCGTCGTAAAACAGAATATATTATATTTCTATGAGTTATTTACAATGTTTTTATTGTGAAATATAGATTTCATACGAAGAGTTATTATCCCTTTAAGCTCTCTTAACTGTGTTACATAATTAGGAATCTGTGATAATTATGCAGGTAAATGTTGTTTAATATTGCAAATAAGTTAACAAAAGAAAAAATAATTTGAATAACAGTGCCTTATTATCCTCAAACACATTGGGGTTATTCATATCATGTTATTACAGCAAGATTAAAAGTTTGAATAGCAGCTTTAATGGGATATTTTTGTTTTGTTTTCTTTTTAATTTATTTTTCAAACATTTCAAGCATTTTCAGCTCCCATCCACCTGAAGCTCTTCACATTTTCTGTATTTCCACGTAAGCAGTTGCATTGGTTTTTATGTCTTTAAACATTATGTAATATTATTTTATGCACTGTCATCATTATTCAAATATTGGGATTTTCATTATGTGAATTTGGTCCTGAAACTGTAATCTTATTGCAGGGGCAGATTGAGACTGTCTTCTGGGTCTTTCAGATTTTAAAGTTCACATTGATGGGTATCTGTTTTTTCTGTTGGAAGACCATCAAAAATGTAGGATGGATCAACAAAGATAATTTGGAATACTGTCAGAAAATATCCCTGGATCCGCTCCTGTTATTGACGATGTCACCTGTTGTGCATGATTAAAATTCAGTGTTGATTGACAGTGCTATTGTAGGCATGATTTATCATTGCATTAAAATTGACAAAAGGAACCATTTTCTGCATTTTTATTTTCTGTTTTTGTCTGTACATTTGACAGCTTTGCTGCCTTGTTTTTTTTTTTTTTTTTTTTTTTTTGTTTAAACATAGGTTGTCTATTGTACTAAATGAACACTGGATGGCTATCTGGGAAAAGTCTTGCCTTAGAGTCAATTTGATCTTTTTACGTCTTGTAACACAGCTTCAGGTATAAGATAACAATATGTGGCCTCTTTCAGTCTCTATAAATATAAAAATGTAGTGATTGTAGCTTGGATAAATGATTGACTGTTACAAGTAAATTAATGAATGCAATTTTTTACATGCTTTCTTTTATTCAAAATATAAATTATATATATGAAATATGCATGATTTGAGGAGAATTGACATCAGTATCATAAGTAATACAAATTCAGCAATTTATGTTGTAAAAAAAGAAATAATATTTAATGTTGTATATACTTTACATACTGTATATATGTATGCTATTCTATTTACATATGTACAAATATTATGAAACAAAATTACATGTTTATTATGTACAATTTGTACAAGCTCTTTCTGGAATGCTAATAAAATCCCTTCAAAACTGCAGTGAATGGATGCATATACATGTACATGGCTATTTGTTTATGCACAATGTCCAAGTGATTTTTCTCATACAGTTGTGAACAGTCATTTCAGTATTTGACTAGCTGTCGCAGCTTGGTCATCATCCAAAACTTAAATTTCTTCATCCTGCTAAGGCTATAAGGATGGGTGTCTTCCTGGGCTTGGACACTATATATCAAGGAAAAAGTTTATATGTAAAATGGGGCACATATTTTCTCTGTAAAGAATTTTATTAAGACATATTTATAGATCTTGATTATAATGCACTTGGGATGATTATAAAACCATCTAACTCACTTGTTACAACTTACTTTACATTCAAATCTGCCATCACCCAATTGAAAATAATTTAATTGTTTTATAAAATTTGAACACAATACCTTAATTCTCCCTCAGTAGATGTACCTAATTTTTCATCGTCATCATCATCAAGATCAATTTCTACAAACCCTGGTGGGAAAAAAGAAATATTTGAAAATTTTGATTCTTGAAACATTTGAGTTTTGTATTAATCTTATCATTCACAGCAATTCTAAGTATTTATATTTTCTCATTCTAGGAAAGTTAAAAGAACAGGGGAACATGGTACTAAAGCCCTTCAAATGGAATGTCTACTGACAATTTCAAATCACAGCAAGATCCAAATACAGGACCATATTCTGTGCAGTAAGTTTTTGAGTTATTATTATTATTGAAGTGTAGCAATTTCAGTTGATAGAATGATTTCCCTAGATTGGTTCACTATTTAAAATATATAATTTAAACAACATTTTATGACTGTGATAATTTTTCTTTGTTTAAAGGTTGTGTTCAATTTGGCATGCATTGATACAAGGTATATATTAAGGGTGTTTTCTTTGAGGCATTTGAAAAAAACTCTTTTCAGAAACAGCACGAAAAGGCTATTGAAGACTGTACCAAAGCACTAGAACTTAATCCTAATTATCTCAAAGCACTTTTAAGGAGGGCAGAAATGTATGAAAAGACTGAAAAATTAGATGAGGCATTAGAGGATTACAAAAAAGTAATTGAAATGGATCCAACACAACATACTGCAAGGGAAGCATGTATTGTAAGTCTGGTATCATAAAAACAGTCTCAAATACTTTAGATTTGTGTTACATGGTTTTCTGTAATGTGTCAATGTGTAGTAAGTGAAATAAAAAAAAAATGATGTTCATATATGTTTAAAAGCATCGCAATAGAAAAAAAATGCTAAAGTGCTAAAGTGTAACAGTGCAATATTCACTTAAATTTAAAGATATTAAAATAATTACAAGTCAGCAAATTGTTTTTATTCATAAGAGAACTAATCAGTGAACTTTTGAATCTGATTGAATCTGTGTTTATTTTCATCTCTTCAGCGATTGCCACAGCAAATTACAGAAAGAAATGAGAAAATGAAAGATGAAATGATGGGTAATTTATATCTTTCAGTCCTACATTTTGAAATATTTTACAATAAAGCAAAATCTTTTAGACTGGTCTTCTGCTCTTTGATTTCAATAAAAATCAACATATTTATTTAAAATTTGATTTATGAAACATTTGAGTTTTGTATTCATCTTTTCATTCAGAGCAATAGTGGAAGTATTTATATTTTCTCATTCTAGGAAAGTTAAAAGAACTGGGGAACATGGTACTAAAGCCCTTTGGAATGTCTACTGACAATTTCAAATTACATCAAGATCCAAGCACAAGTTTTCCATGTATTTGTCCAGTCAGAAGAAGCTGCAATTAGAACTTTTCTAAAATAGAGAACATAGCTGGCTTCATCATCCTTTAGATGCCTTAAATAGTTTAGCTCAGTAGCAAGATTATTCTGATATTTATCAACTTGTTTAAAAGGTTACCACACAGCAGATATTCTTAACATAAGCCAACAAAAAACTATAAAGGATAAAGATAAGAATTTGCTTGATTGGCAAAATGACTGCTCAGGCCTTTATTTTTTAAATATTAATTTAAGGTGATTTTAAAATATTTACTGCCAAAATGAAGCCTTGATGCCCATTTCTTGTCTGTCTACATAAGGAAGCAGTGCTGTGTCATCAATAGGTGCTGATGGTGAGAGAAAATCTGATTGTGAATAGAGAAATACAAGACGCCTTTTAAACTTTTTGAGCAAGCAGGAAAGAAAAGACATCTATTTACCCAAGAGAAAGAAATGCAGATTGTCCTTAGAGTACAATTCTTTTTATATCTGTTCGAGTTAAAGAAAACAATTTATGGCCTCATTCACAGTCTCATTTGAGTTGGTTGTAGTTCACTTGAATAAAAGACTGATTGCAACAATAAAATAATCCAATTTATTGTCTTTATGTGATTTCTTTATTATAAATAAAATTATATATATAAATGATATGTACATAACTTTTGACATAAATATTATAAATGTGTACAAATTAAGCAACTGATGCTGCAAAACAATAATAATGAACAACTTTTTATATATATTTACCATGGTATTCTATTTAACATATGTACAAACATGAAACAAAATTTCATGTTTACTATATACAACGTGAACAAGTAAAAGCTCTCAAGATTGTTCATAATGTCCATTGCAGTTAATGGGTGCATATACATGGGTGGCGTTTCATGTATGTACAGTGTTTTTTTCATTCAGTTTTTATGAAAAAAGAAAAGAAAAGGAAGAACAGTCAGTTTAGTAACGGATTAACTGTCTCAGCTTTGTGAGTATCCAATATTTTATTTTCTTCATCCTACTTAGTATAGCTTTCCTTTGGGGCTTGGACACTATATAAAGGAAAAGCATATATGTGAAATGAGGCTCATATTATCTCTTTGATAAATTTCATTGAGGTATTCTCTTCACATCTTGATACTTATACACATACCAAATTTAGAACGGGAATGTTAAGAAGAATGGAAAAAAATTTACATTGAATTCTGCTAGTTGTTGAATAATGAAATAAAATACCTTTTCCCTCTGTAGTCGGAGCTAATTTTTCATCATCAAGAGGGATTTCTACAAATCCTGTGGAAAAACAAAAATTACTGTCAAGGCTTAATATCATGGTGCCGTATTAGAATTGTAGTTATATTTGTGTAAGGAAGGGATCTTTTCTATTAGAATACAATTTGTTAAATATGCTTTGCTTGGGTGAAAAAAAAGTAGAATAACTTTTGCACTTCACAACATTTGAGAAGCTAACTGTCATTTAAGAAAAAAAAGTTCTGAACAGTTTTGGGTTTCATATTTATATGTTAGATTAAAGTCCTGATACTGTACCTTGATCAATACTGCTTTCCTTTTCCCAAAATGTTCGACAGCCAAAGGTAGAATCTGTCTGCACAAACACAGCCTCTCTCTGTACCCGCTCTGGGACTAGAACACCGCTGCTGGGTGTAAGTTTCCTCAGGTGATAGATGCCCTCCACAGCTGAAAAAAGGTACAAGCTATATTAATAAATGAATGGAAAGGGTCCATATCTGCATTAGAAAAACAATCATAAAAATTTCATGTATCTCAGGCATTTGTTTTATACTATTTCCAACACTGCAAATTTACAAGCATGGAGGGAGGCTTTTACCTTGAAGTACACAGTCATCTTTTCCAAAAAATGTACAGCAGCCATTTGTGGAAACTGCCTGTACAAATACATTGTCTTTTTGTTCCTGCTTTGGAACTAGAACAGCAACACTGGGTGTACTGTTTTGTGAATGGTAAATGCCCTTAAGGACTGGAAATGAAAAATAAATATTGATGTTAGATTCATTCATCTTTAATAACAGTCATATCAAGAATAAAAGATGTACTTCTGATTTTGAAATACTTCAGATGCAAACAGATGCCCATAGCTATTTTCTCACCTTTTTCATCACTCCATCTTTCTATCATTTCCATAACAAAGGACTCCAATTTTAACATTTTAAACTGAAAATGTTGAGAAAATAAAAAACAAAATAAAAAATTAAATAAAAAAAAAATAAGAAAAAGAATAAATAATTTTTTTTAAAAATGAAAGAAAGTAAGAAAAAGAAAGACAGATAAAAATAATTAAACCAATGGATAACAATGAAAGCAAATATAAATGTTATGACAGATAATTCCAACTCAAAGTAACATTAAAGGAAATCTAGGAAACTTTCAAAACGTACGTAAGATAAAACCCAATCAAGGAAGTTTTCGATAAAAACAATTTATTTGGCTTGTCTTAATTTGGTGTTTATTTCCTTTATTTTCGAAGGTTTTCTGCTGTTTTTTTTTAAATTTAATTTTGTTTAATTTTTTAAAACTTTTAAACGTCCAAAGCTGTAGATCTAAATGTCCGCGAGAAGTTTTTGCATATAGCCGTACGAAAAATTCTTTTGCCGATTTTTCGTAAAATGTATGCCCACATGCATAAAAAACATTTAAGAAGAAAAGTAACTGGCGTGATTTAATTACTCTAACATATAAAACATCATAAAAATATTATCGTCTTCGATTAAATGAAAATATCTTCCTGAATTTTTTCGATACTCACCTCGCTCATTGAAAAAATGCGCAAATCTGCCGCTTTTGTTGCTAGGCACGCTCTCCAATGTGATTGGCTGAAAGTTCGCTGAAACTCGAGCGTTTACGTTTTTCTCCGCCTCCGACATACATGCAATGGAAAAGAGTGACGCAGACGCCTGAAATATTTCACAATATTTGATCGGTTGTCAGGATTCCATATCCCGTAATGAGTGATGGGTGCTAGCAAATATACATTTCATTACAAAATAGGCACGTTGCCAAAGATGGTATTTTTTTTTCTCAGTCAGAATTCTCTGAAATTCTCGTTTTGTTCGTTCAAATATGGCAATATCCAAGGAATAATTTACACATGAAATTAAGCTTCTTTCATTATTATTTCAGAACTTCAAAACACAATTTTGAAAGCTACGAGGACTTAAAAGCTATAAATTTGCGTACTCAGTACGTCTTTGACCTCATTACTACAGTACCAACCCGTAATTTTATTTATTTTTCAAATTTATATGGGATTTGCTTAGCAAAAAGTCATTTTGTAAGTCGGCATTCTTTTAACAAAAGTGTTTTTTTTTTTTTTTTTCATGTACTTTAACTGTGTTTGCTCCATTTTGTTTTACTTCATCTTTGTTGAGGTTTTTTGTTCAGGAAAGACTCCTTTCACTCTTTTATATATCAGCATAATAAAAAAAAAAGCTTTAAAATATCTTGTAACACAGCTTCATGCAGACTTAAAGGGCCTAGCAATTAAATCTCTGGTTTTATTTTATCTTAAAATCCTATATAGGCCACTGTAAGGATGGCATGTGTGGTAGGTGGGGGAAACCATTAAGGGAGTATGAGGCTTTGCTTTCAAGTAGGTCCACCATATTTGAGCCTTGAATCAGTTAGTCCTAGGATCAAACTGTATTGAATGCGGCCCTAGATCTAACACAACATGCTGTGGGGGAAGCATGCATTGTAAGTGTAGTATTACAAATACTGGTCTTAGATATTGTAGATTTTTGTTGTGTTGTGTATTTATGTGTAGTAAAACCAAATATGAAAAACAAACGGTGTTCATATGTTTGAAAAACATTGATTTTCAAAAAAGTGCATATAGGAATACAATATTAGAAAACAGAAGTTACCATAGCAATTTGAAGAAAGAAATGATAAAATGAAAGGTGCACTGATAGGTAAATTTTTATTTCAGATATTTCAGCACTACAGTACCATGCAGTAAATTTTGAAATACTTTATATGAAAGCAAAACATTTTAGACTGGTCCTCTGCTCATTGATTTTAATAGCAGTCAACATATTTATTAAAATTTTGATTCTTGTTACATTTGAGTTTTGTATTAATCATCTCATTTTTGAGAATTTGGTTTTATTGACAGAATTGGCAGCTCTAGCATGGATTTTTAAAAATATCAATTAAGGGTGTTCTTTAAATATTTCCTGCCAAAATAAATTCTGGATGCCAAAATCTGATATCTGTCTACAAAGGAGAGTGGTGATTTGTGCTCAATAGGTGCTGTTGGTGAGAGCAAATCGGATTGCAAGTAAAGTGATAAGAAAAGCACCATTTTTACTTTTTGTTTTCAGCAAGCAGAGGAGAATAGACATCTATTTTCTTAAGATGAAGAAATGCAGATTGTCCTTAGAGCAGGGGTTTCTGCAGGATTTGCATCACAGTAGGTCAACATTCCAAAACGTTGATCTGTAATTTGGTAATTTGGTCACCAATTTACAAGAAATTCAACTACAAATATACTGTCATTTCTAAATATTTCATAAGCCATCCAGCCTTTTTTTTTTTTTTTTTTTTTTTGAAAAACATAGGTTGTCTATTGTATTAAATGAACACTGGATGGCTATCTGGGAAAAGTCTTGCCTTAGAGTCAATTTGATCTTTTTATATCTTGTAACACAGCTTCAGGTATAAGATAACAATATGTGGCCTCTTTCAGTCTCTTTAAATATAAAAATGTAGTGATTGTAGGCCATCGCCGCCGTCGCCGTCGCTGTGCACTCAGCGATAACACGATAAGTGGAATACCGTTTAACATTTTGTATTCAAATTTACAGAACTGATGAATATTCATAATACGCAGGTCAAGTTCAAAAATCAGCATGATCGGGCCATTTTTAGGGAAGTTATGCTGTTTTTTCACTTTTTTTAGCATTATTATAACACCGATAACACGATAAGTGAAAAACATTCTTACTTTTTGGCTTGAAACTTATAAAGCTGATGAATATTCATAATATGTAGGTCAAGTTCGAAAATCAGAGTTATCAGGTCAATTTTATGGAAGTAATGCTGTTTTTTCACTTTTTTCAGCATATATGCAACACTGATAACACAATAAGTGAAAAAACGTTTTACCTTTTGGCTTGAAACTGACAGAATTGATGAATATTTATAATACGCAGGTCAAATTTGAAAATCAGCATGATCCGGCCATTTTAAGGGAAGTTATGCTGTTTTTTCACTTTTTTCAGCATATATGCAGCACTGATAACACAATATAAGATTAACAGATGGGCAAATTGTCATTATACTCACAGGACTGGTCAATCTTACTAAAACGTAGGATGAGTTGGAAAAGCAGCATAATCGTGCCATTATTTTAGATGTTATGCTGTTTTTCACATTTCCTCAGATTCAATTCTTAAGCATGTTAACAGTCTCATTATTGAACTAATAAGATACGTAAAAGTGTTTGTTTGACATTTCCTGCATCTTTATAACATTGTTAGTTGATTATGTAAAAATGATGGTAAACTTGTTATTGTGTATTATGTTATAAAGTGTCAAAAATGGAAATAAACTCATATCATTGCAGTTTGTCAGATTCAATCATCTACTATCTTCAGAATCTCAGAATGGAGGAAATTGGACATTTAACACTGTTCTATTGATATTTTCCCATCTCATCAATTTTCTTAGTTGATCATATTAAAATGTCAGTAAGCAGTTTATTTTGGGTTTTTTTTTCACTTTTTTTAGCATTTTTATAACACCTATAACATAATAAGTGAAAAACATTTTTACTTTTTGGCTTCAAACTTATAGAACTGATGAGTGTTCATAAATCGCAGGTCAAGTTTGAAAATCAGCATTATCGGGTCAATTTTATGGAAGCTAAGAACTTCCACTTCTAAGAACTTTTCACTTTTTTCAGCATATATGCAGCACTGATAACACAATAAGTGAAAAACCATTTTACCTTTTAGCTTGAAACTTACAGAACTGATGAATATTTATAATACGCAGGTCGAGTTCGAAAATCGGCATGATCGGGCCATTTTAAGGGAAGTTATGCTGTTTTTTCACTTTTTCAGCATATATGCAGCACTGATAACACAATATAAGATTAACAGATCTGCCAATTGTCATTATACTCACAGGACTAGTCAATCTTATTAAAAAGTAGGATGAGTTCGAAAATCAGCATAATCGGGCCATTATTTTAAAAGTTATGCTGTTTTTTCACATTTCCTCAGATTCAATTGTTAGGCATGTTAACAGTCTCATTATTGAACTAATAAGATACGTAAAAGTGTTTGTTTGACATTTCCTGCATCTTTATAACATTGTTAGTTGATTATGTAAAAATGATGATAAACTTGTTATTGTGTATTATGTTATAAAGTGTCAAAAATGGAAATAAACTCATATCATTGCAGTTTGTCAGATTCAAACATCTACTATCTTCAGAATCTCAGAATGGAGGAAACTGGACATTTAAAATTGTTCTATTGATATTTTTCCTATGTCAACAATTTTCTCAGTTGTTCATTTAAAAATGACAGTAAATTGATTATTTTGTTATATGAAAAAAAGGTGTTGAAAATAGAAAGAAAATCAGTTCAATACAGTTATCTCTTGTATACATTTTGGCATTTTGAAAGTGTGACTCTGAACTTCCATGGCCTTGAAGACCTTTCCATGGCACATTTTCTGTATATCCATGATACTTTTATTTTATTATTAAAAATTGATGGTCATTATGTTATATTGCATAAAAGTTGAAGAAAACCCTATTTTGGAAATGGCTGCCGTAATGACCATTAAGGAAAAACCATGTTACTTATGATACTCAAACTTACTGAAAAGTTTCGTAAGACTGACGTGCAGTTTGTGTTGGAAAATCAGTGTGATTGTTTTCTGTTTTGGAAGCAATGCAGCTCTATAGAGTGCTATATGGGGCTACTGTTTATGGATGGTGGTAATTGTCCCTTGGGGTAGTCACAAGCTAAATTCAGAGCTATTAAATCATTTGCCTAATTAATTTCCAAGTGCCCATTAAATAAGATTACATAAAACACACGTTGAGATTTCCCATAGGTTAAAGGGATAATAACTCTTCGTTTTGGCCAAAAAATGAATTTTCCTGGAGTAAACAACAATTTTCCCATACTTACCAATGATTAATGAATCCATTTTTACATTCAAATTTAGTCCTTGGTTTTTTTCTAAAAAGTTTGGTTTTTTTGTTAAAATCTCTTAAGAGATTATAACAGAGTATAGCCATCAGTGGAGGTCACGTGATCTTAAGACAAGCTCAGATATCAGAATAATAGCTATAACTGCTGTTTTCGTCGTAAAACAGAATATATTATATTTCTATGAGTTATTTACAATGTTTTTATTGTGAAATATAGATTTCATACGAAGAGTTATTATCCCTTTAAGCTCTCTTAACTGTGTTACATAATTAGGAATCTGTGATAATTATGCAGGTAAATGTTGTTTAATATTGCAAATAAGTTAACAAAAGAAAAAATAATTTGAATAACAGTGCCTTATTATCCTCAAACACATTGGGGTTATTCATATCATGTTATTACAGCAAGATTAAAAGTTTGAATAGCAGCTTTAATGGGATATTTTTGTTTTGTTTTCTTTTTAATTTATTTTTCAAACATTTCAAGCATTTTCAGCTCCCATCCACCTGAAGCTCTTCACATTTTCTGTATTTCCACGTAAGCAGTTGCATTGGTTTTTATGTCTTTAAACATTATGTAATATTATTTTATGCACTGTCATCATTATTCAAATATTGGGATTTTCATTATGTGAATTTGGTCCTGAAACTGTAATCTTATTGCAGGGGCAGATTGAGACTGTCTTCTGGGTCTTTCAGATTTTAAAGTTCACATTGATGGGTATCTGTTTTTTCTGTTGGAAGACCATCAAAAATGTAGGATGGATCAACAAAGATAATTTGGAATACTGTCAGAAAATATCCCTGGATCCGCTCCTGTTATTGACGATGTCACCTGTTGTGCATGATTAAAATTCAGTGTTGATTGACAGTGCTATTGTAGGCATGATTTATCATTGCATTAAAATTGACAAAAGGAACCATTTTCTGCATTTTTATTTTCTGTTTTTGTCTGTACATTTGACAGCTTTGCTGCCTTGTTTTTTTTTTTTTTTTTTTTTTTTGTTTAAACATAGGTTGTCTATTGTACTAAATGAACACTGGATGGCTATCTGGGAAAAGTCTTGCCTTAGAGTCAATTTGATCTTTTTACGTCTTGTAACACAGCTTCAGGTATAAGATAACAATATGTGGCCTCTTTCAGTCTCTATAAATATAAAAATGTAGTGATTGTAGCTTGGATAAATGATTGACTGTTACAAGTAAATTAATGAATGCAATTTTTTACATGCTTTCTTTTATTCAAAATATAAATTATATATATGAAATATGCATGATTTGAGGAGAATTGACATCAGTATCATAAGTAATACAAATTCAGCAATTTATGTTGTAAAAAAAGAAATAATATTTAATGTTGTATATACTTTACATACTGTATATATGTATGCTATTCTATTTACATATGTACAAATATTATGAAACAAAAACTACAATTAAGAGAATTAATTGTATTTATGTAGCAAATGGTTTGTTTTAGTGGTGCTATTAACTTTTTGGTAATACATCAACGTTTTGTTTGGGTCTTGTGTCTGCACATTTTGACCTTAAGTAGTTGACCAAGACAAGGTGTTAACAGATGTCCAGGGTTAAGGAATGTCTTAGCTGCTGTGTATCAAGGCACACACAAGTATATTCTATGAAAGATGTTTTGGAGATTAATTCCATCGAGCTGCATTCAGTGAAAAGTCATTCAGCTTTGTAGCTGCGGATATATTTACCCGCAGTTTTAGCAGCTACACTGTATTATTACTTACGTTTCTTTATTGTTATTTGTACACTGGTTACCAGTCATCACTTTTGTGGTTTCAAGATTTGGGGACGACTATTTGTTACTTGGTGACTAATTTCTTCGGATTATTCAGTTTTCCCCAGCCACCAGTTTTGGTATTCAAGATTCAGCGACGGCTGTTGACGGTTATTTGTTACTTGGTGACTTTATTTTATTTGGACAATATTCACTTTTCTCCAGTCACCAGTATTTGATATTCAAGTTTCGGCGACGGCTGTTTCCTTTTACGGGATGACTTCAAGTTTTGGATCACACACAGGCTAGTATTTGTTTTCATTTCTCCCCTTTTTTCACGTGTTCTTATCAATACATTTATAATTGTTGTGTTATGCAACTACAGTTGTTACCTATTTTGTTTAGGTGTCACTCATCATGTTATTTTTGATTTTTTTTTTCTTTTGTGTGCATCTATTTTATTTATGTTTATATTCCTATCGGGCCAGGTGTTGTTGCAGTTTTCATATTTCCTATTTCCTGGCTGTCATTGACATGCCGTAATCTAGTCATATCCTATTTCCGATTGTCTCCGTGTCCGCATTACCAGGTGGAGTATTATTAGGGGTTTCTGGTCGACTAGGCGATATGCATTTTTGGAGTTTTTATGCTCTTTGTTCTGGGTGTACTTCCCAGGTTTTTAACTGTTTGCCTAGTAGTGAGAACCCTGTAGTGGTATCTGGTATACTAGGTTCTGGGTGTATTTCCCAGGTTTTTTAACTGTTTGCCTAGTAGTGAGAGCCCTTTGTGGTATCTGGTATACTAGGTTCTGGGTGTATTCCCAGATTTTTAACTGTTTGCCTAGTAGTGAGAGCCCTTTGGTGGTATCTGGTATACTAGGTTCTGGGCGGGGATGTGAGCTTCTCTCACATCATATGGCCTTTTATTTTCATTTGCGCCAACTTTTTGCTCCTATAGCTGTTGTGATTTCTCATATTTTTCATAATTAATCCTGGTTACATTTCATTAACATACTTTATTATTTTTATATTTAGCACTTATATAGTTTGGGGGATGTTTATTATCTCCCCAGTTTTGTAACTTTGTATCTTATTAGTTTTCGTCATTAATAAATGACAATTTCAGTCATATGGACTTATCCTACTTAATTTGGAGCAAAAACAGAGCTTCGTTGTGCTTGTGAACATTTGGCTACATAAAACTACAATTAAGAGAATTAATTGTATTTATGTAGCAAATGGTTTGTTTTAGTGGTGCTATTAACTTTTTGGTAATACATCAACGTTTTGTTTGGGTCTTGTGTCTGCACATTTTGACCTTAAGTAGTTGACCAAGACAAGGTGTTAACAGATGTCCAGGGTTAAGGAATGTCTTAGCTGCTGTGTATCAAGGCACACACAAGTATATTCTATGAAAGATGTTTTGGAGATTAATTCCATCGAGCTGCATTCAGTGAAAAGTCATTCAGCTTTGTAGCTGCGGATATATTTACCCGCAGTTTTAGCAGCTACACTGTATTATTACTTACGTTTCTTTATTGTTATTTGTACACCCTCCACCCTCCCCTACCACCTGCCTTCATCCTTGTGGTGTTTTTAACACTTAGACTTATTTACTTTCAAGCGGCACCTGTGTGACATAATTAAGGGGGGCACCTATTTGGATAGTGCCACTTTGCCTCTGGTAGGCCTGCTAATCAGAGGCATATGAGTTCAGTTATTCAGGAGACAGTTAATGCTCTCCCTCACTTTTCTCGTAAATTTCACAACATTAAGAAGTGCATTATTCAGGAGTAAAAATTTTGAGGTGATGTTTGGTAAACTTATTCAACCCCCCCCCATATTTTTTTTTTCTCTTTCCATGACTAATGAAGCAGATTTGAGCATTGGCTCAATGTAACATGGTTGTATTTATGCTTGTTAGCTATAACTCATTTGGCACATTAATTAGTCATTTCAGATTATCTGGTTATCATTTGTTTATTGATATATATCATACATGTGAGATTATTACTTTAAAACTATAGTTAGGTAAATGTACTATGCAGGGCATATGAGGCAGTACGTAGGCCAAGAGAGACAACTCTATGATTGGGCTGTCAGAGCAATGAGGAAACCTACGTCCCCGTCCTAAAAAGGTAGGGGTTGCGTAGCTCGCTCTCAGCCTAGGCCGGCTTTAGAATGTGCCTTTTGCCTTTTCTTTTCATTTGCGCCAACCATTTGCGCCAACTTTTTGCTCCTATAGCTGTTGTGATTTCTCATATTTTTCATAAGCCTTTTATTTTCATTTGCGCCAACTTTTTGCTCCTATAGCTGTTGTGATTTCTCATATTTTTCATAATTAATCCTGGTTACATTTCATTAACATACTTTATTATTTTTATATTTAGCACTTATATAGTTTGGGGGATGTTTATTATCTCCCCAGTTTTGTAACTTTGTATCTTATTAGTTTTCGTCATTAATAAATGACAATTGCCTTTTATTTTCATTTGCGCCAACTTTTTGCTCCTATAGCTGTTGTGATTTCTCATATTTTTCATAATTAATCCTGGTTACATTTCATTAACATACTTTATTATTTTTATATTTAGCACTTATATAGTTTGGGGGATGTTTATTATCTCCCCAGTTTTGTAACTTTTTCATTTGCGCCAACTTTTTGCTCCTATAGCTGTTGTGATTTCTCATATTTTTCATAATTAATCCTGGTTACATTTCATTAACATACTTTATTATTTTTATATTTAGCACTTATATAGTTTGGGGGATGTTTATTATCTCCCCAGTTTTGTAACTTTGTATCTTATTAGTTTTCGTCATTAATAAATGACAATTTCAGTCATATGGACTTATCCTACTTAATTTGGAGCAAAAACAGAGCTTCGTTGTGCTTGTGAACATTTGGCTACATAAATTACATGTTTATTATGTACAATTTGTACAAGCTCTTTCTGGAATGCTAATAAAATCCCTTCAAAACTGCAGTGAATGGATGCATATACATGTACATGGCTATTTGTTTATGCACAATGTCCAAGTGATTTTTCTCATACAGTTGTGAACAGTCATTTCAGTATTTGACTAGCTGTCGCAGCTTGGTCATCATCCAAAACTTAAATTTCTTCATCCTGCTAAGGCTATAAGGATGGGTGTCTTCCTGGGCTTGGACACTATATATCAAGGAAAAAGTTTATATGTAAAATGGGGCACATATTTTCTCTGTAAAGAATTTTATTAAGACATATTTATAGATCTTGATTATAATGCACTTGGGATGATTATAAAACCATCTAACTCACTTGTTACAACTTACTTTACATTCAAATCTGCCATCACCCAATTGAAAATAATTTAATTGTTTTATAAAATTTGAACACAATACCTTAATTCTCCCTCAGTAGATGTACCTAATTTTTCATCGTCATCATCATCAAGATCAATTTCTACAAACCCTGGTGGGAAAAAAGAAATATTTGAAAATTTTGATTCTTGAAACATTTGAGTTTTGTATTAATCTTATCATTCACAGCAATTCTAAGTATTTATATTTTCTCATTCTAGGAAAGTTAAAAGAACAGGGGAACATGGTACTAAAGCCCTTCAAATGGAATGTCTACTGACAATTTCAAATCACAGCAAGATCCAAATACAGGACCATATTCTGTGCAGTAAGTTTTTGAGTTATTATTATTATTGAAGTGTAGCAATTTCAGTTGATAGAATGATTTCCCTAGATTGGTTCACTATTTGAAATATATAATTTAAACAACATTTTATGACTGTGATAATTTTTCTTTGTTTAAAGGTTGTGTTCAATTTGGCATGCATTGATACAAGGTATATATTAAGGGTGTTTTCTTTGAGGCATTTGAAAAAAACTCTTTTCAGAAACAGCACGAAAAGGCTATTGAAGACTGTACCAAAGCACTAGAACTTAATCCTAATTATCTCAAAGCACTTTTAAGGAGGGCAGAAATGTATGAAAAGACTGAAAAATTAGATGAGGCATTAGAGGATTACAAAAAAGTAATTGAAATGGATCCAACACAACATACTGCAAGGGAAGCATGTATTGTAAGTCTGGTATCATAAAAACAGTCTCAAATACTTTAGATTTGTGTTACATGGTTTTCTGTAATGTGTCAATGTGTAGTAAGTGAAATAAAAAAAAAATGATGTTCATATATGTTTAAAAGCATCGCAATAGAAAAAAAATGCTAAAGTGCTAAAGTGTAACAGTGCAATATTCACTTAAATTTAAAGATATTAAAATAATTACAAGTCAGCAAATTGTTTTTATTCATAAGAGAACTAATCAGTGAACTTTTGAATCTGATTGAATCTGTGTTTATTTTCATCTCTTCAGCGATTGCCACAGCAAATTACAGAAAGAAATGAGAAAATGAAAGATGAAATGATGGGTAATTTATATCTTTCAGTCCTACATTTTGAAATATTTTACAATAAAGCAAAATCTTTTAGACTGGTCTTCTGCTCTTTGATTTCAATAAAAATCAACATATTTATTTAAAATTTGATTTATGAAACATTTGAGTTTTGTATTCATCTTTTCATTCAGAGCAATAGTGGAAGTATTTATATTTTCTCATTCTAGGAAAGTTAAAAGAACTGGGGAACATGGTACTAAAGCCCTTTGGAATGTCTACTGACAATTTCAAATTACATCAAGATCCAAGCACAAGTTTTCCATGTATTTGTCCAGTCAGAAGAAGCTGCAATTAGAACTTTTCTAAAATAGAGAACATAGCTGGCTTCATCATCCTTTAGATGCCTTAAATAGTTTAGCTCAGTAGCAAGATTATTCTGATATTTATCAACTTGTTTAAAAGGTTACCACACAGCAGATATTCTTAACATAAGCCAACAAAAAACTATAAAGGATAAAGATAAGAATTTGCTTGATTGGCAAAATGACTGCTCAGGCCTTTATTTTTTAAATATTAATTTAAGGTGATTTTAAAATATTTACTGCCAAAATGAAGCCTTGATGCCCATTTCTTGTCTGTCTACATAAGGAAGCAGTGCTGTGTCATCAATAGGTGCTGATGGTGAGAGAAAATCTGATTGTGAATAGAGAAATACAAGACGCCTTTTAAACTTTTTGAGCAAGCAGGAAAGAAAAGACATCTATTTACCCAAGAGAAAGAAATGCAGATTGTCCTTAGAGTACAATTCTTTTTATATCTGTTCGAGTTAAAGAAAACAATTTATGGCCTCATTCACAGTCTCATTTGAGTTGGTTGTAGTTCACTTGAATAAAAGACTGATTGCAACAATAAAATAATCCAATTTATTGTCTTTATGTGATTTCTTTATTATAAATAAAATTATATATATAAATGATATGTACATAACTTTTGACATAAATATTATAAATGTGTACAAATTAAGCAACTGATGCTGCAAAACAATAATAATGAACAACTTTTTATATATATTTACCATGGTATTCTATTTAACATATGTACAAACATGAAACAAAATTTCATGTTTACTATATACAACGTGAACAAGTAAAAGCTCTCAAGATTGTTCATAATGTCCATTGCAGTTAATGGGTGCATATACATGGGTGGCGTTTCATGTATGTACAGTGTTTTTTTCATTCAGTTTTTATGAAAAAAGAAAAGAAAAGGAAGAACAGTCAGTTTAGTAACGGATTAACTGTCTCAGCTTTGTGAGTATCCAATATTTTATTTTCTTCATCCTACTTAGTATAGCTTTCCTTTGGGGCTTGGACACTATATAAAGGAAAAGCATATATGTGAAATGAGGCTCATATTATCTCTTTGATAAATTTCATTGAGGTATTCTCTTCACATCTTGATACTTATACACATACCAAATTTAGAACGGGAATGTTAAGAAGAATGGAAAAAAATTTACATTGAATTCTGCTAGTTGTTGAATAATGAAATAAAATACCTTTTCCCTCTGTAGTCGGAGCTAATTTTTCATCATCAAGAGGGATTTCTACAAATCCTGTGGAAAAACAAAAATTACTGTCAAGGCTTAATATCATGGTGCCGTATTAGAATTGTAGTTATATTTGTGTAAGGAAGGGATCTTTTCTATTAGAATACAATTTGTTAAATATGCTTTGCTTGGGTGAAAAAAAAGTAGAATAACTTTTGCACTTCACAACATTTGAGAAGCTAACTGTCATTTAAGAAAAAAAAGTTCTGAACAGTTTTGGGTTTCATATTTATATGTTAGATTAAAGTCCTGATACTGTACCTTGATCAATACTGCTTTCCTTTTCCCAAAATGTTCGACAGCCAAAGGTAGAATCTGTCTGCACAAACACAGCCTCTCTCTGTACCCGCTCTGGGACTAGAACACCGCTGCTGGGTGTAAGTTTCCTCAGGTGATAGATGCCCTCCACAGCTGAAAAAAGGTACAAGCTATATTAATAAATGAATGGAAAGGGTCCATATCTGCATTAGAAAAACAATCATAAAAATTTCATGTATCTCAGGCATTTGTTTTATACTATTTCCAACACTGCAAATTTACAAGCATGGAGGGAGGCTTTTACCTTGAAGTACACAGTCATCTTTTCCAAAAAATGTACAGCAGCCATTTGTGGAAACTGCCTGTACAAATACATTGTCTTTTTGTTCCTGCTTTGGAACTAGAACAGCAACACTGGGTGTACTGTTTTGTGAATGGTAAATGCCCTTAAGGACTGGAAATGAAAAATAAATATTGATGTTAGATTCATTCATCTTTAATAACAGTCATATCAAGAATAAAAGATGTACTTCTGATTTTGAAATACTTCAGATGCAAACAGATGCCCATAGCTATTTTCTCACCTTTTTCATCACTCCATCTTTCTATCATTTCCATAACAAAGGACTCCAATTTTAACATTTTAAACTGAAAATGTTGAGAAAATAAAAAACAAAATAAAAAATTAAATAAAAAAAAAATAAGAAAAAGAATAAATAATTTTTTTTAAAAATGAAAGAAAGTAAGAAAAAGAAAGACAGATAAAAATAATTAAACCAATGGATAACAATGAAAGCAAATATAAATGTTATGACAGATAATTCCAACTCAAAGTAACATTAAAGGAAATCTAGGAAACTTTCAAAACGTACGTAAGATAAAACCCAATCAAGGAAGTTTTCGATAAAAACAATTTATTTGGCTTGTCTTAATTTGGTGTTTATTTCCTTTATTTTCGAAGGTTTTCTGCTGTTTTTTTTAAATTTAATTTTGTTTAATTTTTTAAAACTTTTAAACGTCCAAAGCTGTAGATCTAAATGTCCGCGAGAAGTTTTTGCATATAGCCGTACGAAAAATTCTTTTGCCGATTTTTCGTAAAATGTATGCCCACATGCATAAAAAACATTTAAGAAGAAAAGTAACTGGCGTGATTTAATTACTCTAACATATAAAACATCATAAAAATATTATCGTCTTCGATTAAATGAAAATATCTTCCTGAATTTTTTCGATACTCACCTCGCTCATTGAAAAAATGCGCAAATCTGCCGCTTTTGTTGCTAGGCACGCTCTCCAATGTGATTGGCTGAAAGTTCGCTGAAACTCGAGCGTTTACGTTTTTCTCCGCCTCCGACATACATGCAATGGAAAAGAGTGACGCAGACGCCTGAAATATTTCACAATATTTGATCGGTTGTCAGGATTCCATATCCCGTAATGAGTGATGGGTGCTAGCAAATATACATTTCATTACAAAATAGGCACGTTGCCAAAGATGGTATTTTTTTTTCTCAGTCAGAATTCTCTGAAATTCTCGTTTTGTTCGTTCAAATATGGCAATATCCAAGGAATAATTTACACATGAAATTAAGCTTCTTTCATTATTATTTCAGAACTTCAAAACACAATTTTGAAAGCTACGAGGACTTAAAAGCTATAAATTTGCGTACTCAGTACGTCTTTGACCTCATTACTACAGTACCAACCCGTAATTTTATTTATTTTTCAAATTTATATGGGATTTGCTTAGCAAAAAGTCATTTTGTAAGTCGGCATTCTTTTAACAAAAGTGTTTTTTTTTTTTTTTTCATGTACTTTAACTGTGTTTGCTCCATTTTGTTTTACTTCATCTTTGTTGAGGTTTTTTGTTCAGGAAAGACTCCTTTCACTCTTTTATATATCAGCATAATAAAAAAAAAAGCTTTAAAATATCTTGTAACACAGCTTCATGCAGACTTAAAGGGCCTAGCAATTAAATCTCTGGTTTTATTTTATCTTAAAATCCTATATAGGCCACTGTAAGGATGGCATGTGTGGTAGGTGGGGGAAACCATTAAGGGAGTATGAGGCTTTGCTTTCAAGTAGGTCCACCATATTTGAGCCTTGAATCAGTTAGTCCTAGGATCAAACTGTATTGAATGCGGCCCTAGATCTAACACAACATGCTGTGGGGGAAGCATGCATTGTAAGTGTAGTATTACAAATACTGGTCTTAGATATTGTAGATTTTTGTTGTGTTGTGTATTTATGTGTAGTAAAACCAAATATGAAAAACAAACGGTGTTCATATGTTTGAAAAACATTGATTTTCAAAAAAGTGCATATAGGAATACAATATTAGAAAACAGAAGTTACCATAGCAATTTGAAGAAAGAAATGATAAAATGAAAGGTGCACTGATAGGTAAATTTTTATTTCAGATATTTCAGCACTACAGTACCATGCAGTAAATTTTGAAATACTTTATATGAAAGCAAAACATTTTAGACTGGTCCTCTGCTCATTGATTTTAATAGCAGTCAACATATTTATTAAAATTTTGATTCTTGTTACATTTGAGTTTTGTATTAATCATCTCATTTTTGAGAATTTGGTTTTATTGACAGAATTGGCAGCTCTAGCATGGATTTTTAAAAATATCAATTAAGGGTGTTCTTTAAATATTTCCTGCCAAAATAAATTCTGGATGCCAAAATCTGATATCTGTCTACAAAGGAGAGTGGTGATTTGTGCTCAATAGGTGCTGTTGGTGAGAGCAAATCGGATTGCAAGTAAAGTGATAAGAAAAGCACCATTTTTACTTTTTGTTTTCAGCAAGCAGAGGAGAATAGACATCTATTTTCTTAAGATGAAGAAATGCAGATTGTCCTTAGAGCAGGGGTTTCTGCAGGATTTGCATCACAGTAGGTCAACATTCCAAAACGTTGATCTGTAATTTGGTAATTTGGTCACCAATTTACAAGAAATTCAACTACAAATATACTGTCATTTCTTAATATTTCATAAGCCATCCAGCCTTTTTTTTTTTTTTTTTTTTTTTGAAAAACATAGGTTGTCTATTGTATTAAATGAACACTGGATGGCTATCTGGGAAAAGTCTTGCCTTAGAGTCAATTTGATCTTTTTATATCTTGTAACACAGCTTCAGGTATAAGATAACAATATGTGGCCTCTTTCAGTCTCTTTAAATATAAAAATGTAGTGATTGTAGGCCATCGCCGCTGTCGCCGTCGCTGTGCACTCAGCGATAACACGATAAGTGGAATACCGTTTAACATTTTGTATTCAAATTTACAGAACTGATGAATATTCATAATACGCAGGTCAAGTTCAAAAATCAGCATGATCGGGCCATTTTTAGGGAAGTTATGCTGTTTTTTCACTTTTTTTAGCATTATTATAACACCGATAACACGATAAGTGAAAAACATTCTTACTTTTTGGCTTGAAACTTATAAAGCTGATGAATATTCATAATATGTAGGTCAAGTTCGAAAATCAGAGTTATCAGGTCAATTTTATGGAAGTAATGCTGTTTTTTCACTTTTTTCAGCATATATGCAACACTGATAACACAATAAGTGAAAAAACGTTTTACCTTTTGGCTTGAAACTGACAGAATTGATGAATATTTATAATACGCAGGTCAAATTTGAAAATCAGCATGATCCGGCCATTTTAAGGGAAGTTATGCTGTTTTTTCACTTTTTTCAGCATATATGCAGCACTGATAACACAATATAAGATTAACAGATGGGCAAATTGTCATTATACTCACAGGACTGGTCAATCTTACTAAAACGTAGGATGAGTTGGAAAAGCAGCATAATCGTGCCATTATTTTAGATGTTATGCTGTTTTTCACATTTCCTCAGATTCAATTCTTAAGCATGTTAACAGTCTCATTATTGAACTAATAAGATACGTAAAAGTGTTTGTTTGACATTTCCTGCATCTTTATAACATTGTTAGTTGATTATGTAAAAATGATGGTAAACTTGTTATTGTGTATTATGTTATAAAGTGTCAAAAATGGAAATAAACTCATATCATTGCAGTTTGTCAGATTCAATCATCTACTATCTTCAGAATCTCAGAATGGAGGAAATTGGACATTTAACACTGTTCTATTGATATTTTCCCATCTCATCAATTTTCTTAGTTGATCATATTAAAATGTCAGTAAGCAGTTTATTTTGGGTTTTTTTTTCACTTTTTTTAGCATTTTTATAACACCTATAACATAATAAGTGAAAAACATTTTTACTTTTTGGCTTCAAACTTATAGAACTGATGAATGTTCATAAATCGCAGGTCAAGTTTGAAAATCAGCATTATCGGGTCAATTTTATGGAAGCTAAGAACTTCCACTTCTAAGAACTTTTCACTTTTTTCAGCATATATGCAGCACTGATAACACAATAAGTGAAAAACCATTTTACCTTTTAGCTTGAAACTTACAGAACTGATGAATATTTATAATACGCAGGTCGAGTTCGAAAATCGGCATGATCGGGCCATTTTAAGGGAAGTTATGCTGTTTTTTCACTTTTTCAGCATATATGCAGCACTGATAACACAATATAAGATTAACAGATCTGCCAATTGTCATTATACTCACAGGACTAGTCAATCTTATTAAAAAGTAGGATGAGTTCGAAAATCAGCATAATCGGGCCATTATTTTAAAAGTTATGCTGTTTTTTCACATTTCCTCAGATTCAATTGTTAGGCATGTTAACAGTCTCATTATTGAACTAATAAGATACGTAAAAGTGTTTGTTTGACATTTCCTGCATCTTTATAACATTGTTAGTTGATTATGTAAAAATGATGATAAACTTGTTATTGTGTATTATGTTATAAAGTGTCAAAAATGGAAATAAACTCATATCATTGCAGTTTGTCAGATTCAAACATCTACTATCTTCAGAATCTCAGAATGGAGGAAACTGGACATTTAAAATTGTTCTATTGATATTTTTCCTATGTCAACAATTTTCTCAGTTGTTCATTTAAAAATGACAGTAAATTGATTATTTTGTTATATGAAAAAAAGGTGTTGAAAATAGAAAGAAAATCAGTTCAATACAGTTATCTCTTGTATACATTTTGGCATTTTGAAAGTGTGACTCTGAACTTCCATGGCCTTGAAGACCTTTCCATGGCACATTTTCTGTATATCCATGAAACTTTTATTTTATTATTAAAAATTGATGGTCATTATGTTATATTGCATAAAAGTTGAAGAAAACCCTATTTTGGAAATGGCTGCCGTAATGACCATTAAGGAAAAACCATGTTACTTATGATACTCAAACTTACTGAAAAGTTTCGTAAGACTGACGTGCAGTTTGTGTTGGAAAATCAGTGTGATTGTTTTCTGTTTTGGAAGCAATGCAGCTCTATAGAGTGCTATATGGGGCTACTGTTTATGGATGGTGGTAATTGTCCCTTGGGGTAGTCACAAGCTAAATTCAGAGCTATTAAATCATTTGCCTAATTAATTTCCAAGTGCCCATTAAATAAGATTACATAAAACACACGTTGAGATTTCCCATAGGTTAAAGGGATAATAACTCTTCGTTTTGGCCAAAAAATGAATTTTCCTGGAGTAAACAACAATTTTCCCATACTTACCAATGATTAATGAATCCATTTTTACATTCAAATTTAGTCCTTGGTTTTTTTCTAAAAAGTTTGGTTTTTTTGTTAAAATCTCTTAAGAGATTATAACAGAGTATAGCCATCAGTGGAGGTCACGTGATCTTAAGACAAGCTCAGATATCAGAATAATAGCTATAACTGCTGTTTTCGTCGTAAAACAGAATATATTATATTTCTATGAGTTATTTACAATGTTTTTATTGTGAAATATAGATTTCATACGAAGAGTTATTATCCCTTTAAGCTCTCTTAACTGTGTTACATAATTAGGAATCTGTGATAATTATGCAGGTAAATGTTGTTTAATATTGCAAATAAGTTAACAAAAGAAAAAATAATTTGAATAACAGTGCCTTATTATCCTCAAACACATTGGGGTTATTCATATCATGTTATTACAGCAAGATTAAAAGTTTGAATAGCAGCTTTAATGGGATATTTTTGTTTTGTTTTCTTTTTAATTTATTTTTCAAACATTTCAAGCATTTTCAGCTCCCATCCACCTGAAGCTCTTCACATTTTCTGTATTTCCACGTAAGCAGTTGCATTGGTTTTTATGTCTTTAAACATTATGTAATATTATTTTATGCACTGTCATCATTATTCAAATATTGGGATTTTCATTATGTGAATTTGGTCCTGAAACTGTAATCTTATTGCAGGGGCAGATTGAGACTGTCTTCTGGGTCTTTCAGATTTTAAAGTTCACATTGATGGGTATCTGTTTTTTCTGTTGGAAGACCATCAAAAATGTAGGATGGATCAACAAAGATAATTTGGAATACTGTCAGAAAATATCCCTGGATCCGCTCCTGTTATTGACGATGTCACCTGTTGTGCATGATTAAAATTCAGTGTTGATTGACAGTGCTATTGTAGGCATGATTTATCATTGCATTAAAATTGACAAAAGGAACCATTTTCTGCATTTTTATTTTCTGTTTTTGTCTGTACATTTGACAGCTTTGCTGCCTTGTTTTTTTTTTTTTTTTTTTTTTTTTTGTTTAAACATAGGTTGTCTATTGTACTAAATGAACACTGGATGGCTATCTGGGAAAAGTCTTGCCTTAGAGTCAATTTGATCTTTTTACGTCTTGTAACACAGCTTCAGGTATAAGATAACAATATGTGGCCTCTTTCAGTCTCTATAAATATAAAAATGTAGTGATTGTAGCTTGGATAAATGATTGACTGTTACAAGTAAATTAATGAATGCAATTTTTTACATGCTTTCTTTTATTCAAAATATAAATTATATATATGAAATATGCATGATTTGAGGAGAATTGACATCAGTATCATAAGTAATACAAATTCAGCAATTTATGTTGTAAAAAAAGAAATAATATTTAATGTTGTATATACTTTACATACTGTATATATGTATGCTATTCTATTTACATATGTACAAATATTATGAAACAAAATTACATGTTTATTATGTACAATTTGTACAAGCTCTTTCTGGAATGCTAATAAAATCCCTTCAAAACTGCAGTGAATGGATGCATATACATGTACATGGCTATTTGTTTATGCACAATGTCCAAGTGATTTTTCTCATACAGTTGTGAACAGTCATTTCAGTATTTGACTAGCTGTCGCAGCTTGGTCATCATCCAAAACTTAAATTTCTTCATCCTGCTAAGGCTATAAGGATGGGTGTCTTCCTGGGCTTGGACACTATATATCAAGGAAAAAGTTTATATGTAAAATGGGGCACATATTTTCTCTGTAAAGAATTTTATTAAGACATATTTATAGATCTTGATTATAATGCACTTGGGATGATTATAAAACCATCTAACTCACTTGTTACAACTTACTTTACATTCAAATCTGCCATCACCCAATTGAAAATAATTTAATTGTTTTATAAAATTTGAACACAATACCTTAATTCTCCCTCAGTAGATGTACCTAATTTTTCATCGTCATCATCATCAAGATCAATTTCTACAAACCCTGGTGGGAAAAAAGAAATATTTGAAAATTTTGATTCTTGAAACATTTGAGTTTTGTATTAATCTTATCATTCACAGCAATTCTAAGTATTTATATTTTCTCATTCTAGGAAAGTTAAAAGAACAGGGGAACATGGTACTAAAGCCCTTCAAATGGAATGTCTACTGACAATTTCAAATCACAGCAAGATCCAAATACAGGACCATATTCTGTGCAGTAAGTTTTTGAGTTATTATTATTATTGAAGTGTAGCAATGTTGATAGAATGATTTCCCTAGATTGGTTCACTATTTGAAATATATAATTTAAACAACATTTTATGACTGTGATAATTTTTCTTTGTTTAAAGGTTGTGTTCAATTTGGCATGCATTGATACAAGGTATATATTAAGGGTGTTTTCTTTGAGGCATTTGAAAAAAACTCTTTTCAGAAACAGCACGAAAAGGCTATTGAAGACTGTACCAAAGCACTAGAACTTAATCCTAATTATCTCAAAGCACTTTTAAGGAGGGCAGAAATGTATGAAAAGACTGAAAAATTAGATGAGGCATTAGAGGATTACAAAAAAGTAATTGAAATGGATCCAACACAACATACTGCAAGGGAAGCATGTATTGTAAGTCTGGTATCATAAAAACAGTCTCAAATACTTTAGATTTGTGTTACATGGTTTTCTGTAATGTGTCAATGTGTAGTAAGTGAAATAAAAAAAAAATGATGTTCATATATGTTTAAAAGCATCGCAATAGAAAAAAAATGCTAAAGTGCTAAAGTGTAACAGTGCAATATTCACTTAAATTTAAAGATATTAAAATAATTACAAGTCAGCAAATTGTTTTTATTCATAAGAGAACTAATCAGTGAACTTTTGAATCTGATTGAATCTGTGTTTATTTTCATCTCTTCAGCGATTGCCACAGCAAATTACAGAAAGAAATGAGAAAATGAAAGATGAAATGATGGGTAATTTATATCTTTCAGTCCTACATTTTGAAATATTTTACAATAAAGCAAAATCTTTTAGACTGGTCTTCTGCTCTTTGATTTCAATAAAAATCAACATATTTATTTAAAATTTGATTTATGAAACATTTGAGTTTTGTATTCATCTTTTCATTCAGAGCAATAGTGGAAGTATTTATATTTTCTCATTCTAGGAAAGTTAAAAGAACTGGGGAACATGGTACTAAAGCCCTTTGGAATGTCTACTGACAATTTCAAATTACATCAAGATCCAAGCACAAGTTTTCCATGTATTTGTCCAGTCAGAAGAAGCTGCAATTAGAACTTTTCTAAAATAGAGAACATAGCTGGCTTCATCATCCTTTAGATGCCTTAAATAGTTTAGCTCAGTAGCAAGATTATTCTGATATTTATCAACTTGTTTAAAAGGTTACCACACAGCAGATATTCTTAACATAAGCCAACAAAAAACTATAAAGGATAAAGATAAGAATTTGCTTGATTGGCAAAATGACTGCTCAGGCCTTTATTTTTTAAATATTAATTTAAGGTGATTTTAAAATATTTACTGCCAAAATGAAGCCTTGATGCCCATTTCTTGTCTGTCTACATAAGGAAGCAGTGCTGTGTCATCAATAGGTGCTGATGGTGAGAGAAAATCTGATTGTGAATAGAGAAATACAAGACGCCTTTTAAACTTTTTGAGCAAGCAGGAAAGAAAAGACATCTATTTACCCAAGAGAAAGAAATGCAGATTGTCCTTAGAGTACAATTCTTTTTATATCTGTTCGAGTTAAAGAAAACAATTTATGGCCTCATTCACAGTCTCATTTGAGTTGGTTGTAGTTCACTTGAATAAAAGACTGATTGCAACAATAAAATAATCCAATTTATTGTCTTTATGTGATTTCTTTATTATAAATAAAATTATATATATAAATGATATGTACATAACTTTTGACATAAATATTATAAATGTGTACAAATTAAGCAACTGATGCTGCAAAACAATAATAATGAACAACTTTTTATATATATTTACCATGGTATTCTATTTAACATATGTACAAACATGAAACAAAATTTCATGTTTACTATATACAACGTGAACAAGTAAAAGCTCTCAAGATTGTTCATAATGTCCATTGCAGTTAATGGGTGCATATACATGGGTGGCGTTTCATGTATGTACAGTGTTTTTTTCATTCAGTTTTTATGAAAAAAGAAAAGAAAAGGAAGAACAGTCAGTTTAGTAACGGATTAACTGTCTCAGCTTTGTGAGTATCCAATATTTTATTTTCTTCATCCTACTTAGTATAGCTTTCCTTTGGGGCTTGGACACTATATAAAGGAAAAGCATATATGTGAAATGAGGCTCATATTATCTCTTTGATAAATTTCATTGAGGTATTCTCTTCACATCTTGATACTTATACACATACCAAATTTAGAACGGGAATGTTAAGAAGAATGGAAAAAAATTTACATTGAATTCTGCTAGTTGTTGAATAATGAAATAAAATACCTTTTCCCTCTGTAGTCGGAGCTAATTTTTCATCATCAAGAGGGATTTCTACAAATCCTGTGGAAAAACAAAAATTACTGTCAAGGCTTAATATCATGGTGCCGTATTAGAATTGTAGTTATATTTGTGTAAGGAAGGGATCTTTTCTATTAGAATACAATTTGTTAAATATGCTTTGCTTGGGTGAAAAAAAAAGTAGAATAACTTTTGCACTTCACAACATTTGAGAAGCTAACTGTCATTTAAGAAAAAAAAGTTCTGAACAGTTTTGGGTTTCATATTTATATGTTAGATTAAAGTCCTGATACTGTACCTTGATCAATACTGCTTTCCTTTTCCCAAAATGTTCGACAGCCAAAGGTAGAATCTGTCTGCACAAACACAGCCTCTCTCTGTACCCGCTCTGGGACTAGAACACCGCTGCTGGGTGTAAGTTTCCTCAGGTGATAGATGCCCTCCACAGCTGAAAAAAGGTACAAGCTATATTAATAAATGAATGGAAAGGGTCCATATCTGCATTAGAAAAACAATCATAAAAATTTCATGTATCTCAGGCATTTGTTTTATACTATTTCCAACACTGCAAATTTACAAGCATGGAGGGAGGCTTTTACCTTGAAGTACACAGTCATCTTTTCCAAAAAATGTACAGCAGCCATTTGTGGAAACTGCCTGTACAAATACATTGTCTTTTTGTTCCTGCTTTGGAACTAGAACAGCAACACTGGGTGTACTGTTTTGTGAATGGTAAATGCCCTTAAGGACTGGAAATGAAAAATAAATATTGATGTTAGATTCATTCATCTTTAATAACAGTCATATCAAGAATAAAAGATGTACTTCTGATTTTGAAATACTTCAGATGCAAACAGATGCCCATAGCTATTTTCTCACCTTTTTCATCACTCCATCTTTCTATCATTTCCATAACAAAGGACTCCAATTTTAACATTTTAAACTGAAAATGTTGAGAAAATAAAAAACAAAATAAAAAATTAAATAAAAAAAAAATAAGAAAAAGAATAAATAATTTTTTTTAAAAATGAAAGAAAGTAAGAAAAAGAAAGACAGATAAAAATAATTAAACCAATGGATAACAATGAAAGCAAATATAAATGTTATGACAGATAATTCCAACTCAAAGTAACATTAAAGGAAATCTAGGAAACTTTCAAAACGTACGTAAGATAAAACCCAATCAAGGAAGTTTTCGATAAAAACAATTTATTTGGCTTGTCTTAATTTGGTGTTTATTTCCTTTATTTTCGAAGGTTTTCTGCTGTTTTTTTTAAATTTAATTTTGTTTAATTTTTTAAAACTTTTAAACGTCCAAAGCTGTAGATCTAAATGTCCGCGAGAAGTTTTTGCATATAGCCGTACGAAAAATTCTTTTGCCGATTTTTCGTAAAATGTATGCCCACATGCATAAAAAACATTTAAGAAGAAAAGTAACTGGCGTGATTTAATTACTCTAACATATAAAACATCATAAAAATATTATCGTCTTCGATTAAATGAAAATATCTTCCTGAATTTTTTCGATACTCACCTCGCTCATTGAAAAAATGCGCAAATCTGCCGCTTTTGTTGCTAGGCACGCTCTCCAATGTGATTGGCTGAAAGTTCGCTGAAACTCGAGCGTTTACGTTTTTCTCCGCCTCCGACATACATGCAATGGAAAAGAGTGACGCAGACGCCTGAAATATTTCACAATATTTGATCGGTTGTCAGGATTCCATATCCCGTAATGAGTGATGGGTGCTAGCAAATATACATTTCATTACAAAATAGGCATGTTACCAAAGATGGTATTTTTTTTTCTCAGTCAGAATTCTCTGAAATTCTCGTTTTGTTCGTTCAAATATGGCAATATCCAAGGAATAATTTACACATGAAATTAAGCTTCTTTCATTATTATTTCAGAACTTCAAAACACAATTTTGAAAGCTACGAGGACTTAAAAGCTATAAATTTGCGTACTCAGTACGTCTTTGACCTCATTACTACAGTACCAACCCGTAATTTTATTTATTTTTCAAATTTATATGGGATTTGCTTAGCAAAAAGTCATTTTGTAAGTCGGCATTCTTTTAACAAAAGTGTTTTTTTTTTTTTTTCATGTACTTTAACTGTGTTTGCTCCATTTTGTTTTACTTCATCTTTGTTGAGGTTTTTTGTTCAGGAAAGACTCCTTTCACTCTTTTATATATCAGCATAATAAAAAAAAAAGCTTTAAAATATCTTGTAACACAGCTTCATGCAGACTTAAAGGGCCTAGCAATTAAATCTCTGGTTTTATTTTATCTTAAAATCCTATATAGGCCACTGTAAGGATGGCATGTGTGGTAGGTGGGGGAAACCATTAAGGGAGTATGAGGCTTTGCTTTCAAGTAGGTCCACCATATTTGAGCCTTGAATCAGTTAGTCCTAGGATCAAACTGTATTGAATGCGGCCCTAGATCTAACACAACATGCTGTGGGGGAAGCATGCATTGTAAGTGTAGTATTACAAATACTGGTCTTAGATATTGTAGATTTTTGTTGTGTTGTGTATTTATGTGTAGTAAAACCAAATATGAAAAACAAACGGTGTTCATATGTTTGAAAAACATTGATTTTCAAAAAAGTGCATATAGGAATACAATATTAGAAAACAGAAGTTACCATAGCAATTTGAAGAAAGAAATGATAAAATGAAAGGTGCACTGATAGGTAAATTTTTATTTCAGATATTTCAGCACTACAGTACCATGCAGTAAATTTTGAAATACTTTATATGAAAGCAAAACATTTTAGACTGGTCCTCTGCTCATTGATTTTAATAGCAGTCAACATATTTATTAAAATTTTGATTCTTGTTACATTTGAGTTTTGTATTAATCATCTCATTTTTGAGAATTTGGTTTTATTGACAGAATTGGCAGCTCTAGCATGGATTTTTAAAAATATCAATTAAGGGTGTTCTTTAAATATTTCCTGCCAAAATAAATTCTGGATGCCAAAATCTGATATCTGTCTACAAAGGAGAGTGGTGATTTGTGCTCAATAGGTGCTGTTGGTGAGAGCAAATCGGATTGCAAGTAAAGTGATAAGAAAAGCACCATTTTTACTTTTTGTTTTCAGCAAGCAGAGGAGAATAGACATCTATTTTCTTAAGATGAAGAAATGCAGATTGTCCTTAGAGCAGGGGTTTCTGCAGGATTTGCATCACAGTAGGTCAACATTCCAAAACGTTGATCTGTAATTTGGTAATTTGGTCACCAATTTACAAGAAATTCAACTACAAATATACTGTCATTTCTTAATATTTCATAAGCCATCCAGCCTTTTTTTTTTTTTTTTTTTTTGAAAAACATAGGTTGTCTATTGTATTAAATGAACACTGGATGGCTATCTGGGAAAAGTCTTGCCTTAGAGTCAATTTGATCTTTTTATATCTTGTAACACAGCTTCAGGTATAAGATAACAATATGTGGCCTCTTTCAGTCTCTTTAAATATAAAAATGTAGTGATTGTAGGCCATCGCCGCCGTCGCCGTCGCTGTGCACTCAGCGATAACACGATAAGTGGAATACCGTTTAACATTTTGTATTCAAATTTACAGAACTGATGAATATTCATAATACGCAGGTCAAGTTCAAAAATCAGCATGATCGGGCCATTTTTAGGGAAGTTATGCTGTTTTTTCACTTTTTTTAGCATTATTATAACACCGATAACACGATAAGTGAAAAACATTCTTACTTTTTGGCTTGAAACTTATAAAGCTGATGAATATTCATAATATGTAGGTCAAGTTCGAAAATCAGAGTTATCAGGTCAATTTTATGGAAGTAATGCTGTTTTTTCACTTTTTTCAGCATATATGCAACACTGATAACACAATAAGTGAAAAAACGTTTTACCTTTTGGCTTGAAACTGACAGAATTGATGAATATTTATAATACGCAGGTCAAATTTGAAAATCAGCATGATCCGGCCATTTTAAGGGAAGTTATGCTGTTTTTTCACTTTTTTCAGCATATATGCAGCACTGATAACACAATATAAGATTAACAGATGGGCAAATTGTCATTATACTCACAGGACTGGTCAATCTTACTAAAACGTAGGATGAGTTGGAAAAGCAGCATAATCGTGCCATTATTTTAGATGTTATGCTGTTTTTCACATTTCCTCAGATTCAATTCTTAAGCATGTTAACAGTCTCATTATTGAACTAATAAGATACGTAAAAGTGTTTGTTTGACATTTCCTGCATCTTTATAACATTGTTAGTTGATTATGTAAAAATGATGGTAAACTTGTTATTGTGTATTATGTTATAAAGTGTCAAAAATGGAAATAAACTCATATCATTGCAGTTTGTCAGATTCAATCATCTACTATCTTCAGAATCTCAGAATGGAGGAAATTGGACATTTAACACTGTTCTATTGATATTTTCCCATCTCATCAATTTTCTTAGTTGATCATATTAAAATGTCAGTAAGCAGTTTATTTTGGGTTTTTTTTTCACTTTTTTTAGCATTTTTATAACACCTATAACATAATAAGTGAAAAACATTTTTACTTTTTGGCTTCAAACTTATAGAACTGATGAATGTTCATAAATCGCAGGTCAAGTTTGAAAATCAGCATTATCGGGTCAATTTTATGGAAGCTAAGAACTTCCACTTCTAAGAACTTTTCACTTTTTTCAGCATATATGCAGCACTGATAACACAATAAGTGAAAAACCATTTTACCTTTTAGCTTGAAACTTACAGAACTGATGAATATTTATAATACGCAGGTCGAGTTTGAAAATCGGCATGATCGGGCCATTTTAAGGGAAGTTATGCTGTTTTTTCACTTTTTCAGCATATATGCAGCACTGATAACACAATATAAGATTAACAGATCTGCCAATTGTCATTATACTCACAGGACTAGTCAATCTTATTAATAAGTAGGATGAGTTCGAAAATCAGCATAATCGGGCCATTATTTTAAAAGTTATGCTGTTTTTTCACATTTCCTCAGATTCAATTGTTAGGCATGTTAACAGTCTCATTATTGAACTAATAAGATACGTAAAAGTGTTTGTTTGACATTTCCTGCATCTTTATAACATTGTTAGTTGATTATGTAAAAATGATGATAAACTTGTTATTGTGTATTATGTTATAAAGTGTCAAAAATGGAAATAAACTCATATCATTGCAGTTTGTCAGATTCAAACATCTACTATCTTCAGAATCTCAGAATGGAGGAAACTGGACATTTAAAATTGTTCTATTGATATTTTTCCTATGTCAACAATTTTCTCAGTTGTTCATTTAAAAATGACAGTAAATTGATTATTTTGTTATATGAAAAAAAGGTGTTGAAAATAGAAAGAAAATCAGTTCAATACAGTTATCTCTTGTATACATTTTGGCATTTTGAAAGTGTGACTCTGAACTTCCATGGCCTTGAAGACCTTTCCATGGCACATTTTCTGTATATCCATGATACTTTTATTTTATTATTAAAAATTGATGGTCATTATGTTATATTGCATAAAAGTTGAAGAAAACCCTATTTTGGAAATGGCTGCCGTAATGACCATTAAGGAAAAACCATGTTACTTATGATACTCAAACTTACTGAAAAGTTTCGTAAGACTGACGTGCAGTTTGTGTTGGAAAATCAGTGTGATTGTTTTCTGTTTTGGAAGCAATGCAGCTCTATAGAGTGCTATATGGGGCTACTGTTTATGGATGGTGGTAATTGTCCCTTGGGGTAGTCACAAGCTAAATTCAGAGCTATTAAATCATTTGCCTAATTAATTTCCAAGTGCCCATTAAATAAGATTACATAAAACACACGTTGAGATTTCCCATAGGTTAAAGGGATAATAACTCTTCGTTTTGGCCAAAAAATGAATTTTCCTGGAGTAAACAACAATTTTCCCATACTTACCAATGATTAATGAATCCATTTTTACATTCAAATTTAGTCCTTGGTTTTTTTCTAAAAAGTTTGGTTTTTTTGTTAAAATCTCTTAAGAGATTATAACAGAGTATAGCCATCAGTGGAGGTCACGTGATCTTAAGACAAGCTCAGATATCAGAATAATAGCTATAACTGCTGTTTTCGTCGTAAAACAGAATATATTATATTTCTATGAGTTATTTACAATGTTTTTATTGTGAAATATAGATTTCATACGAAGAGTTATTATCCCTTTAAGCTCTCTTAACTGTGTTACATAATTAGGAATCTGTGATAATTATGCAGGTAAATGTTGTTTAATATTGCAAATAAGTTAACAAAAGAAAAAATAATTTGAATAACAGTGCCTTATTATCCTCAAACACATTGGGGTTATTCATATCATGTTATTACAGCAAGATTAAAAGTTTGAATAGCAGCTTTAATGGGATATTTTTGTTTTGTTTTCTTTTTAATTTATTTTTCAAACATTTCAAGCATTTTCAGCTCCCATCCACCTGAAGCTCTTCACATTTTCTGTATTTCCACGTAAGCAGTTGCATTGGTTTTTATGTCTTTAAACATTATGTAATATTATTTTATGCACTGTCATCATTATTCAAATATTGGGATTTTCATTATGTGAATTTGGTCCTGAAACTGTAATCTTATTGCAGGGGCAGATTGAGACTGTCTTCTGGGTCTTTCAGATTTTAAAGTTCACATTGATGGGTATCTGTTTTTTCTGTTGGAAGACCATCAAAAATGTAGGATGGATCAACAAAGATAATTTGGAATACTGTCAGAAAATATCCCTGGATCCGCTCCTGTTATTGACGATGTCACCTGTTGTGCATGATTAAAATTCAGTGTTGATTGACAGTGCTATTGTAGGCATGATTTATCATTGCATTAAAATTGACAAAAGGAACCATTTTCTGCATTTTTATTTTCTGTTTTTGTCTGTACATTTGACAGCTTTGCTGCCTTGTTTTTTTTTTTTTTTTTTTTTTTTTTTGTTTAAACATAGGTTGTCTATTGTACTAAATGAACACTGGATGGCTATCTGGGAAAAGTCTTGCCTTAGAGTCAATTTGATCTTTTTACGTCTTGTAACACAGCTTCAGGTATAAGATAACAATATGTGGCCTCTTTCAGTCTCTATAAATATAAAAATGTAGTGATTGTAGCTTGGATAAATGATTGACTGTTACAAGTAAATTAATGAATGCAATTTTTTACATGCTTTCTTTTATTCAAAATATAAATTATATATATGAAATATGCATGATTTGAGGAGAATTGACATCAGTATCATAAGTAATACAAATTCAGCAATTTATGTTGTAAAAAAAGAAATAATATTTAATGTTGTATATACTTTACATACTGTATATATGTATGCTATTCTATTTACATATGTACAAATATTATGAAACAAAATTACATGTTTATTATGTACAATTTGTACAAGCTCTTTCTGGAATGCTAATAAAATCCCTTCAAAACTGCAGTGAATGGATGCATATACATGTACATGGCTATTTGTTTATGCACAATGTCCAAGTGATTTTTCTCATACAGTTGTGAACAGTCATTTCAGTATTTGACTAGCTGTCGCAGCTTGGTCATCATCCAAAACTTAAATTTCTTCATCCTGCTAAGGCTATAAGGATGGGTGTCTTCCTGGGCTTGGACACTATATATCAAGGAAAAAGTTTATATGTAAAATGGGGCACATATTTTCTCTGTAAAGAATTTTATTAAGACATATTTATAGATCTTGATTATAATGCACTTGGGATGATTATAAAACCATCTAACTCACTTGTTACAACTTACTTTACATTCAAATCTGCCATCACCCAATTGAAAATAATTTAATTGTTTTATAAAATTTGAACACAATACCTTAATTCTCCCTCAGTAGATGTACCTAATTTTTCATCGTCATCATCATCAAGATCAATTTCTACAAACCCTGGTGGGAAAAAAGAAATATTTGAAAATTTTGATTCTTGAAACATTTGAGTTTTGTATTAATCTTATCATTCACAGCAATTCTAAGTATTTATATTTTCTCATTCTAGGAAAGTTAAAAGAACAGGGGAACATGGTACTAAAGCCCTTCAAATGGAATGTCTACTGACAATTTCAAATCACAGCAAGATCCAAATACAGGACCATATTCTGTGCAGTAAGTTTTTGAGTTATTATTATTATTGAAGTGTAGCAATTTCAGTTGATAGAATGATTTCCCTAGATTGGTTCACTATTTGAAATATATAATTTAAACAACATTTTATGACTGTGATAATTTTTCTTTGTTTAAAGGTTGTGTTCAATTTGGCATGCATTGATACAAGGTATATATTAAGGGTGTTTTCTTTGAGGCATTTGAAAAAAACTCTTTTCAGAAACAGCACGAAAAGGCTATTGAAGACTGTACCAAAGCACTAGAACTTAATCCTAATTATCTCAAAGCACTTTTAAGGAGGGCAGAAATGTATGAAAAGACTGAAAAATTAGATGAGGCATTAGAGGATTACAAAAAAGTAATTGAAATGGATCCAACACAACATACTGCAAGGGAAGCATGTATTGTAAGTCTGGTATCATAAAAACAGTCTCAAATACTTTAGATTTGTGTTACATGGTTTTCTGTAATGTGTCAATGTGTAGTAAGTGAAATAAAAAAAAAATGATGTTCATATATGTTTAAAAGCATCGCAATAGAAAAAAAATGCTAAAGTGCTAAAGTGTAACAGTGCAATATTCACTTAAATTTAAAGATATTAAAATAATTACAAGTCAGCAAATTGTTTTTATTCATAAGAGAACTAATCAGTGAACTTTTGAATCTGATTGAATCTGTGTTTATTTTCATCTCTTCAGCGATTGCCACAGCAAATTACAGAAAGAAATGAGAAAATGAAAGATGAAATGATGGGTAATTTATATCTTTCAGTCCTACATTTTGAAATATTTTACAATAAAGCAAAATCTTTTAGACTGGTCTTCTGCTCTTTGATTTCAATAAAAATCAACATATTTATTTAAAATTTGATTTATGAAACATTTGAGTTTTGTATTCATCTTTTCATTCAGAGCAATAGTGGAAGTATTTATATTTTCTCATTCTAGGAAAGTTAAAAGAACTGGGGAACATGGTACTAAAGCCCTTTGGAATGTCTACTGACAATTTCAAATTACATCAAGATCCAAGCACAAGTTTTCCATGTATTTGTCCAGTCAGAAGAAGCTGCAATTAGAACTTTTCTAAAATAGAGAACATAGCTGGCTTCATCATCCTTTAGATGCCTTAAATAGTTTAGCTCAGTAGCAAGGATTGTTCTGATATTTATCAACTTGTTTAAAAGGTTACCACACAGCAGATATTCTTAACATAAGCCAACAAAAAACTATAAAGGATAAAGATAAGAATTTGCTTGATTGGCAAAATGACTGCTCAGGCCTTTATTTTTTAAATATTAATTTAAGGTGATTTTAAAATATTTACTGCCAAAATGAAGCCTTGATGCCCATTTCTTGTCTGTCTACATAAGGAAGCAGTGCTGTGTCATCAATAGGTGCTGATGGTGAGAGAAAATCTGATTGTGAATAGAGAAATACAAGACGCCTTTTAAACTTTTTGAGCAAGCAGGAAAGAAAAGACATCTATTTACCCAAGAGAAAGAAATGCAGATTGTCCTTAGAGTACAATTCTTTTTATATCTGTTCGAGTTAAAGAAAACAATTTATGGCCTCATTCACAGTCTCATTTGAGTTGGTTGTAGTTCACTTGAATAAAAGACTGATTGCAACAATAAAATAATCCAATTTATTGTCTTTATGTGATTTCTTTATTATAAATAAAATTATATATATAAATGATATGTACATAACTTTTGACATAAATATTATAAATGTGTACAAATTAAGCAACTGATGCTGCAAAACAATAATAATGAACAACTTTTTATATATATTTACCATGGTATTCTATTTAACATATGTACAAACATGAAACAAAATTTCATGTTTACTATATACAACGTGAACAAGTAAAAGCTCTCAAGATTGTTCATAATGTCCATTGCAGTTAATGGGTGCATATACATGGGTGGCGTTTCATGTATGTACAGTGTTTTTTTCATTCAGTTTTTATGAAAAAAGAAAAGAAAAGGAAGAACAGTCAGTTTAGTAACGGATTAACTGTCTCAGCTTTGTGAGTATCCAATATTTTATTTTCTTCATCCTACTTAGTATAGCTTTCCTTTGGGGCTTGGACACTATATAAAGGAAAAGCATATATGTGAAATGAGGCTCATATTATCTCTTTGATAAATTTCATTGAGGTATTCTCTTCACATCTTGATACTTATACACATACCAAATTTAGAACGGGAATGTTAAGAAGAATGGAAAAAAATTTACATTGAATTCTGCTAGTTGTTGAATAATGAAATAAAATACCTTTTCCCTCTGTAGTCGGAGCTAATTTTTCATCATCAAGAGGGATTTCTACAAATCCTGTGGAAAAACAAAAATTACTGTCAAGGCTTAATATCATGGTGCCGTATTAGAATTGTAGTTATATTTGTGTAAGGAAGGGATCTTTTCTATTAGAATACAATTTGTTAAATATGCTTTGCTTGGGTGAAAAAAAAGTAGAATAACTTTTGCACTTCACAACATTTGAGAAGCTAACTGTCATTTAAGAAAAAAAAGTTCTGAACAGTTTTGGGTTTCATATTTATATGTTAGATTAAAGTCCTGATACTGTACCTTGATCAATACTGCTTTCCTTTTCCCAAAATGTTCGACAGCCAAAGGTAGAATCTGTCTGCACAAACACAGCCTCTCTCTGTACCCGCTCTGGGACTAGAACACCGCTGCTGGGTGTAAGTTTCCTCAGGTGATAGATGCCCTCCACAGCTGAAAAAAGGTACAAGCTATATTAATAAATGAATGGAAAGGGTCCATATCTGCATTAGAAAAACAATCATAAAAATTTCATGTATCTCAGGCATTTGTTTTATACTATTTCCAACACTGCAAATTTACAAGCATGGAGGGAGGCTTTTACCTTGAAGTACACAGTCATCTTTTCCAAAAAATGTACAGCAGCCATTTGTGGAAACTGCCTGTACAAATACATTGTCTTTTTGTTCCTGCTTTGGAACTAGAACAGCAACACTGGGTGTACTGTTTTGTGAATGGTAAATGCCCTTAAGGACTGGAAATGAAAAATAAATATTGATGTTAGATTCATTCATCTTTAATAACAGTCATATCAAGAATAAAAGATGTACTTCTGATTTTGAAATACTTCAGATGCAAACAGATGCCCATAGCTATTTTCTCACCTTTTTCATCACTCCATCTTTCTATCATTTCCATAACAAAGGACTCCAATTTTAACATTTTAAACTGAAAATGTTGAGAAAATAAAAAACAAAATAAAAAATTAAATAAAAAAAAAATAAGAAAAAGAATAAATAATTTTTTTTAAAAATGAAAGAAAGTAAGAAAAAGAAAGACAGATAAAAATAATTAAACCAATGGATAACAATGAAAGCAAATATAAATGTTATGACAGATAATTCCAACTCAAAGTAACATTAAAGGAAATCTAGGAAACTTTCAAAACGTACGTAAGATAAAACCCAATCAAGGAAGTTTTCGATAAAAACAATTTATTTGGCTTGTCTTAATTTGGTGTTTATTTACTTTATTTTCGAAGGTTCTTCTGCTGTTTTTTTTAAATTTAATTTTGTTCAATTTTTTAAAACTTTTAAACGTCCAAAGCTGTAGATCTAAATGTCCGCGAGAAGTTTTTGCATATGGCCGTACGAAAATTTCTTTTGCCGATTTTTCGTAAAATGTATGCCCACATGCATAAAAAACATTTAAGAAGAAAAGTAACTGGCGTGATTTAATTACTCTAACATATAAAACATCATAAAAATATTATCGTCTTCGATTAAATGAAAATATCTTCCTGAATTTTTTCGATACTCACCTCGCTCATTGAAAAAATGCGCAAATCTGCCGCTTTTGTTGCTAGGCACGCTCTCCAATGTGATTGGCTGAAAGTTCGCTGAAACTCGAGCGTTTACGTTTTTCTCCGCCTCCGACATACATGCAATGGAAAAGAGTGACGCAGACGCCTGAAATATTTCACAATATTTGATCGGTTGTCAGGATTCCATATCCCGTAATGAGTGATGGGTGCTAGCAAATATTACCCTAGGTTCTAGATTCCGGTATTGCCAGCTCGATCTTGATTTCATATATAACCCATATCAGCAATACCGGCTCTAGCGAACAGCGGCCATGTTACACTTCCGTCAATCAAATAGAACTGCTCCGCAGTGAATCTGCAGTTGAATGTCATCAGACCAAAATGAAACGTAAAACAGATTTAATTCTGCTTTATTTAATTTTATTTCCTGTATTTAAGATGTAAAGTGAAAAAATAAATAATTTTCTTCGAAAAGAAAAGATATATCCAATGTTTTTGTATTTTTTTGCTAATCAAAGAACATTTAGTCCTGAGATATACACGTGAACAATACACGTGCTTCCCGTGTGCCAAATTTGACAGCTACACTTGATGCCCGATACCACTATAAGGGCTGTGCAATGGCTACACCAAAATTAATTTTTTTAAAGCAGAATTTTGCTTGTATTGTGACACTGACCTTTGACTGCAAGATATTTTCAATTCAAACTTCTAACTCCGTGTCAGGCATCTTGTCTCGTCTGCACGAGATAACTTCAGCGCAAGGTTGGAAAGGCAGCTCCAGGCGGCCAAACCTGTGACGTACGAGACTTATGACTTTCAAATATGGATCCAGGCGGACACAGCTGTGACGTGTGACTTCCAAATATGGAAGCGCCCCAGGCAAAATTTTGAAGAAGAACGCCCTCAGATTGTCGCTGTTCGTCAGAGCTAGTAAAAGCGACTCCATCACAATTGTATATTTAACAAGCTAGCTTTGACGTTGCTCTGACACTCAGGGTAGCAAATATACATTTCATTACAAAATAGGCACGTTGCCAAAGATGGTATTTTTTTTTCTCAGTCAGAATTCTCTGAAATTCTCGTTTTGTTCGTTCAAATATGGCAATATCCAAGGAATAATTTACACATGAAATTAAGCTTCTTTCATTATTATTTCAGAACTTCAAAACACAATTTTGAAAGCTACGAGGACTTAAAAGCTATAAATTTGCGTACTCAGTACGTCTTTGACCTCATAACTACAGTACCAACCCGTAATTTTATTTATTTTTCAAATTTATATGGGATTTGCTTAGCAAAAAGTCATTTTGTAAGTCGGCATTCTTTTAACAAAAGTGTTTTTTTTTTTTTCATGTACTTTAACTGTGTTTGCTCCATTTTGTTTTACTTCATCTTTGTTGAGGTTTTTTGTTCAGGAAAGACTCCTTTCACTCTTTTATATATCAGCATAATAAAAAAAAAAAAGCTTTAAAATATCTTGTAACACAGCTTCATGCAGACTTAAAGGGCCTAGCAATTAAATCTCTGGTTTTATTTTATCTTAAAATCCTATATAGGCCACTGTAAGGATGGCATGTGTGGTAGGTGGGGGAAACCATTAAGGGAGTATGAGGCTTTGCTTTCAAGTAGGTCCACCATATTTGAGCCTTGAATCAGTTAGTCCTAGGATCAAACTGTATTGAATGCGGCCCTAGATCTAACACAACATGCTGTGGGGGAAGCATGCATTGTAAGTGTAGTATTACAAATACTGGTCTTAGATATTGTAGATTTTTGTTGTGTTGTGTATTTATGTGTAGTAAAACCAAATATGAAAAACAAACGGTGTTCATATGTTTGAAAAACATTGATTTTCAAAAAAGTGCATATAGGAATACAATATTAGAAAACAGAAGTTACCATAGCAATTTGAAGAAAGAAATGATAAAATGAAAGGTGCACTGATAGGTAAATTTTTATTTCAGATATTTCAGCACTACAGTACCATGCAGTAAATTTTGAAATACTTTATATGAAAGCAAAACATTTTAGACTGGTCCTCTGCTCATTGATTTTAATAGCAGTCAACATATTTATTAAAATTTTGATTCTTGTTACATTTGAGTTTTGTATTAATCATCTCATTTTTGAGAATTTGGTTTTATTGACAGAATTGGCAGCTCTAGCATGGATTTTTAAAAATATCAATTAAGGGTGTTCTTTAAATATTTCCTGCCAAAATAAATTCTGGATGCCAAAATCTGATATCTGTCTACAAAGGAGAGTGGTGATTTGTGCTCAATAGGTGCTGTTGGTGAGAGCAAATCGGATTGCAAGTAAAGTGATAAGAAAAGCACCATTTTTACTTTTTGTTTTCAGCAAGCAGAGGAGAATAGACATCTATTTTCTTAAGATGAAGAAATGCAGATTGTCCTTAGAGCAGGGGTTTCTGCAGGATTTGCATCACAGTAGGTCAACATTCCAAAACGTTGATCTGTAATTTGGTAATTTGGTCACCAATTTACAAGAAATTCAACTACAAATATACTGTCATTTCTTAATATTTCATAAGCCATCCAGCCTTTTTTTTTTTTTTTTTTTTTTTGAAAAACATAGGTTGTCTATTGTATTAAATGAACACTGGATGGCTATCTGGGAAAAGTCTTGCCTTAGAGTCAATTTGATCTTTTTATATCTTGTAACACAGCTTCAGGTATAAGATAACAATATGTGGCCTCTTTCAGTCTCTTTAAATATAAAAATGTAGTGATTGTAGGCCATCGCCGCCGTCGCCGTCGCTGTGCACTCAGCGATAACACGATAAGTGGAATACCGTTTAACATTTTGTATTCAAATTTACAGAACTGATGAATATTCATAATACGCAGGTCAAGTTCAAAAATCAGCATGATCGGGCCATTTTTAGGGAAGTTATGCTGTTTTTTCACTTTTTTTAGCATTATTATAACACCGATAACACGATAAGTGAAAAACATTCTTACTTTTTGGCTTGAAACTTATAAAGCTGATGAATATTCATAATATGTAGGTCAAGTTCGAAAATCAGAGTTATCAGGTCAATTTTATGGAAGTAATGCTGTTTTTTCACTTTTTTCAGCATATATGCAACACTGATAACACAATAAGTGAAAAAACGTTTTACCTTTTGGCTTGAAACTGACAGAATTGATGAATATTTATAATACGCAGGTCAAATTTGAAAATCAGCATGATCCGGCCATTTTAAGGGAAGTTATGCTGTTTTTTCACTTTTTTCAGCATATATGCAGCACTGATAACACAATATAAGATTAACAGATGGGCAAATTGTCATTATACTCACAGGACTGGTCAATCTTACTAAAACGTAGGATGAGTTGGAAAAGCAGCATAATCGTGCCATTATTTTAGATGTTATGCTGTTTTTCACATTTCCTCAGATTCAATTCTTAAGCATGTTAACAGTCTCATTATTGAACTAATAAGATACGTAAAAGTGTTTGTTTGACATTTCCTGCATCTTTATAACATTGTTAGTTGATTATGTAAAAATGATGGTAAACTTGTTATTGTGTATTATGTTATAAAGTGTCAAAAATGGAAATAAACTCATATCATTGCAGTTTGTCAGATTCAATCATCTACTATCTTCAGAATCTCAGAATGGAGGAAATTGGACATTTAACACTGTTCTATTGATATTTTCCCATCTCATCAATTTTCTTAGTTGATCATATTAAAATGTCAGTAAGCAGTTTATTTTGGGTTTTTTTTTCACTTTTTTTAGCATTTTTATAACACCTATAACATAATAAGTGAAAAACATTTTTACTTTTTGGCTTCAAACTTATAGAACTGATGAATGTTCATAAATCGCAGGTCAAGTTTGAAAATCAGCATTATCGGGTCAATTTTATGGAAGCTAAGAACTTCCACTTCTAAGAACTTTTCACTTTTTTCAGCATATATGCAGCACTGATAACACAATAAGTGAAAAACCATTTTACCTTTTAGCTTGAAACTTACAGAACTGATGAATATTTATAATACGCAGGTCGAGTTCGAAAATCGGCATGATCGGGCCATTTTAAGGGAAGTTATGCTGTTTTTTCACTTTTTCAGCATATATGCAGCACTGATAACACAATATAAGATTAACAGATCTGCCAATTGTCATTATACTCACAGGACTAGTCAATCTTATTAAAAAGTAGGATGAGTTCGAAAATCAGCATAATCGGGCCATTATTTTAAAAGTTATGCTGTTTTTTCACATTTCCTCAGATTCAATTGTTAGGCATGTTAACAGTCTCATTATTGAACTAATAAGATACGTAAAAGTGTTTGTTTGACATTTCCTGCATCTTTATAACATTGTTAGTTGATTATGTAAAAATGATGATAAACTTGTTATTGTGTATTATGTTATAAAGTGTCAAAAATGGAAATAAACTCATATCATTGCAGTTTGTCAGATTCAAACATCTACTATCTTCAGAATCTCAGAATGGAGGAAACTGGACATTTAAAATTGTTCTATTGATATTTTTCCTATGTCAACAATTTTCTCAGTTGTTCATTTAAAAATGACAGTAAATTGATTATTTTGTTATATGAAAAAAAGGTGTTGAAAATAGAAAGAAAATCAGTTCAATACAGTTATCTCTTGTATACATTTTGGCATTTTGAAAGTGTGACTCTGAACTTCCATGGCCTTGAAGACCTTTCCATGGCACATTTTCTGTATATCCATGATACTTTTATTTTATTATTAAAAATTGATGGTCATTATGTTATATTGCATAAAAGTTGAAGAAAACCCTATTTTGGAAATGGCTGCCGTAATGACCATTAAGGAAAAACCATGTTACTTATGATACTCAAAGTTACTGAAAAGTTTCGTAAGACTGACGTGCAGTTTGTGTTGGAAAATCAGTGTGATTGTTTTCTGTTTTGGAAGCAATGCAGCTCTATAGAGTGCTATATGGGGCTACTGTTTATGGATGGTGGTAATTGTCCCTTGGGGTAGTCACAAGCTAAATTCAGAGCTATTAAATCATTTGCCTAATTAATTTCCAAGTGCCCATTAAATAAGATTACATAAAACACACGTTGAGATTTCCCATAGGTTAAAGGGATAATAACTCTTCGTTTTGGCCAAAAAATGAATTTTCCTGGAGTAAACAACAATTTTCCCATACTAACCAATGATTAATGAATCCATTTTTACATTCAAATTTAGTCCTTGGTTTTTTTCTAAAAAGTTTGGTTTTTTTGTTAAAATCTCTTAAGAGATTATAACAGAGTATAGCCATCAGTGGAGGTCACGTGATCTTAAGACAAGCTCAGATATCAGAATAATAGCTATAACTGCTGTTTTCGTCGTAAAACAGAATATATTATATTTCTATGAGTTATTTACAATGTTTTTATTGTGAAATATAGATTTCATACGAAGAGTTATTATCCCTTTAAGCTCTCTTAACTGTGTTACATAATTAGGAATCTGTGATAATTATGCAGGTAAATGTTGTTTAATATTGCAAATAAGTTAACAAAAGAAAAAATAATTTGAATAACAGTGCCTTATTATCCTCAAACACATTGGGGTTATTCATATCATGTTATTACAGCAAGATTAAAAGTTTGAATAGCAGCTTTAATGGGATATTTTTGTTTTGTTTTCTTTTTAATTTATTTTTCAAACATTTCAAGCATTTTCAGCTCCCATCCACCTGAAGCTCTTCACATTTTCTGTATTTCCACGTAAGCAGTTGCATTGGTTTTTATGTCTTTAAACATTATGTAATATTATTTTATGCACTGTCATCATTATTCAAATATTGGGATTTTCATTATGTGAATTTGGTCCTGAAACTGTAATCTTATTGCAGGGGCAGATTGAGACTGTCTTCTGGGTCTTTCAGATTTTAAAGTTCACATTGATGGGTATCTGTTTTTTCTGTTGGAAGACCATCAAAAATGTAGGATGGATCAACAAAGATAATTTGGAATACTGTCAGAAAATATCCCTGGATCCGCTCCTGTTATTGACGATGTCACCTGTTGTGCATGATTAAAATTCAGTGTTGATTGACAGTGCTATTGTAGGCATGATTTATCATTGCATTAAAATTGACAAAAGGAACCATTTTCTGCATTTTTATTTTCTGTTTTTGTCTGTACATTTGACAGCTTTGCTGCCTTGTTTTTTTTTTTTTTTTTTTTTTTTTTGTTTAAACATAGGTTGTCTATTGTACTAAATGAACACTGGATGGCTATCTGGGAAAAGTCTTGCCTTAGAGTCAATTTGATCTTTTTACGTCTTGTAACACAGCTTCAGGTATAAGATAACAATATGTGGCCTCTTTCAGTCTCTATAAATATAAAAATGTAGTGATTGTAGCTTGGATAAATGATTGACTGTTACAAGTAAATTAATGAATGCAATTTTTTACATGCTTTCTTTTATTCAAAATATAAATTATATATATGAAATATGCATGATTTGAGGAGAATTGACATCAGTATCATAAGTAATACAAATTCAGCAATTTATGTTGTAAAAAAAGAAATAATATTTAATGTTGTATATACTTTACATACTGTATATATGTATGCTATTCTATTTACATATGTACAAATATTATGAAACAAAATTACATGTTTATTATGTACAATTTGTACAAGCTCTTTCTGGAATGCTAATAAAATCCCTTCAAAACTGCAGTGAATGGATGCATATACATGTACATGGCTATTTGTTTATGCACAATGTCCAAGTGATTTTTCTCATACAGTTGTGAACAGTCATTTCAGTATTTGACTAGCTGTCGCAGCTTGGTCATCATCCAAAACTTAAATTTCTTCATCCTGCTAAGGCTATAAGGATGGGTGTCTTCCTGGGCTTGGACACTATATATCAAGGAAAAAGTTTATATGTAAAATGGGGCACATATTTTCTCTGTAAAGAATTTTATTAAGACATATTTATAGATCTTGATTATAATGCACTTGGGATGATTATAAAACCATCTAACTCACTTGTTACAACTTACTTTACATTCAAATCTGCCATCACCCAATTGAAAATAATTTAATTGTTTTATAAAATTTGAACACAATACCTTAATTCTCCCTCAGTAGATGTACCTAATTTTTCATCGTCATCATCATCAAGATCAATTTCTACAAACCCTGGTGGGAAAAAAGAAATATTTGAAAATTTTGATTCTTGAAACATTTGAGTTTTGTATTAATCTTATCATTCACAGCAATTCTAAGTATTTATATTTTCTCATTCTAGGAAAGTTAAAAGAACAGGGGAACATGGTACTAAAGCCCTTCAAATGGAATGTCTACTGACAATTTCAAATCACAGCAAGATCCAAATACAGGACCATATTCTGTGCAGTAAGTTTTTGAGTTATTATTATTATTGAAGTGTAGCAATTTCAGTTGATAGAATGATTTCCCTAGATTGGTTCACTATTTGAAATATATAATTTAAACAACATTTTATGACTGTGATAATTTTTCTTTGTTTAAAGGTTGTGTTCAATTTGGCATGCATTGATACAAGGTATATATTAAGGGTGTTTTCTTTGAGGCATTTGAAAAAAACTCTTTTCAGAAACAGCACGAAAAGGCTATTGAAGACTGTACCAAAGCACTAGAACTTAATCCTAATTATCTCAAAGCACTTTTAAGGAGGGCAGAAATGTATGAAAAGACTGAAAAATTAGATGAGGCATTAGAGGATTACAAAAAAGTAATTGAAATGGATCCAACACAACATACTGCAAGGGAAGCATGTATTGTAAGTCTGGTATCATAAAAACAGTCTCAAATACTTTAGATTTGTGTTACATGGTTTTCTGTAATGTGTCAATGTGTAGTAAGTGAAATAAAAAAAAAAATGATGTTCATATATGTTTAAAAGCATCGCAATAGAAAAAAAATGCTAAAGTGCTAAAGTGTAACAGTGCAATATTCACTTAAATTTAAAGATATTAAAATAATTACAAGTCAGCAAATTGTTTTTATTCATAAGAGAACTAATCAGTGAACTTTTGAATCTGATTGAATCTGTGTTTATTTTCATCTCTTCAGCGATTGCCACAGCAAATTACAGAAAGAAATGAGAAAATGAAAGATGAAATGATGGGTTATTTATATCTTTCAGTCCTACATTTTGAAATATTTTACAATAAAGCAAAATCTTTTAGACTGGTCTTCTGCTCTTTGATTTCAATAAAAATCAACATATTTATTTAAAATTTGATTCTTGAAACATTTGAGTTTTTTATTCATCTTTTCATTCAGAGCAATAGTGGAAGTATTTATATTTTCTCATTCTAGGAAAGTTAAAAGAACTGGGGAACATGGTACTAAAGCCCTTTGGAATGTCTACTGACAATTTCAAATTACATCAAGATCCAAGCACAAGTTTTCCATGTATTTGTCCAGTCAGAAGAAGCTGCAATTAGAACTTTTCTAAAATAGAGAACATAGCTGGCTTCATCATCCTTCAGATGGCTTAAATAGTTTAGCTCAGTAGCAAGGATTATTCTGATATTTATCAACTTGTTTAAAAGGTTACCACACAGCAGATATTCTTAACATAAGCCAACAAAAAACTATAAAGGATAAAGATAAGAATTTGCTTGATTGGCAAAATGACTGCTCAGGCCTTTATTTTTTAAATATTAATTTAAGGTGATTTTAAAATATTTACTGCCAAAATGAAGCCTTGATGCCCATTTCTTGTCTGTCTACATAAGGAAGCAGTGCTGTGTCATCAATAGGTGCTGATGGTGAGAGAAAATCTGATTGTGAATAGAGAAATACAAGACGCCTTTTAAACTTTTTGAGCAAGCAGGAAAGAAAAGACATCTATTTACCCAAGAGAAAGAAATGCAGATTGTCCTTAGAGTACAATTCTTTTTATATCTGTTCGAGTTAAAGAAAACAATTTATGGCCTCATTCACAGTCTCATTTGAGTTGGTTGTAGTTCACTTGAATAAAAGACTGATTGCAACAATAAAATAATCCAATTTATTGTCTTTATGTGATTTCTTTATTATAAATAAAATTATATATATAAATGATATGTACATAACTTTTGACATAAATATTATAAATGTGTACAAATTAAGCAACTGATGCTGCAAAACAATAATAATGAACAACTTTTTATATATATTTACCATGGTATTCTATTTAACATATGTACAAACATGAAACAAAATTTCATGTTTACTATATACAACGTGAACAAGTAAAAGCTCTCAAGATTGTTCATAATGTCCATTGCAGTTAATGGGTGCATATACATGGGTGGCGTTTCATGTATGTACAGTGTTTTTTTCATTCAGTTTTTATGAAAAAAAAAAAAGAAAAGGAAGAACAGTCAGTTTAGTAACGGATTAACTGTCTCAGCTTTGTGAGTATCCAATATTTTATTTTCTTCATCCTACTTAGTATAGCTTTCCTTTGGGGCTTGGACACTATATAAAGGAAAAGCATATATGTGAAATGAGGCTCATATTATCTCTTTGAAAAATTTCATTGAGGTATTCTCTTCACATCTTGATACTTATACACATACCAAATTTAGAACGGGAATGTTAAGAAGAATGGAAAAAAATTTACATTGAATTCTGCTAGTTGTTGAATAATGAAATAAAATACCTTTTCCCTTTGTAGTCGGAGCTAATTTTTCATCATCAAGAGGGATTTCTACAAATCCTGTGGAAAAACAAAAATTACTGTCAAGGCTTAATATCATGGTGCCGTATTAGAATTGTAGTTATATTTGTGTAAGGAAGGGATCTTTTCTATTAGAATACAATTTGTTAAATATGCTTTGCTTGGGTGAAAAAAAAGTAGAATAACTTTTGCACTTCACAACATTTGAGTAGCTAACTGTCATTTAAGAAAAAAAAGTTCTGAACAGTTTTGGGTTTCATATTTATATGTTAGATTAAAGTCCTGATACTGTACCTTGATCAATACTGCTTTCCTTTTCCCAAAATGTTCGACAGCCAAAGGTAGAATCTGTCTGCACAAACACAGCCTCTCTCTGTACCCGCTCTGGGACTAGAACACCGCTGCTGGGTGTAAGTTTTCTCAGGTGATAGATGCCCTCCACAGCTGAAAAAAGGTACAAGCTATATTAATAAATGAATGGAAAGGGTCCATATCTGCATTAGAAAAACAATCATAAAAATTTCATGTATCTCAGGCATTTGTTTTATACTATTTCCAACACTGCAAATTTACAAGCATGGAGGGAGGCTTTTACCTTGAAGTACACAGTCATCTTTTCCAAAAAATGTACAGCAGCCATTTGTGGAAACTGCCTGTACAAATACATTGTCTTTTTGTTCCTGCTTTGGAACTAGAACAGCAACACTGGGTGTACTGTTTTGTGAATGGTAAATGCCCTTAAGGACTGGAAATGAAAAATAAATATTGATGTTAGATTCATTCATCTTTAATAACAGTCATATCAAGAATAAAAGATGTACTTCTGATTTTGAAATACTTCAGATGCAAACAGATGCCCATAGCTATTTTCTCACCTTTTTCATCACTCCATCTTTCTATCATTTCCATAACAAAGGACTCCAATTTTAACATTTTAAACTGAAAATGTTGAGAAAATAAAAAACAAAATAAAAAATTAAATAAAAAAAAATAAGAAAAAGAATAAATAATTTTTTTTAAAAATGAAAGAAAGTAAGAAAAAGAAAGACAGATAAAAATAATTAAACCAATGGATAACAATGAAAGCAAATATAAATGTTATGACAGATAATTCCAACTCAAAGTAACATTAAAGGAAATCTAGGAAACTTTCAAAACGTACGTAAGATAAAACCCAATCAAGGAAGTTTTCGATAAAAACAATTTATTTGGCTTGTCTTAATTTGGTGTTTATTTACTTTATTTTCGAAGGTTCTTCTGCTGTTTTTTTTAAATTTAATTTTGTTCAATTTTTTAAAACTTTTAAACGTCCAAAGCTGTAGATCTAAATGTCCGCGAGAAGTTTTTGCATATGGCCGTACGAAAATTTCTTTTGCCGATTTTTCGTAAAATGTATGCCCACATGCATAAAAAACATTTAAGAAGAAAAGTAACTGGCGTGATTTAATTACTCTAACATATAAAACATCATAAAAATATTATCGTCTTCGATTAAATGAAAATATCTTCCTGAATTTTTTCGATACTCACCTCGCTCATTGAAAAAATGCGCAAATCTGCCGCTTTTGTTGCTAGGCACGCTCTCCAATGTGATTGGCTGAAAGTTCGCTGAAACTCGAGCGTTTACGTTTTTCTCCGCCTCCGACATACATGCAATGGAAAAGAGTGACGCAGACGCCTGAAATATTTCACAATATTTGATCGGTTGTCAGGATTCCATATCCCGTAATGAGTGATGGGTGCTAGCAAATATACATTTCATTACAAAATAGGCACGTTGCCAAAGATGGTATTTTTTTTTCTCAGTCAGAATTCTCTGAAATTCTCGTTTTGTTCGTTCAAATATGGCAATATCCAAGGAATAATTTACACATGAAATTAAGCTTCTTTCATTATTATTTCAGAACTTCAAAACACAATTTTGAAAGCTACGAGGACTTAAAAGCTATAAATTTGCGTACTCAGTACGTCTTTGACCTCATAACTACAGTACCAACCCGTAATTTTATTTATTTTTCAAATTTATATGGGATTTGCTTAGCAAAAAGTCATTTTGTAAGTCGGCATTCTTTTAACAAAAGTGTTTTTTTTTTTTTCATGTACTTTAACTGTGTTTGCTCCATTTTGTTTTACTTCATCTTTGTTGAGGTTTTTTGTTCAGGAAAGACTCCTTTCACTCTTTTATATATCAGCATAATAAAAAAAAAAAAGCTTTAAAATATCTTGTAACACAGCTTCATGCAGACTTAAAGGGCCTAGCAATTAAATCTCTGGTTTTATTTTATCTTAAAATCCTATATAGGCCACTGTAAGGATGGCATGTGTGGTAGGTGGGGGAAACCATTAAGGGAGTATGAGGCTTTGCTTTCAAGTAGGTCCACCATATTTGAGCCTTGAATCAGTTAGTCCTAGGATCAAACTGTATTGAATGCGGCCCTAGATCTAACACAACATGCTGTGGGGGAAGCATGCATTGTAAGTGTAGTATTACAAATACTGGTCTTAGATATTGTAGATTTTTGTTGTGTTGTGTATTTATGTGTAGTAAAACCAAATATGAAAAACAAACGGTGTTCATATGTTTGAAAAACATTGATTTTCAAAAAAGTGCATATAGGAATACAATATTAGAAAACAGAAGTTACCATAGCAATTTGAAGAAAGAAATGATAAAATGAAAGGTGCACTGATAGGTAAATTTTTATTTCAGATATTTCAGCACTACAGTACCATGCAGTAAATTTTGAAATACTTTATATGAAAGCAAAACATTTTAGACTGGTCCTCTGCTCATTGATTTTAATAGCAGTCAACATATTTATTAAAATTTTGATTCTTGTTACATTTGAGTTTTGTATTAATCATCTCATTTTTGAGAATTTGGTTTTATTGACAGAATTGGCAGCTCTAGCATGGATTTTTAAAAATATCAATTAAGGGTGTTCTTTAAATATTTCCTGCCAAAATAAATTCTGGATGCCAAAATCTGATATCTGTCTACAAAGGAGAGTGGTGATTTGTGCTCAATAGGTGCTGTTGGTGAGAGCAAATCGGATTGCAAGTAAATTGATAAGAAAAGCACCATTTTTACTTTTTGTTTTCAGCAAGCAGAGGAGAATAGACATCTATTTTCTTAAGATGAAGAAATGCAGATTGTCCTTAGAGCAGGGGTTTCTGCAGGATTTGCATCACAGTAGGTCAACATTCCAAAACGTTGATCTGTAATTTGGTAATTTGGTCACCAATTTACAAGAAATTCAACTACAAATATACTGTCATTTCTAAATATTTCATAAGCCATCCAGCCTTTTTTTTTTTTTTTTTTTTTTGAAAAACATAGGTTGTCTATTGTATTAAATGAACACTGGATGGCTATCTGGGAAAAGTCTTGCCTTAGAGTCAATTTGATCTTTTTATATCTTGTAACACAGCATAAGATTTTTATATCTTGTAACACACTATAAGATAACAATATGTGGCCTCTTTCAGTCTCTTTAAATATAAAAATGTAGTGATTGTAGGCCATCGCCGTCGTCGCCGTCGCTGTGCACTCAGCGATAACACGATAAGTGGAATACCGTTTTACATTTTGTATTCAAATTTACAGAACTGATGAATATTCATAATACGCAGGTCAAGTTCAAAAATCAGCATGATCGGGCCATTTTTAGGGAAGTTATGCTGTTTTTTCACTTTTTTTAGCATTATTATAACACCGATAACACGATAAGTGAAAAACATTCTTACTTTTTGGCTTGAAACTTATAAAGCTGATGAATATTCATAATATGTAGGTCAAGTTCGAAAATCAGAGTTATCGGGTCAATTTTATGGAAGTAATGCTGTTTTTTCACTTTTTTCAGCATATATGCAACACTGATAACACAATAAGTGAAAAAACGTTTTACCTTTTGGCTTGAAACTTACAGAATTGATGAATATTTATAATACGCAGGTCAAATTTGAAAATCAGCATGATCGGGCCATTTTAAGGGAAGTTATGCTGTTTTTTCACTTTTTTCAGCATATATGCAGCACTGATAACACAATATAAGATTAACAGATGGGCAAATTGTCATTATACTCACAGGACTGGTCAATGTTACTAAAACGTAGGATCAGAGTTATCGGGTCAATTTTATGGAAGTAATGCTGTTTTTTCACTTTTTTCAGCATATATGCAACACTGATAACACAATAAGTGAAAAAACGTTTTACCTTTTGGCTTGAAACTTACAGAATTGATGAATATTTATAATACGCAGGTCAAATTTGAAAATCAGCATGATCGGGCCATTTTAAGGGAAGTTATGCTGTTTTTTCACTTTTTTCAGCATATATGCAGCACTGATAACACAATATAAGATTAACAGATGGGCAAATTGTCATTATACTCACAGGACTGGTCAATCTTACTAAAACGTAGGATGAGTTGGAAAAGCAGCATAATCGTGCCATTATTTTAGATGTTATGCTGTTTTTCACATTTCCTCAGATTCAATTCTTAAGCATGTTAACAGTCTCATTATTGAACTAATAAGATACGTAAAAGTGTTTGTTTGACATTTCCTGCATCTTTATAACATTGTTAGTTGATTATGTAAAAATGATGGTAAACTTGTTATTGTGTATTATGTTATAAAGTGTCAAAAATGGAAATAAACTCATATCATTGCAGTTTGTCAGATTCAATCATCTACTATCTTCAGAATCTCAGAATGGAGGAAATTGGACATTTAACACTGTTCTATTGATATTTTCCCATCTCATCAATTTTCTTAGTTGATCATATTAAAATGTCAGTAAGCAGTTTATTTTGGGTTTTTTTTTTCCACTTTTTTTAGCATTTTTATAACACCTATAACATAATAAGTGAAAAACATTTTTATGTACAGACACAGATGTGTCTGTACATATAGCCATCACCTGCGTCTGTCGTCGCCGTCGCTGTCGCCGTCGCTGTGCACTTTTACCGATAACATGATAAGTGGAAAACTGTTTTTCATTTCAGCTTGAAACTTACAGAATTGATAAATATTTATAATACGCATGTCAAGTTCGAAAATCAGCATGATCGGGTCACTTGTAGGGAAGTTATGCTGTTTTTTCACTTTTTTCAGCATATATGCAGCACCGATAACACAATAAATGGAAAACCATTTTACTTTTTGGCTTGAAACTTACAAAACTGATGAATATTCATAATACGCAGGTCAAGTTCGAAAATCAGCATGATCGGGCCATATTTGTGGAAGTTATGCTATTTTTTCATTTTTTTCAGCATAAATGCAACACCGATAACACAATAAGTGAAAAACCGTTTTACCTTTTGGCTTGAAACTTACAGAACCGATGAATATTTATAATACGCAGGTCAAGTTCGAAAATCAGCATGATCGGGCCATATTTGTGGAAGTTATGCTATTTTTTCATTTTTTTTCAGCATTAATGCAACAACGATAACACTATAAGTGAAAAACCGTTTTACCTTTTGGCTTGAAACTTACAGAACTGATGAATATTCTTAATACGCAGGTCAAGTTCGAAAATCAGGCTGATCGGGCTATTTTTATGGAAGTTATGCTGTTTTTTCACTATTTCAGCATATGTGCAACACCGATAACACATTTCAAGGAAAATCAATTGGCCAATCGTCTTTAAATTCACAGGGGTGATCAGATTTACTAAAATACAGATGAGGTTCGAAAATAAGCTTGATCGGTTCAGTTTTGAGAATTGTGCCTTTTTTTGTATATAAGTCTTTTTTCCTCGGATTTAATTCTTAGGCATGTTAACAATCTCATTTGTGAACTAATTAGTAATGTAAAGGTGTTCTTTTGACATTTTCTGCATCTTAACAATATTGTTAGTTGATTATATAAAAATGATGGTAAACCTGTTATTGTGCATTGTGTAATAAAGTGTCAAAAATGGAAATAAACTCATATCTTTACAGTTTGTCAGATTCAATCATTCACCATGTTCAGAATCTCAGAATGGAACAAATTGGACATTTAAAATTGTTCTATTGATATTTTTCCTATGTCAACAACTTTCTTAGTTGATCATTTAAAAACGACAGTAAATTGATTATTTTGATATATGTAAAAAAAGTGTTGAAAGTGGAAAGAAATTCATTTCAGTACAGTTATCTCTTGTGTACATTTTGGCATTTTGAAGTTGTGACTCTGAACTTCCATGGCCCTGAAGACCTTTCCATATCAAATTTTCTGAATATCCATGATACTTTTATTTTATTATTAAAAATTGATGGTCATTATGCTGTTAAGCATTATGTAATATTGCATCAAAATTGAAGACAACCCCATTTTAGACAATGCCTCCACAGTGACCATTAAAGGAAAACCAAGTCACTTACTCTTCTCAAACTTACAGAAATGTAGCATAGCACTTAATTATAGCTTCAGTTGGAAAACCTGTTATATCGGTTAACTTTCTTGGAAATTATATAGTTTTTTGTTACAATTAAAATTTTCACATATGGACATTTTCAAGGTGTGACTTAGTCTTTGAACTTCCATTGGCTTGAATACCATTGCTAGTCACATCTTTTGAATAGCTATGATACATTTACTTTATTATTAAAAATTGATGGCCATTGTGCTGTTAAGCATTATGTTAAATTGCGTAAAAGATGAAAAAAAAACTTTTTTGGACATCGCTGCTGGGATGACCATTAAGGAAAAACCATTTTACTTATGATATTCTAACTTACTGAAAAGTTTCATAGGACTGAAGTGTAGCTTGTGTTGGTAATCAGTGTGATTGTTTTCTGTTTTAGAAGTAATGCAGCTCTATGGAGTGCTATATGGGGCTACTGTTTATGGATGGTGGTAATTGTCCTTTGGGATAATCACTAGCTAAATTCAGAGCTATAAAATTACTTGCCTAATTGATTTTCAAGTGCCCATTAAATAAGATTACATAAAACACACGTTGAGATTTCCCATTCAAGTCCTATAGGTTAAGCTCTCTTAACTGTGTCACATAATTAGGAATTGGTGATAATTATGCAGGTAAATGTTTAATATTGCAAATAAGTTTACAAAAGAAAAAAAAAATTGTGTAATGCCAACATTAATGCTATAGATGAATAACAGTGCCTTATTATCCTCAAACACATTGGGATTATTAATATCATGTTAATACAGCAAGATTAAAAGTTTGAATAGCAGCTTTATTGGAATTTTTTTTTTTTTTTTTTTTTTGTGTTTTCTTTTTAATTTTTTTCTAAACACTGGCATTTTCAACTCCCATCCACCTGAAGCTCTTCAGATTTTCTGTATTTCCACATAAGCAGTTGCATAGGTTTTTATGTCTTTAAACATTATGTAATATTATTTTATGCACTGTCAACATTTTTCAAATATTGGGATTTTCATTATGTGAATTTGAACTCTCATAGTCCAGAAACTGTAATCTTATTGCAGGGGTGGATTGAGGCCGTCTTCTGGGTCTTTCAGATGACGGTCAGATTTTAAAGTTTACATTGACTGGTATCAATTTTTTTCTGTTGGAAGACCATCAAAAGTGGAGGATGGATCAACAAAGATACTTTGGAATACTGTCAGAAAATATCTCTGGATCTGCTCCTGTTATTGACCATGTTACCTGTTGTGCATGATTAAAAATCAGTGTTAATTGACTGTGTTATTATAAGCATTATTTATTATTGCATCAAAATTAACAGAATGACCTATTTTGCATCTTTATTATCTGTTTTTTGTCTGTACATTTGACAGCTTTGCTGCCTTGTTACTTTTTGGCTTCAAACTTATAGAACTGATGAATGTTCATAAATTGCAGGTCAAGTTTGAAAATCAGCATTATCGGGTCAATTTTATGGAAGCTAAGAACTTCCACTTCTAAGACCTTTTCACTTTTTTTCAGCATATATGCAGCACTGATAACACAATAAGTGAAAAAACGTTTTACCTTTTGGCTTGAAACTTACAGAACTGATGAATATTTATAATACGCAGGTCGAGTTCGAAAATCAGCATGATCGGGCCATTTTAAGGGAAGTTATGCTGTTTTTTCACTTTTTCAGCATATATGCAGCACTGAGAACACAATATAAGATTAACAGATGGGCAAATTGTCATTATACTCACAGGACTGGTCAATCTTATTAAAAGGTAGGATGAGTTCGAAAATCAGCATAATCGGGCCATTATTTTAGAAGTTATGCTGTTTTATCACATTTCCTCAGATTCAATTCTTAAGCATGTTAACAGTCTCATTATTGAACTAATAAGATACGTAAAAGTGTTTGTTTGACATTTCCTGCATCTTTATAACATTGTTAGTTGATTATGTAAAAATGATGGTAAACTTGTTATTGTGTATTATGTTATAAAGTGTCAAAAATGGAAATAAACTCATATCATTGCAGTTTGTCAGATTCAATCATCTACTATCTTCAGAATCTCAGAATGGAGGAAATTGGACATTTAACACTGTTCTATTGATATTTTCCCATCTCATCAATTTTCTTAGTTGATCATATTAAAATGTCAGTAAGCAGTTTATTTTGGGTTTTTTTTTCACTTTTTTTAGCATTTTTATAACACCTATAACATAATAAGTGAAAAACATTTTTACTTTTTGGCTTCAAACTTATAGAACTGATGAATGTTCATAAATCGCAGGTCAAGTTTGAAAATCAGCATTATCGGGTCAATTTTATGGAAGCTAAGAACTTCCACTTCTAAGAACTTTTCACTTTTTTTCAGCATATATGCAGCACTGATAACACAATAAGTGAAAAAACGTTTTACCTTTTGGCTTGAAACTTACAGAACTGATGAATATTTATAATACGCAGGTCGAGTTCGAAAATCAGCATGATCGGGCCATTTTAAGGGAAGTTATGCTGTTTTTTCACTTTTTCAGCATATATGCAGCACTGATAACACAATATAAGATTAACAGATGGGCCAATTGTCATTATACTCACAGGACTGGTCAATCTTATTAAAAGGTAGGATGAGTTCGAAAATCAGCATAATCGGGCCATTATTTTAGAAGTTATGCTGTTTTATCACATTTCCTCAGATTCAATTCTTAAGCATGTTAACAGTCTCATTATTGAACTAATAAGATACGTAAAAGTGTTTGTTTGACATTTCCTGCATCTTTATAACATTGTTAGTTGATTATGTAAAAATGATGATAAACTTGTTATTGTGTATTATGTTATAAAGTGTCAAAAATGGAAATAAACTCATATCATTGCAGTTTGTCAGATTCAATCATCTACTATCTTCAGAATCTCAGAATGGAGGAAACTGGACATTTAAAATTGTTCTATTGATATTTTTCCTATGTCAACAATTTTCTTAGTTGTTCATTTAAAAATGACAGTAAATTGATTATTTTGTTATATGAAAAAAAGGTGTTGAAAATAGAAAGAAAATCAATTCAATACAGTTATCTCTTGTATACATTTTGGCATTTTGAAAGTGTGACTCTGAACTTCCATGGCCTTGAAGACCTTTCCATGGCACATTTTCTGTATATCCATGATACTTTTATTTTATTATTAAAAATTGATGGTCATTATGTTATATTGCATAAAAGTTGAAGAAAACCCTATTTTGGAAATGGCTGCCGTAATGACCATTAAGGAAAAACCATGTTACTTATGATACTCAAAGTTACTGAAAAGTTTCGTAAGACTGACGTGCAGTTTGTGTTGGAAAATCAGTGTGATTGTTTTCTGTTTTGGAAGCAATGCAGCTCTATAGAGTGCTATATGGGGCTACTGTTTATGGATGGTGGTAATTGTCCCTTGGGGTAGTCACAAGCTAAATTCAGAGCTATTAAATCATTTGCCTAATTAATTTCCAAGTGCCCATTAAATAAGATTACATAAAACACACGTTGAGATTTCCCAGTAAAGTCCCATAGGTTAAAGGGATAATAACTCTTCGTTTTGGCCAAAAAATGAATTTTCCTGGAGTAAACAACAATTTTCCCATACTTACCAATGGTTAATGAATCCATTTTTACATTCAAATTTAGTCCTTGGTTTTTTTCTAAAAAGTTTGGTTTTTTGTTAAAATCTCTTAAGAGATTATAACAGAGTATAGCCATCAATGGAGGTCACGTGTTCTTAAGACAAGCTCAGATATCAGAATAATAGCTATAACTGCTGTTTTCGTCATAAAACAGAATATATTATATTTCTATGAGTTATTTACAATGTTTTTATTGTGAAATATAGATTTCATACGAAGAGTTATTATCCCTTTAAGCTCTCTTAACTGTGTTACATAATTAGGAATCTGTGATAATTATGCAGGTAAATGTTGTTTAATATTGCAAATAAGTTAACAAAAGAAAAAATAATTTGAATAACAGTGCCTTATTATCCTCAAACACATTGGGGTTATTCATATCATGTTATTACAGCAAGATTAAAAGTTTGAATAGCAGCTTTAATGGGATATTTTTGTTTTGTTTTCTTTTTAATTTATTTTTCAAACATTTCAAGCATTTTCAGCTCCCATCCACCTGAAGCTCTTCACATTTTCTGTATTTCCACATAAGCAGTTGCATTGGTTTTTATGTCTTTAAACATTATGTAATATTATTTTTTGCACTGTCATCATTATTCAAATATTGGGATTTTCATTATGTGAATTTGGTCCTGAAACTGTAATCTTATTGCAGGGGCAGATTGAGACCGTCTTCTGGGTCTTTCAGATTTTAAAGTTCACATTGATGGGTATCTGTTTTTTCTGTTGGAAGACCATCAAAAATGTAGGATGGATCAACAAAGATAATTTGGAATACTGTCAGAAAATATCCCTGGATCCGCTCCTGTTATTGACGATGTCACCTGTTGTGCATGATTAAAATTCAGTGTTGATTGACAGTGCTATTGTAGGCATGATTTATCATTGCATTAAAATTGACAAAATGAACCATTTTCTGCATTTTTATTTTCTGTTTTTGTCTGTACATTTGACAGCTTTGCTGCCTTGTTTTTTTTTTTTTTTTTTTTTGTTTTTTTTTTTAAACATAGGTTGTCTATTGTACTAAATGAACACTGGATGGCTATCTGGGAAAAGTCTTGCCTTAGAGTCAATTTGATCTTTTTAAGTCTTGTAACACAGCTTCAGGTATAAGATAACAATATGTGGCCTCTTTCAGTCTCTATAAATATCAAAATGTAGTGATTGTAGCTTGGATAAATGATTGACTGTTACAAGTAAATTAATGAATGCAATTTTTTACATGCTTTCTTTTATTTAAAATATAAATTATATATATGAAATATGTATGATTTGAGGAGAATTGACATCAGTATTATAAGTAATACAAATTCAGCAATTTATGTTGTAAAAAAAGAAATAATACTTTAATGTTGTATATACTTTACGTACTATATATATGTATGCTATTCTATTTACATATGTACAAATATTATGAAACAAAATTACATGTTTATTATGTACAATTTGTACAAGCTCTTTCTGGAATGCTAATAAATTCCCTTCAAAACTGCAGTGAATGGATGCATATACATGTACATGGCTATTTGTTTATGCACAATGTCCAAGTGATTTTTCTCATACAGTTGTGAACAGTCATTTCAGTATTTGACTAGCTGTCGCAGCTTGGTCATCATCCAAAACTTAAATTTCTTCATCCTGCTAAGGCTATAAGGATGGGTGTCTTCCTGGGCTTGGACACTATATACAGTGTATCAAGGAAAAAGTTTATATGTAAAATGGGGCACATATTTTCTCTGTAAAGAATTTTATTAAGACATATTTATAGATCGTGATTATAATGCAAATGTCAAATTGAGTACATTTCACTTGGGATGATTATAAAACCATCTAACTCACTTGTTACAACTTACTTTACTTTCAAATCTGCCATCACCCAATTGAAAATAATTTAATTGTTTTATAAAATTTGAACACAATACCTTAATTCTCCCTCAGTAGATGGACCTAATTTTTCATCATCATCATCATCAAGATTAATTTATTTTTTCTCATTCTAGGAAAGTTAAAAGGACTGGGGAACATGGTACTAAAGCCCTTAAAATGGCATGTCTACTGACAATTTCAAATCACAGCAAGATCCAAATACAGGACCATATTCTGTGCAGTAAGTTCTTGAGTTATTATTATTATTATTGAAGTGTAGCAATTTCAATTGATGAATGATTTCCCTAGATTGGTTCACTATTTAAAATATATAATTTAAACAACATTTTATGACAAAGGCTGTGATAATTTTTCTTTGTTTAAAGGTTGTGTTCAATTTGGCATGCATTGATACAAGGTATATATTAAGGGTGTTTTCTTTGAGGCATTTGAAAAAAATCTCTTTTCAGAAACAGTACAAAAAGGCTATTGAAGACTGTACCAAAGCACTAGAACTTAATCCTAATTATCTCAAAGCACTTTTAAGGAGGGCAGAAACGTATGAAAAGACTGAAAAATTAGATGAGGCATTAGAGGATTACAAAAAAGTAATTGAAATGGATCCAACACAACATACTGCAAGGGAAGCATGTATTGTAAGTCTGGTATCATAAAAACAGTCTCAAATACTTTAGATTTGTGTTACATGGTTTTCTGTAATGTGTCAATGTGTAGTAAGTGAAATATAAAAATGGTGTTCGTATATGTTTAAAAGCATTGCAAATTTGCAATAGAAAAAATGCTAATAGTACTAAATGTAACAGTGCAATATTCACTTAAATTTAAAGATATTAAAATAATTACAAGTCAGCATATTGTTTTTATTCATAAGAGAACTTATCAGTGAACTTTTGAATCTGATTGAATCTGTGTTTATTTTCATCTCTTCAGCGATTGCCACAGCAAATTACAGAAAGAAATGAGAAAATGAAAGATGAAATGATAGGTAATTTATATCTTTCAGTCCTACATTTTGAAATATTTTACATTAAAGCAAAATCTTTTAGACTGGTCTTCTGCTCTTTGATTTCAATAAAAATCAACATATTTATTAAAAATTTGATTCTTGAAACATTTGAGTTTTGTATTCATCTTATTATTCAGAGCAAAAGTGGAAGTATTTATATTTTCTCATTCTAGGAAAGTTAAAAGAACTGGGGAATTCTTTTTATATCTGTTCGAGTTAAAGAAAACAATTTATGGCCTCATTCACAGTCTCATTTGAGTTGGTTGTAGTTCTCTTGAATAAAAGACTGATTGCAATAATAAAATAATCCAATTTATTGTCTTTATGTGATTTCTTTATTATAAATAAAATTATATATATAAATGATATGTACATAACTTTTGACATAAATATTATAAATGTGTACAAATTAAGCAACTGATGCTGCAAAACAATAATAATGAACAACTTTTTATATATATTTACCATGGTATTCTATTTAACATATGTACAAACATGAAACAAAATTTCATGTTTACTATATACAACGTGAACAAGTAAAAGCTCTCAAGATTGTTCATAATGTCCATTGTAGTTAATGGGTGCATATACATGGGTGGCGTTTCATGTATGCACAGTGTTTAAGTTATTTTTTTCATTCAGTTTTTATGAAAAAAAAAAAAAAAAGAAAAGGAAGAACAGTCAGTTTAGTAACGGATTAACTGTCTCAGCTTTGTGAGTATCCAATATTTTATTTTCTTCATCCTACTTAGTATAGCTTTCCTTTGGGGCTTGGACACTATATAAAGGAAAAGCATATATGTGAAATGAGGCTCATATTATCTCTTTGAAAAATTTCATTGAGGTATTCTCTTCACATCTTGATACTTATACACATACCAAATTTAGAACGGGAATGTTAAGAAGAATGGAAAAAAATTTACATTGAATTCTGCTAGTTGTTGAATAATGAAATAAAATACCTTTTCCCTCTGTAGTCGGAGCTAATTTTTCATCATCAAGAGGGATTTCTACAAATCCTGTGGAAAAACAAAAATTACTGTCAAGGCTTAATATCATGGTGCCGTATTAGAATTGTAGTTATATTTGTGTAAGGAAGGGATCTTTTCTATTAGAATACAATTTGTTAAATATGCTTTGCTTGGGTGAAAAAAAAAGTAGAATAACTTTTGCACTTCACAACATTTGAGTAGCTAACTGTCATTTAAGAAAAAAAATTCTGAACAGTTTTGGGTTTCATATTTATATGTTAGATTAAAGTCCTGATACTGTACCTTGATCAATACTGCTTTCCTTTTCCCAAAATGTTCGACAGCCAAAGGTAGAATCTGTCTGCACAAACACAGCCTCTCTCTGTACCCGCTCTGGGACTAGAACACCGCTGCTGGGTGTAAGTTTTCTCAGGTGATAGATGCCCTCCACAGCTGAAAAAAGGTACAAGCTATATTAATAAATGAATGGAAAGGGTCCATATCTGCATTAGAAAAACAATCATAAAAATTCCTTGTATCTCAGGCATTTGTTTTATACTATTTCCAAAGCTGCAAATTTACAAGCATGGAGGGAGGCTTTTACCTTGAAGTACACAGTCATCTTTTCCAAAAAATGTACAGCAGCCATTTGTGGAAACTGCCTGTACAAATACATTGTCTTTTTGTTCCTGCTTTGGAACTAGAACAGCAACACTGGGTGTACTGTTTTGTGAATGGTAAATGCCCTTAAGGACTGGAAATGAAAAATAAATATTGATGTTAGATTCATTCATCTTTAATAACAGTCATATCAAAAATAAAAGATGTACTTCTGATTGTGAAATACTTCAGATGCAAACAGATGCCCATAGCTATTTTCTCACCTTTTTCATCACTCCATCTTTCTATCATTTCCATAACAAAGGACTCCAATTTTAACATTTTAAACTGAAAATGTTGAGAAAATAAAAAACAAAATAAAAAATTAAATAAAAAAAAAATAAGAAAAAGAATAAATAATTTTTTTTAAAAATGAAAGAAAGTAAGAAAAAGAAAGACAGATAAAAATAATTAAACCAATGGATAACAATGAAAGCAAATATAAATGTTATGACAGATAATTCCAACTCAAAGTAACATTAAAGGAAATCTAGGAAACTTTCAAAACGTACGTAAGATAAAACCCAATCAAGGAAGTTTTCGATAAAAACAATTTATTTGGCTTGTCTTCATTTGGTGTTTATTTACTTTATTTACGAAGGTTCTTCTGCTGTTTTTTTTTTAATTTAATTTTGTTCAATTTTTTAAAACTTTTAAACGTCCAAAGCTGTAGATCTAAATGTCCGCGAGAAGTTTTTGCATATAGCCGTACGAAAATTTCTTTTGCCGATTTTTCGTAAAATGTATGCCCACATGCATAAAAAACATTTAAGAAGAAAAGTAACTGGCGTGATTTAATTACTCTAACATATAAAACATCATAAAAATATTATCGTCTTCGATTAAATGAAAATATCTTCCTGAATTTTTTCGATACTCACCTCGCTCATTGAAAAAATGCGCAAATCTGCCGCTTTTGTTGCTAGGCACGCTCTCCAATGTGATTGGCTGAAAGTTCGCTGAAACTCGAGCGTTTACGTTTTTTTTCCGCCTCCGACATACATGCAATGGAAAAGAGTGACGCAGACGCCTGAAATATTTCACAATATTTGATCGGTTGTCAGGATTCCATATCCCGTAATGAGTGATGGGTGCTAGCAAATATACATTTCATTACAAAATAGGCACGTTGCCAAAGATGGTATTTTTTTTTGTCAGTCAGAATTCTCTGAAATTCTCGTTTTGTTCGTTCAAATATGGCAATATCCAAGGAATAATTTACACATGAAATTAAGCTTCTTTCATTATTATTTCAGAACTTCAAAACACAATTTTGAAAGCTACGAGGACTTAAAAGCTATAAATTTGCGTACTCAGTACGTCTTTGACCTCATAACTACCAACCCGTAATTTTATTTATTTTTCAAATTTATATGGGATTTGCTGAACAAAAAGTCATTTTGTAAGTCAGCATTATTTTAACAAAAGTTATTGTTTTTTTTTTTTTTCATGTACTTTAACTGTGTTCGCTCCATTTTGATTTACTTCATCTTTGTTGGGTTTTTTTTGCTGAGCAAAAAGTCATTTTGAAAGTCAGCTTTTACAAACTTTGTCTTTTTTTTATGTACTTTAACTGTGTTCGCTCCATCAGTGCCAAACCGTATTTTTGTTCTACTTCATTTTTGGGTACTTTTGTAGTATATACCCCCCCCCCCCCCAACCCTGTAACTTTCACTCTTCAAATAGTTTTTTTTACATTTTCCTGTTCATCTATGTCAAAACTGTTAAAATAAAATGTTATTGTAAATACCTGTGGTCTTGACTGCAAGATGCATGGTAGATTCTCACATTGTATTTCAATGGGCTGGATTAAACTTGATTAAAACTCGAAAAAGACCACAGGTAATTACAAAAACATTTTATTTAAACAGCTTTGACATAGATGAACAAGTAAATGTAAAATATTATGAAAATCTGCTTGAAAAGTGAAAGTTACAAGGTGGGGGGGGGGGTATACTACAAAAGTACCCATTTTTGTTGAGGTTTTTTGTTCAGGAAAAAGACTCCTTTCACTCTTTTATATATCAGCATAATAAAAAAAAGCTTTAAAATATCTTGTACACAGCTTCATGTAGACTTAAAGGGCCTAGCAATTAAATCTCAGAGTGGTTTTATTTTAGCTTTAAATGCTATATAGGCCACTGTAAGGATTGCATGTGTGGTAGGTTGGGGAAACCATTAAGGGAGTATGAGGCTTTGCTTTCAAGTAGGTCCACCATATTTGATCCTTGAAACAGTTAGTTCGAGGATCAAACTGTTTTGAATGCGGCCCTAGATCCAACACAACATGCTGCTGGGCAAGTATGGATTGTAAGTGTAGTATTACAAATACTGGTCTTAGATATTGCAGATTTTTGTAATGTTATGTATTTATGTGTAGTAAAACCCAATATGAAAAACAAATGGTGTTCATATGTTTGAAAAACATTGTTTTTTTTTTTCAAAAAAAGTGCATATAGGAATACAATGATAGAATACAGAGGTTACCATAGCAATTTAAAGAAAGAAATGATAAAATGAAAGATGTATGATAGGTAAATTTTTATTTCAGATATTTTAGCACTACAGTACCAGTGCATTTTGAAATACTTTATATGAAAGCAAAACTTTTAGACTGGTCTTCTGCTCATTGATTTTAATAGTGGTCAACATATTTATTAAAACTTTGATTCTCTTTACATTTGAGTTTTGTATTAATTAATCAACTCATTTTTGAGTTTTTGGTTTTATTGACAGAATTAGCAGCTCTAGCATGGATTTTTTAAAATATAAATTTAGGGTGTTCTTTAAATATTTCTTGCCAAAATAAATTCTTGATGCCCAAATCTGATTTCTGTCTACAAAGGAGAGTGGTGATGTGTTGTCAGTAGGTGCTGTTGGTGAGAGCAAATGGGATTGCATGTAAAGTGATAATAAAAACGCCATTTTTACTTTTTGTTTTCAGCAAGCAGAGGAGATTAGACATCTATTTTCTTAAGATGAAGAAATGCAGATTGTTCTTAGTGCAGGGGTTTCTGCAGGATTTGCATCACAGTAGGTCGAACGTTGATGTGTAATTTGGTAATTTGGTCACCAATTTAAAGGAAATCCAACTACAAATATACTGTCATTCCCAAAAATTTTATAAGCCATCCAGCCTTTTTTGAAGAAAAAAAGGGTGTCTATTGAGTCCATGGGCCATCTAAATGAACACTGGATGGCTATCTGGGAAAAGTCTTGCCTTAGAGTAAATTTGATCTTTTTATGTCTTGTAACACAGTTTAAGATAACAATATGTGACCTCTTTCAGTGTCTATAAATTTAAAAACGTAGTGATTGTAGCTTGGATAAATGACTGACTGTTCAAGTAAATTAATGAATGCAAATTTTATTTTGACATGCTTTCTTTTATTTAAAAGATAAATTATATATATGAAATATGCATGATTTGAGGAGAATTGACATCATTATTATAAGCAATACAAATTCAGCAATTATTTATGTTTTAAAAAAATAATACTTTAATGTTGTATATACTTTACATACTGTATATTTGTATGCTATTATATTTACATTTGTTAATTATGTAGAACTAGTACAAGCTCTTTCTGGAATGCTAATAAATTCCATTCAAAACTGCAGTGAATGGATGCATATACATGGCTATTTGTTTATGCACAATGTCCAAGTGATTTTGCTCATACAGTTTATGAAAAAATTGTGAACAGTCATTTCAGTATTTGACTAGCTGTCGCAGCTTGGTCATCATCCAAAACTTAAATTTCTTCATCCTACTTAGGATGGGTGTCTTCCTGGGCTTGGACACTATATATCAAGGAAAAAGTTTATATGTAAAATGGGGGCACATATTTTCTCTGTAAAGAATTTTATTAAGACATATTTATAGATCTTGATTATAATACAAATGTCAAATTGAGTACATTTCACTTGGGATCATTGTAAAACCATCTAAATCACTTGTTACACCTTACTTTACATTCAAATCTGCCATCACCTAATGCTTTGAAATTAATTTTTTACTTTGTTTTATTGTTTTATAAAATTTGAACACAATATACCTTCTCCCTCAGTAGATGGACCTAATTTTTCATCATCATCATCATCATCAAGATCAATTTCTTCAAACACTGGTGGGAAAAAGAAATATTTGATTTAAAAAGTTTGATTCTTGAAACATTTGAGTTTTGTATTCATCTTATCATTCACAGCAATTGTCGAAGTATTTATATTTTCTCATTCTAGGAAAGTTAAAAGAACTGGGGAACAAGGTTCTAAAGCCCTTCAAATGGAATGTCTACTGACAATTTCAAATCACAGCAAGATCCAAATACAGGATCATGTTCTGTGCAGTTTCAACAAAATGCAAAATAGATTAAAAAAATATCAAGGGTGATGATCCTTTATACCACAAGTACAAGTTTTCCAGGTATTGGTCCAGTCAGAAGAAGTCGCTATAAAAACTTTTCTAAAATTGGGAATGTAGCTGGCTTAATCATCCTTTTTCAGATGCCTTATAATAAATAAATTATATAAAAATGGTTTAGCTCAGTAGCAAGGATTGTTCTGATATTTATCAACTTGTTTAAAAGATAAGCCAAGAAAAAGCTATGAGGAATAAAGACAAGAATTTCCTTCATTGGCAAAATGACAGCTGAAGCATGGTTTTTTTTTTAAATATAAATTTAAGGTGATTTTTATGTACAGACACAGATGTGTCTGTACATATTGCCATCACCTGTGTCTGTTGTCGCCGTCGTCATTGATGGCGATGGCGATGCCGATGCCGGTGCTGTGCACTTTCCTTGTAAACACGATAAGTGAAACACAGTTTTATTTTTTGCTTTTATATTTACAGAGCTGATGAATATTCATAAAACGCAGGTCAAGTTCGAAAATCAGCATGATCGGGCCATTATAGTAGAAGTTATGCTGTTTTTTCACTTTTCAGCATATATGCAACCCTGTAAACACATTTTAAGGAAAACCATTAAGCTTGTTGTCATGAAACTCACAGGAGTAATCAATCTTACTAAAACACAGGACAAGTTCGAAAATTGGCATGATTGGGCCACTATTTTAGTAGTTATGCTGATTTTTTCATTTTTTCAGCATATATGCAACACTGTACACACAATATAAGAAAAACAGATAGGCCAATTGTCATTAAACTCACAGGAGTGGTCAATCTTACTAAAACGCAGGTTGAGTTCGAAAATCAGCATAATCGGGCCATTATTTTAGAAGTTATGCTGTTTTTTCACATTTCCCCAGATTCAGTTCTTAGGCATGTTAATAGCCTTATTATTTAACTAATTAGATACGTAAAAGTGTTTGTTTGACATTTCCTGCATCTTTACAACATTGTTAGTTGATTATAGAAAAATTATGGTAAACTTGTTATCGTGTTTTGTGTAATAAAGTGTCAAAAATGGAAATAAACTCATATCATTGCAGTTTGTCAGATTCAATCATTCACTATGTTCAGAATCTCAGAATGGAAGAAATTGGACATTTAACACTGCTCTATTGATATTTTTCCCATCTCATCAATTATCTTAGTTGATCATATAAAAATGGCAGTAAACTGTTTATTTTGTTTTATGTTAAAAATTGTTAAAAATGGGGAAAAAAAACATTTCAGAACAGTGCTGTCTTGTTTACATTTTGGCATTTTCAAGTTTTGACTTTGAAGTTCCATGGGCCTGAAGACCTTTGCTAATCACATTTTCTGAATATCCATAATACTAATATTTTATTATTAAAAATTGATGGTCATTATGCAGTTAAACATTATGTAATATTGCATCAAATTTTGAAAAAAACATATTTTGGGCACTGCTCCCATGATGACCATTTCAGAAAAACCATGTCACTTACTGTTCTTAAACTTACAGGAAAGAAACCTGGGACTAAAATACAGCTTCAGTAGGCAATGCAGTCTGTTTGGTAATTCTTACTGCCAGTTAAACAGTTTTTTTTGTGAAACTTTAATTTTTCACATATTGGCATTTTCAAGGTGTGACTTTGAAGTTCCACGGGCTTGAATACCCATGCTAGTCACATTTTCTGAAAATACATGATACATATATTTTATTATTAAAAATTAAAGGTCATTATGCTGTTAACCATTATGTAATATTGCATCAGAATAGAAGAAAACACAATTTTGGGTGCTGCTGCCATGATGACCATTATGGGAAAACCATGTTATTTATGATTGCACAACTTTCAAAAAAGAAATACAGGACTAAAAATGCAGCCTGAGTTGGAAAAACAGTCTAATTGGCTTCTTTTTCTGGAAGTTATACATTTTCAAAGTGCGAACTTGAACTCCCATGGGCCTGAAGCCTTATGCTTGTTACACATTTTACTTACATTGGTATTACCTGTTGAGCATAATTAAAATTTGATGTTGAATTTGCAGTTTAACATAATGTACTTTTGCGTCAGAATTGACAGTAGCCTATTTTGTGCATAGTTATTTCCTGCTTTTTGTCTGTACATTTGACAGCTTTGCTGCCTTGTTAAATATTTCCTGCCAAAATGAATTCTTGATGCCAAAATCTGCAGTGTGTCAATAGGTTCTGAAGGTGAGAGAAAATCAAATTGTGAATAGACTGATACAAGATGCCTTTTAAATTTTTGAGCAAACAGGAAAGAACAGACATTTATTTACTCCATGAGGCGAGGAAAAACCGCTGTCAAGGATGCCAACCAGGGGTCACGTGAACTATTGACAGTATGACGCAATTCCTGCCTCCCCCCCCTTTTTTTTTGTGTGTGTGTGTGTGTGTGTGTGGGGGGGGGGGGGGGGGGGGGGGGGAAGAGGGGTGCTCTATTGTTTGGTTGTGGTATTGGACTCAAAAATGTCAAAATGCTGAAAAAGTTAGAAATGGATGTAGGGTTCATATAAAACTGGCGGATCTCAAAAATAAAAGTATTCTGCCCCTCAAAAACTCACAAAACTGAGTGTTGCATTTCTTTTTTCCTTGAGCATATTTTACTCAATCCACTCTCTGCTCAGAGTGTGAGGGCCATATGTAAATTTGTAAACAGTGCAATTAAAAAGTGTGTTCCTGCATGGATGGGAATAGTTTACTACATAAATTATTATTTTATATTTGTATTAGTTAGAGAGCCTGTAAATGTAAACCATTTCTTTGTGCTTAATAAATTATTATTATTATAAAATACTGCAATTTGTTGTCTTTACGATATCATTTATTATAAATATAAATTTATATGATATATACATAGCTTAAGGGGAATTGACATCAATATATAAAGAAATTAAGCAACTGATATTGCAAAACAAGTAATATAATAATAATAAGCAAAATATATTTACTGTGGTATTCTGTTTACATATATGTACAGACATGAAACAAAATTTCATGCATACTATATACAACCTGAACAAGTAAAAGCTCTCAAGATTGTTCATAATTTCCATTGTAGTTAATGGGTGCATATACATGGGTGGCGTTTCATGCATGCACAGTATTTGAGTTATTTTTTTCATTCAGTTTTTATGAAAAAAAAAGAAAAATAGTCATTTTAGTATTAACTGCTGCAGCTTGGTGAACATCCAACATTTTAATTTCTTCAGCCTCATTAGTATTGATGTCCTCCTGGGCTTGGACACTATATATATAAAGGAAATGCATATATGTAAAATGAGGCTCAAATTATCTCTTTGAAAAAATTCATTGACATATACTCTTCACATCTTGATACTTATACACATACCAAATTTAGAAGGGGAATGATTAAGAAGAGTGGAAAAAAATTTTACATTGAATTCTGCAAGTTGTTGAATAATGAAATAAAATACCTTTTCCCTCTGTAGTTGGAGCTATTTTTTCATCACCAAGAGGGATTTCTACAAATCCTGCAGAAAAGTAAAAATTGTTGTCAAGGTATAATATCATGGTGCCATAATAGTGGAATTGTATTTGTGTAAGGACGAGATCTTTTCTATTAGAATACAATTTGTTAAATGCGCTTTGCTTGGGTGAAAAAAAAAGTAGAATAACCTTTGCACTTCACAACATTTGAGTAGCTAACTGTCATTTAAGAAAAAAAATTCTGAATAGTTTTGGGTTTCATATTTATATGTTAGATTAAAGTCCTGATACTGTACCTTGATCAATACTGCTTTCCTTTTCCCAAAATGTTCGACAGCCAAAGGTAGAATCTGTCTGCACAAACACAGCCTCTCTCTGTACCCGCTCTGGGACTAGAACACCACTGCTGGGTGTAAGTTTTCTCAGGTGATAGATGCCCTCCACAGCTGAAAAAAGGTAAAATCATGGAAATTTTTGCTGTCTATATACAAGCTATATTAATAAATGAATGGAAATGATCCATATCTGCATTTGAAAAAAAAACAATCATAAAGGATTCCTTGTATCTCAAGCATTTGTTTTATACTATTTCCAACACTGCAAATTTACAAACATGAAGGTAGGCTTTTACCTTGAAGTACACAGTCATCTTTTCCAAAACATGTACAGCAGCCATTTGTGGAAACTGCCTGTACAAATACATTGTCTTTTTGTTCCTGCTTTGGAACTAGAACAGCAACACTGGGTGTACTGTTTTGTGGATGGTAAATGCCCTTAAGGACTGGAAATGAAAAATAAATATTGATGTTAGATTCATTCATCTTTAATAACAGTCATATCAAGAATAAAAGATGTACTTCTGATTTTGAAATACTTCAGATGCAAACAGATGCCCATAGCTATTTTCTCACCTTTTTTATCACTCCATCTGTCTATCATTTCCATAACAAAGAACTCCAATTTTAACATTTTAAACTGAAAATGTTGAGAAAATAAAAAACAAAATAAAAAATTAAATAAACAAAAAATAAGAAAAAGAATAGATTTTTTTTAAAAAAATGAAAGAAAGTAAGAAAAAGAAAAACAAAAAATATTAAACCAATGGATAACAATGAAAGCAAATATAAATGTTATGACAGATAATTGCAACTCGAACATTAAATTAAGGAAATCTAGGAAACTTTCAAAACGTACGTAAGATAAAACCCAATCAAGGAAGTTTTCGATAAAAACAATTTATTTGGCTTGTCTTCATTTGGTGTTTATTTACTTTATTTACGAAGGTTCTTCTGCTGTTTTTTTTTTTTTTTATTTAATTTTGTTCAATTTTTTAAAACTTTCAAACGTCCAAAGCTGTAGATCTAAATGTCCGCGAGAAGTTTTTGCATATAGCCGTACGAAAATTTCTTTTGCCGATTTTTCGTAAAATGTATGCCCACATGCATAAAAAAACATTTAAGAAGAAAAGTAACTGGCGTGATTTAATTACTCTAGCATATAAAACATCATAAAAATATTATCGTCTTCGATTAAATGAAAATATCTACCTGAATTTTTTCGATACTCACCTCGCTCATTGAAAAAATGCGCAAATCTGCCGCTTTTGTTGCTAGGCACGCTCTCCAATGTAATTGGCTGAAAGTTCGCTGAAGCTCGAGCGTTTACGTTTTTTTCCGCCTCCGACATAATGGAAAAGAGTGACGCCTGTTAAGTCTTTCACAATATTTGATCGGTTGTCAGGATTCCATATCCCGTAATGAGTGATGGGTGCTGGCAAATATACACTGTACATTTCATTACAAAATAGGCACGTTGCCAAAGATGGTATGTCTTTTTCTCTGTCAGAATTCTCTGATATTCTCGTTTTGTTCGTTCAAATATGGCAATATCCTGGGAATAATTTACACATGAAATTTAGCTTCTTTCATAATTATTTCAGAACTTCAAAACACAATTTTGAAAGCTACGAGGATTTAAAGCTATAAATTTGCGTACGTCTTTGACCTCATAACTACCAACCCGTAATTTTATTTATTTTTCAAATTTATATGGGATTTGCTTAGCAAAAAGTCATTTTGTAAGTCGGCATTATTTTAACAAAAGTGTTTTTTTTCCATGTACTTTAACTGTGTTTGCTCCATTTTGTTTTACTTCATCTTTGTTGAGGTTTTTTGTTCAGGAAAAAGACCCCTTTCACTCTTTTATATATCAGCATAATTTTAAAAAAAGCTTTTAAATATCTTGTAACACAGCTTCATGCAGACTTAAAGGGCCTAGCAATTAAATCTCAGAGTGGTTTTATTTTAAATCCTATAAAGGCCACTGTAAGGATGGCATGTGCGGTAGTTGGGGGAAACCATTAAGGTAGTATGAGGCTTTGCTTTCAAGTAGATCCACCATATTTGAGCCTTGAATCAGTTAGTCCTAGGATCAAACTGTATTGAATGCGGCCCTAGATCCAATTCAACATGCTGTGGGGGAAGCATGCATTGTAAGTGTAGTATTACAAATACTTGTCTTAGGTATTGCAGATTTTTGTTATGTTGTGTTTTTATGTGTAGTAAAACCAAATATGAAAACATTGTATTTCAAAAAAGTGCATGTAGGAATACAATATTAGAAAACAGAGGTTACCATAGCAATTTAAAGAAAAAATTATAAAAGAAAGATGCACAGATAGGTTAATTTTTATTTCAGTTATTTTAGCACTACAGTACCAGTACATTTTGAAATACTTTATATAAAAGCAAGACTTTTAGACTGGTCTTCTGCTCATTGGTTTTAATAGCAGTCAACATATTTATTAAAACTTTGATTCTCTTTACATTTGAGTTTTGTATTAATTAATCATCTCATTTTTGAGTTTTTGGTTTTATTGACAGAATTGGCAGCTCTGGCATGGATTTTTTTTTAAATATAAATTTAGGGTGTTCTTAAAATATTTCCTGCCAAAATTAATTCTTGATGCCCAAATCTGATTTCTGTCTACAAAGGAGAGTGGTGATGTGTTGTCAATAGGTGCTGTTGGTGAGAGCAAATGGGATTGCAAGTAAAGTGATAAGAAAAACACCATTTTTTACTTTTTGTTTTCAGCAAGCAGAGGAGAATAGACATCTATTTTCTTAAGATGAAGAAATGCAGATTGTCCTTAGAGCAGGGGATTCTGCAGGATTTGCATCACAGTAGGTCAACATTCCAAAACGTTGATCTGTAATTTGGTAATTTGGTCACCAATTTACAAGAAATTCAACTACAAATATACTGTCATTTCTAAATATTTCATAAGCCATCCAGCCTTTTTTTTTTTTTTTTTTTTTTTTTTTTTTGAAAAACATAAGTTGTCTATTGTTTTAAAGGAACACTGGATGGCTATCTGGGAAAAGTCTTGCCTTAGAGTCAATTTGATCTTTTTATATCTTGTAACACAGCTTCAGGTATAAGATAACAATATGTGGCCTCTTTCAGTCTCTTTAAATATAAAAATGTAGTGATTGTAGGCCGTCGCCGTCGTCGCTGTCGCCGTCGCTGTGCACTCAGCGATAACACGATAAGTGGAATACCGTTTTACATTTTGTATTCAAATTTACAGAACTGATGAATATTCATAATACGCAGGTCAAGTTCAAAAATCAGCATGATCGGGCCATTTTTAGGGAAGTTATGCTGTTTTTTCACTTTTTTTAGCATTATTATAACACCGATAACACGATAAGTGAAAAACATTCTTACTTTTTGGCTTGAAACTTATAAAGCTGATGAATATTCATAATATGTAGGTCAAGTTCGAAAATCAGAGTTATCGGGTCAATTTTATGGAAGTAATGCTGTTTTTTCACTTTTTTCAGCATATATGCAACACTGATAACACAATAAGTGAAAAAATGTTTTACCTTTTGGCTTGAAACTTACAGAATTGATGAATATTTATAATACGCAGGTCAAATTTGAAAATCAGCATGATCGGCCCATTTTAAGGGAAGTTATGCTGTTTTTTCACTTTTTTCAGCATATATGCAGCACTGATAACACAATATAAGATTAACAGATGGGCAAATTGTCATTATACTCACAGGACTGGTCAATGTTACTAAAACGTAGGATGAGTTGGAAAAGCAGCATAATCGTGCCATTATTTTAGATGTTATGCTGTTTTTTCACATTTCCTCAGATTCAATTGTTAGGCATGTTAACAGTCTCATTATTGAACTAATAAGATACGTAAAAGTGTTTGTTTGACATTTCCTGCATCTTTATAACATTGTTAGTTGATTATGTAAAAATGATGATAAACTTGTTATCGTGTATTATGTTATAAAGTGTCAAAAATGGAAATAAACTCATATCATTGCAGTTTGTCAGATTCAATCATCTACTATCTTCAGAATCTCAGAATGGAGGAAACTGGACATTTAAAATTGTTCTATTGATATTTTTCCTATGTCAACAATTTTCTTAGTTGTTCATTTAAAAATGACAGTAAATTGATTATTTTGTTATATGAAAAAAAGGTGTTGAAAATAGAAAGAAAATCAATTCAATACAGTTATCTCTTGTATACATTTTGGCATTTTGAAAGTGTGACTCTGAACTTCCATGGCCTTGAAGACCTTTCCATGGCACATTTTCTGTATATCCATGATACTTTTATTTTATTATTAAAAATTGATGGTCATTATGTTATATTGCATAAAAGTTGAAGAAAACCCTATTTTGGAAATGGCTGCCGTAATGACCATTAAGGAAAAACCATGTTACTTATGATACTCAAAGTTACTGAAAAGTTTCGTAAGACTGACGTGCAGTTTGTGTTGGAAAATCAGTGTGATTGTTTTCTGTTTTGGAAGCAATGCAGCTCTATAGAGTGCTATATGGGGCTACTGTTTATGGATGGTGGTAATTGTCCCTTGGGGTAGTCACAAGCTAAATTCAGAGCTATTAAATCATTTGCCTAATTAATTTCCAAGTGCCCATTAAATAAGATTACATAAAACACACGTTGAGATTTCCCAGTAAAGTCCCATAGGTTAAGCTCTCTTAACTGTGTTACATAATTAGGAATCTGTGATAATTATGCAGGTAAATGTTGTTTAATATTGCAAATAAGTTAACAAAAGAAAAAATAATTTGAATAACAGTGCCTTATTATCCTCAAACACATTGGGGTTATTCATATCATGTTATTACAGCAAGATTAAAAGTTTGAATAGCAGCTTTAATGGGATATTTTTGTTGTGTTTTCTTTTTAATTTATTTTTCAAACATTTCAAGCATTTTCAGCTCCCATCCACCTGAAGCTCTTCACATTTTCTGTATTTCCACATAAGCAGTTGCATTGGTTTTTATGTCTTTAAACATTATGTAATATTATTTTATGCACTGTCATCATTATTCAAATATTGGGATTTTCATTATGTGAATTTGGTCCTGAAACTGTAATCTTATTGCAGGGGCAGATTGAGACCATCTTCTGGGTCTTTCAGATTTTAAAGTTCACATTGATGGGTATCTGTTTTTTCTGTTGGAAGACCATCAAAAATGTAGGATGGATCAACAAAGATAATTTGGAATACTGTCAGAAAATATCCCTGGATCCGCTCCTGTTATGGACGATGTCACCTGTTGTGCATGATTAAAATTCAGTGTTGATTGACAGTGCTATTGTAGGCATGATTTATCATTGCATTAAAATTGACAAAATGAACCATTTTCTGCATTTTTATTTTCTGTTTTTGTCTGTACATTTGACAGCTTTGCTGCCTTGTTTTTTTGTTTTTTTTTTTTAACATAGGTTGTCTATTGTACTAAATGAACACTGGATGGCTATCTGGGAAAAGTCTTGCCTTAGAGTCAATTTGATCTTTTTACGTCTTGTAACACAGCTTCAGGTATAAGATAACAATATATGGCCTCTTTCAGTCTCTATAAATATAAAAATGTAGTGATTGTAGCTTGGATAAATGATTGACTGTTACAAGTAAATTAATGAATGCAATTTTTTACATGCTTTCTTTTATTCAAAATATAAATTATATATATGAAATATGCATGATTTGAGGAGAATTGACATCAGTATCATAAGTAATACAAATTCAGCAATTTATGTTGTAAAAAAAGAAATAATATTTAATGTTGTATATACTTTACATACTGTATATATGTATGCTATTCTATTTACATATGTACAAATATTATGAAACAAAATTACATGTTTATTATGTACAATTTGTACAAGCTCTTTCTGGAATGCTAATAAATTCCCTTCAAAACTGCAGTGAATGGATGCATATACATGTACATGGCTATTTGCTTATGCACAATGTCCAAGTGATTTTTCTCATACAGTTGTGAACAGTCATTTCAGTATTTGACTAGCTGTCGCAGCTTGGTCATCACCCAAAACTTAAATTTCTTCATCCTGCTAAGGCTATAAGGATGGGTGTCTTCCTGGGCTTGGACACTATATATCAAGGAAAAAGTTTATATGTAAAATGGGGCACATATTTTCTCTGTAAAGAATTTTATTAAGACATATTTATAGATCTTGATTATAATGCACTTGGGATGATTATAAAACCATCTAACTCACTTGTTACAACTTACTTTACATTCAAATCTGCCATCATCCAATTGAAAATAATTTAATTGTTTTATAAAATTTGAACACAATACCTTAATTCTCCCTCAGTAGATGTACCTAATTTTTCATCATCATCATCATCAAGATCAATTTCTACAAACCCTTGTGGGGAAAAAAGAAATGTTTGATTCGAAAATTTTGATTCTTGAAACATTTGAGTTTTGTATTAATCTTATCATTCACAGCAATAGTGGCAGTATTTATATTTTCTCATTCTAGGAAAGTTAAAAGAACTGGGGAACATGGTACTTAAGCCCTTAAAATGGAATGTCTACTGACAATTTCAAATCACAGCAAGATCCAAATACAGGACCATATTCTGTGCAGTAAATTTTTGAGTTATTATTATTATTGAAGTGTAGCAATTTCAGTTGATAGAATGATTTCCCTAGATTGGTTCACTATTTAAAATATATAATTTAAACAACATTTTATGACAAAGGCTGTGATAATTTTTCTTTGTTTAAAGGTTGTGTTCAATTTGGCATGCATTGATACAAGGTATGTATTAAGGGCGTTTTCTTTGAGGCATTTGAAATAAAAATCTCTTTTCGGAAACAGTACAAAAAGGCTATTGAAGACTGTACCAAAGCACTAGAACTTAATCCTTATTATCTCAAAGCACTTTTAAGGAGGGCAGAAATGTATGAAAAGACTGAAAAATTAGATGAGGCATTAGAGGATTACAAAAAAGTAATTGAAATGGATCCAACACAACATACTGCAAGGGAAGCATGTATTGTAAGTCTGGTATCATAAAAACGGTCTCAAATACTTTAGATTTGTGTTACATGGTTTTCTGTAATGTGTCAATGTGTAGTAAGTGAAATTTAAAAATGATGTTCATATATGTTTAAAAGCATCGCAATAGAAAAAAAATGCTAATAGTACTAAAGTGTAACAGTGCAATATTCACTTAAATTTAAAGATATTAAAATAATTACAAGTCAGCAAATTTTTTTTATTCATAAGAGAACTAATCAGTGAACTTTTGAATCTGATTGAATCTGTGTTTATTTTCATATCTTCAGCGATTGCCACAGCAAATTACAGAAAGAAATGAGAAAATGAAAGATGAAATGATAGGTAATTTATATCTTTCAGTCCTACATTTTGAAATATTTTACATTAAAGCAAAATCTTTTAGACTGGTCTTCTGCTCTTTGATTTCAATAAAAATCAACATATTTATTAAAAATTTGATTCTTGAAACATTTGAGTTTTGTATTCATCTTATCATTCAGAGCAATAGTGGAAGTATTTATATTTTCTCATTCTAGGAAAGTTAAAAGAACTGGGGAACATGGTACTAAAGCCCTTTGGAATGTCAACTGACAATTTCAAATTACAGCAAGATCCAAATACAGGATCATATTCTGTGCAGTTTCAACAAAATGCAAAATAGATTTTTAAAAAAATATCAAGGGTGGTGATCCTTTATACCACAAGTAAAAGTTTTCCATGTATTTATCCAGTCAGAAGAAGCTGCAATTAGAACTTTTCTAAAATAGAGAACGTAGCTGGCTTCATCATCCTTCAGATGGCTTAAATGGTTTAGCTCAGTAGCAAGGATTGTTCTGATATTTATCAACTTGTTTAAAAGGGTACCACACAGCAGATATTCTTAACATTAGCCAACAAAAAACTATAAAGGATAAAGATAAGAATTTGCTTGATTGGCAAAATGACTGCTCAGGCATGGTTTTTTTTAAATATTAATTTAAGGTGATTTTAAAATATTTTTTTCCAAAATGAAGCCTCGATGCCCATATCTTGTCTGTCTACATAAGGAAGCAGTGCTGTGTCATCAATAGGTGCTGATGGTGAGAGAAAATCTGATTGTAAATAGATTAAGACAAGGCGCCTTTTTAACTTTTAGAGCAAGCAGGAAAGAAAAGACATCTATTTATCCAAGAGAAAGAAATGCAGATTGTCCTTAGAGTACAATTCTTTTTATATCTGTTCGAGTTAAAGAAAACAATTTATGGCCTCATTCACAGTCTCATTTGAGTTGGTTGTAGTTCACTTGAATAAAAGACTGATTGCAACAATAAAACAATGCAATTTATTGTCTTTATGTGATTTCTTTATTATAAATAAAATTATATATATAAATGATATGTACATAACTTTTGACATAAATATAATAAATGTGTACAAATTAAGTAACTGATGCTGCAAAACAATAATAATGAACAATTTTTTATATATATTTACCATGGTATTCTATTTAACATATGTACAAACATGAAACAAAATTTCATGTTTACTATATACAACGTGAACAAGTAAAAGCTCTCAAGATTGTTCATAATGTCCATTGCAGTTAATGGGTGCATATACATGGGTGGCGTTTCATGTATGTACAGTGTTTAAGTTATTTTTTTCATTCAGTTTTTATGAAAAAAAAAAAAAGAAAAGGAAGAACAGTCAGTTTAGTAACGGATTAACTGTCTCAGCTTTGTGAGTATCCAATATTTTATTTTCTTCATCCTACTTAGTATAGCTTTCCTTTGGGGCTTGGACACTATATAAAGGAAAAGCATATATGTGAAATGAGGCTCATATTATCTCTTTGAAAAATTTCATTGAGGTATTCTCTTCACATCTTGATACTTATACACATACCAAATTTAGAACGGGAATGTTAAGAAGAATGGAAAAAAATTTACATTGAATTCTGCTAGTTGCTGAATAATGAAATAAAATACCTTTTCCCTCTGTAGTCGGAGCTAATTTTTCATCATCAAGAGGGATTTCTACAAATCCTGTGGAAAAATAAAAATTACTGTAAAGGCTTAATATCATGGTGCCGTATTAGAATTGTAGTTATATTTGTGTAAGGAAAGGATCTTTTCTATTAGAATACAATTTGTTAAATACGCTTTGCTTGGGTGAAAAAAAAAGTAGAATAACCTTTGCACTTCACAACATTTGAGTAGCTAACTGTCACTTAAGAAAAAAAAAGTTCTGAACAGTTTTGGGTTTCATATTTACCAGGGCCGTAGCCTGAGCAAAATGCCAGGGGGGGCAGTAAGCGGACACGAGGGGGCGAAGCCCCGGAGGGGGGAGGGTGTGTCCCCCTCCCACGATTGTTGAATGATTGTCTAGTGGCCATGAGTGCATTTTCTCACAGAATTGATACCAACTTTGCAATTATTTTTTTACCTTTGCGATTATTATTTATTTTTTTTTTTTTTTGCACCTCAAATCCCAGGAGGGGCAGCTGCCCCCCCTGCCCCCCCCCCCCCCCCCCCCCCCCCCCCCCGGAGGCTACGGCCCTGTTTACATGTTAGATTAAAGTCCTGATACTATACCTTGATCAATACCGCTTTCCTTTTCCCAAAATGTTCGACAGCCAAAGGTAGAATCTGTCTGCACAAACACAGCCTCTCTCTGTACCAGCTCTGGGACTAGAACACCACTGCTGGGTGTAAGTTTTCTCGGGTGATAGATGCCCTCCACAGCTGGAAAAAGGTAAAATCATGGAAATTTATGCTGTCTAAATACAAGCTATATTAATAAATGAATGGAAAGGGTCCATATCTGCTTTAGAAAAAACAATCATAAAAATTCCTTGTATCTCAGGCATTTGTTTTATACTATTTCCAACGCTGCAAATTTACAAACATGAAGGTAGGCTTTTACCTTGAAGTACACAGTCATCTTTTCCAAAACATGTACAGCAGCCATTTGTGGAAACTGCCTGTACAAATACATTGTCTTTTTGTTCCTGCTTTGGAACTAGAACAGCAACACTGGGTGTACTGTTTTGTGGATGGTAAATGCCCTTAAGGACTGGAAATGAAAAATAAATATTGATGTTAGATTCATTCATCTTTAATAACAGTACTAGTCATATCAAAAATAAAAGATGTACTTCTGATTGTGAAATACTTCAGATGCAAACAGTTGCCCATAGCTATTTTCTCACCTTTTTCATCACTCCATCTTTCTATCATTTCCATAACAAAGGACTCCAATTTTAACATTTTAAACTGAAAATGTTGAGAAAATAAAAAATAAAATAAAAAATTAAATAAACAAAAAATAAGAAAAAGAATAAATAATTTTTTTAAAAAATGAAAGAAAGTAAGAAAAAGAAAGACAGATAAAAATAATCAAACCAATGGATAACAATGAAAGCAAATATAAATGTTATGACAGATAATTGCAACTCGAACATTAAATTAAGGAAATCTAGGAAACTTTCAAAACGTACGTAAGATAAAACCCCAATCAAGGAAGTTTTCGATAAAAACAATTTATTTGGCTTGTCTTAATTTGGTGTTTATTTACTTTATTTACGAAGGTTCTTCTGCTGTTTTTTTTTTAATTTAATTTTGTTCAATTTTTTAAAACTTTCAAACGTCCAAAGCTGTAGATCTAAATGTCCGCGAGAAGTTTTTGCATATAGCCGTACGAAAATTTCTTTTGCCGATTTTTCGTAAAATGTATGCCCACATGCATAAAAAACATTTTAGAAGAAAAGTAACTGGCGTGATTTAATTACTCTAACATATAAAACATCATAAAAATATCATCGTCTTTGATTAAATGAAAATATCTTCCTGAATTTTTTCGATACTCACCTCGCTCATTGAAAAAATGCGCAAATCTGCCGCTTTTGTTGCTAGGCACGCTCTCCAATGTGATTGGCTGAAAGTTCGCTGAAACTCGAGCGTTTACGTTTTTCTCCGCCTCCAACATACATGCAATGGAAAAGAGTGACGCAGACGCCTGAAATATTTCACAATATTTGATCGGTTGTCAGGATTCCATATCCCGTAATGAGTGATGGGTGCTAGCAAATATACATTTCATTACAAAATAGGCACGTTGCCAAAGATGGTATGTCTTTTTCTCAGTCAGAATTCTCTGATATTCTCGTTTTGTTCGTTCAAATATGGCAATATCCAAGGAATAATTTACACATGAAATTAAGCTTCTTTCATTATCATTTTAGAACTTCAAAACACAATTTTGAAAGCTACGAGGACTTATATTTGCGTACGTCTTTGACCTCATAACTACCAACCCGTAATTTTATTTATTTTTCAAATTCACGTGGAATTTGCTGAGCAAAAAGTCATTTTGAAAGTCAGCTTTTACAAAAGTTGTCTTTTTTTTATGTACTTTAACTGTGTTCGCCCCATCAGTGCCAAACCGTATTTTTGTTCTACTTCATTTTTGGGTACTTTTGTAGTATATACCCCCCCCCCCCCCCCCCCACCCCCACTCTGTAACTTTCACTTTTCAAATAGTTTTTTACATTTTCCTGTTCATCTATGTCAAAACTGTTAAAATCAGTAGGACACATACTGTCGATGCGGAGTGATATAACGTCGTTTTCTCGCGCCAGGACGTAACGTCGGGCTCAAATTTTGTAAAAAATTAAACTTGGTCGAAAAATGGCTATATACTTTAAATAAATGCATACTTAGCAAGTCTAATACGATATTATGATTGTGGGGTATGTAGACTTCATATTCACGTAGCCTTCTACTGAAATTTTGTCGTTTAGAGTGAGCTTGCGTTCGTCAAAGTCGCACTGAGCGGTAAAATTTGACCTTGGCAACATCGTAACTTTGGCCACTATTCCTCAACTAGAGAGTGTGCGGGAAATTCCGGATAAGAGATAACGTATCTTTTAATCAATGTTGTATGTATAAAGAATTATTAAAATTCATCTTTGGAAACAAATGTTGCAGAATTTTTGTACCAAAAATCGTGCAAAATCCAGGTTTTTGCGTCATCCATGACCCAAGACGGGCCCAACTCGGCGTTTGTTTACATTTGCAGATGTACTTTATTTTGGCGATTATCACCGGTTATTTTGGATATTATTACAGTTTTCAATTGATAGTCAAACAATGCGTGTCAGTTTCATATCTAACTTGTAAATTTAATATTGTTGCACCTTCTTTTTCTATGCCCTACTACCGGTACATGTACTTTGCACGTTTCAATGTTACTTATGAAATTATGTTGGTAATTGAACATTTCTGAATCAAAAACTTAAGTTTAAAATAAAACAAAGTTGTTTTTCTTTATTTTGCTCAGACAAATTCATCGTTTCTTAAATGAATATTTTAAAGGGTTAACAACTGTTTGTATGAGATTCACATTTAAGAATAAATAGTGTAAAGAACCCATAGGAATACAATATATATATTCCATTTTACCACCAAAATGGTATTTTCACAATTATTTTGGAAACTGTTCTTGCCATCCAATCACATTGTGGCTGTACTCTGTAATAATCTTTTGAAATATTAAAATTAATTAAAAAATTACAGTACAGACTAATTTTGAATGTCAAAACTGAAATTGGTAACTATTGGTAAGAAGGGGGAAATTGTCATTTACTCCAGGAGAATCCATTTCGGGCTGATATGAACAGTTACCTCTTTTATAGTCAATAAAAAACAAAGGGTAAAAAAACAACAGGATATAATTTTATTTTCAAAACAATGGTACAAGTATACATGCACAGGAAGTCCATATGCATGGGCGCTAGTAAGTACACAAAGTATTTAGTTATACAAAGTGTGTAAAAATGTAAAATTAAAAAAATACATAAATAAAAACAAAAAATATTTCCAAAATTAATATAAAATTTTCACTTTCATTGCACTAGGTTGAACTTAATGACTTTCCTATTTTTTTTTTTTTTTTTTTTTGCTGAAGAAATTTTCATACATGTTCCGTCTTCAAATGCATTATCACAAAATATATAAGCTATCCTTTTAAGACTTAAAATAAGAGAAAAATATGATGATCACCAAGGACAATTTATGTCTTTATTCAAAACAGTTTCATATGCTTGTATTTGATATCTGATATTAAAATATGGGAATATGTAACTTGCTTCCTAAAAGGGCTCTACCTGTATTTGTGAACACCAGGCATTATATACTAGATATAAATGGATGTGGACTGTAAATATATTCAAAATACCTCTTTTACTATTTTGACATTTTTTTTTCTTTTTAAATTCTTGTTTGAATGTGAAAAGCAGTCTGGCTCCTGGGAGTACAATTAGAAAAAAATGTGTCCATAATAACACTTGTTTGCAACACTGCCATCCAATTATCTTAAAGAAATACCACCGAAGTCATATTTCTTTTTAAAAATTCAATTTTTAATGTTTCAAAAAATGTAAGTGCTGCCAAAGAATACTTTGATAACCAATTTTCACTAGGGCTTGGTGACAGTTTTTTAATATGACTAATAGGAATGCATGATAATGATGCAGCATATCATCGTGATCACTTTTCAGGGCACTTCAAAGCTTGGCAGAGATTCTGTAATATCTGAAAAAACTGTTCTTCTTTTATCTGGAAAAGAAAATCAGAATAAATTCAGAATTTACAATTCCATGCAACTAAAAGTAAAAACAATCTGTTTACACCCCTTTTCAATATATAGGTCAATTTAACATAAAAAAATTGACTAACAATGAGCGAGGGTCGGAAGATATGTCCAAGTGGTACTTAACTAACACAAGTCTAGGAACTCACATAATAAAATAATAAATACTGGCTTTATCTTTTTTCATACAGAATCTTAGAACCATATGACATTCTCCAATAGATCTACTTCATTTTAACTTAAGTAAAAAATCTACAACTTCAACAGTAAGCGAGTATGGTGTATAAATGTCTCAACTTTCATTTTCATACCTGTACTAGCAAGTCATTGATTTTGAAATTTTCAATGATTTATAAAATAAACCCTACACTTTCAAATGGACCTTTATACTAACAAGGCAGCAAAGCTGTCAAATGTACAGACAAAAAACAGAAAATAAAGATGCAAACAAGCCAAAAGGTAAAATGGTTTTCCATTTATGGTGTTATCGGTGCTGTATATATGCTGAAAAAAGAGAAAAAATAGCCTTAATTCACTAAAAATGACACAATCACGCTGATTTTCGAACTTGACCTGAGTATTATGAATATTCATCAGTTCTGTAAGTTTCAAGCCAAAAGAAAAAACAGTTTTCCACTTATGGTGTTATCAGTAAAAGTGCACGGCGACGACGGCGACGACAGACGCAGATGACGGCTATATGTACAGACACATCTGTGTCTGTACATAAAAATGAGTGTTAACTGATCATGAAAAAAGCTCATAGTACATAAATACTTCTACCATTCTAAATGTATATACAAACATCTTTTTCCTTACATCAATGTTAGAAAGTTTTTAAATTTTTATCAGCCTGAAAAAAAGACAAGGGAAATGTTAAATCTTGCCAAATACTCCCCTGATCTATTGCTAATTATTACAAATAAAAGGTGATGTATTCATAATTCAATCAATATATACAACTCTCAAGCACATTATCTATGCTTCACATGACAGGTGCTCGCAATGCTACGTTATACAGCTACAGTACACGTACGTACTAATTAAGGCACATATGTCGTTATGTAATATTAGTATTCTAAATAACACTAGATCAAAAGTTATTATTAAACTGAACTGTAGTCGGAGTTAGATTACTCTGAATGAGCCTGCGTCGGTCACACGGTGCACATTTTAACAACAAATCTACAAGATACAATGTATAACAAATGTGTTTGATTATGTACAGTATGTAGTGGAGCGAAACTAGCACATTTCTCGTAATAAAAAACATTAATATATATTTTAAAATCTAAATAATTTGCATACGTACCTGATAATGAGTCTCTGACATGCTATAAATATGTGGGTTCCATATTTCAGCAAGGATAAAAATCATAACTTGCCGCACAACCTACTTCACCTGTCCCTGCCTCGTGGTAAATTGCGGGGTTTCGTTGGAAAGCACCTCAGTTCACCTCTCGTTTAGTGGGCGGGATTTCGGTAAATTTACTAAATTTGTATTAAGTTTTTGGTCTTTGATAAAAGAAATGTTTATTCTGTTTCTTAAACTTATATTTGACTTAATATGGGTCTATAAAGGTGCTTTTTAGCACCCAAATCTGCGCGTCACATGATTTGTATCACATGACTTTTTTGAACTTCCACAGTTCAAGGTCAAAAAAATACTGTCGTAGCAAGTTATGGAACATCATTGCTTTGCGTGAAAATTGAGGTTAGTCACTAACTTTTTTGGATGAATAAACGTAATTTTAAGTTCGGGAAATGAATGAGATGTGCACTCTTATCGGAGGTGCCTCAGGGGAGAAATTTTGCTCTGTTTTTTCACAACTTTTCGGATTTTCTGTCGAGACTTCTTAACCAGAGAGTGTGCGGGAAATTCCCTTCAAAATCGAAAACCTGGATATATATTCGACCATTTTATTAATTTTAAGCCAATTTCGTATTTGGAAACAATTTCCTTGCAATATAGTCCCTCGCTATACAAAAGCATTTTCGGACACGTAAAATTTTCAGTTTTCTTGATTCGGAGAGAAATAATTGTAACTCTGTACAGTGCATTGACAAAAGCTTACAGTTTTTCAATAGACGGATAACTCCTCGTTTAGTCTCTAAAATATGGAAAGTCAATTCACTGTAGTTTTTTCGCACAGTTTATTTATTTCAGACGTACGCATTTTTCATCGCGCCGCTTTTTTGGCGCTATTTCGTGACGCGGATGTACCAAAAAATCCATGACGTTTCAAATCACACCTAAATCCTGACAGTATGTGTCCTACTGAAATAGAATGTTTTTGTAAATACCTGTGGTCTTGACTGCAAGATGCATGGTAGATTTTCACATTGTATTTCAATGGGCTGGATTAAACTTGATTAAAACTCGAAAAAAGACCACAGGTAATTATTTAAACAGCTTTGACATAGATGAACAAGTAAATGTAAAATATTATGAAAATCTGCTTGAAAAGTGAAAGTTACAGGGTGGGGGGGGGTATACTTCAAAAGTACCCATTTTTGTTGAGGTTTTTTGTTCAGGAAAAAGACCCCTTTCACTCTTTTATATATCAGCATAATAAAAAAAGCTTTAAAATATCTTGTAACACAGCTTCATGTAGACTTAAAGGGCCTAGCAATTAAATCTCAGAGTGGTTTTATTTTATCTTTAAATCCTATATAGGCCACTGTAAGGATGGCATGTGTGGTAGGTGGGGGAAACCATTAAGGGAGTATGAGGCTTTGCTTTCAAGTAGGTCCACCATATTTGATCCTTGAAACAGTTAGTCCTAGGATCAAACTGTATTGAATGCGGCCCTAGATCCAATTCAACATGCTGTGGGGGAAGCATGCATTGTAAGTGTAGTATTACAAATACTTGTCTTAGGTATTGCAGATTTTTGTTATGTTGTGTTTTTATGTGTAGTAAAACCAAATATGAAAACATTGTATTTCAAAAAAGTGCATGTGGGAATACAATATTAGAAAACAGAGGTTACCATAGCAATTTGAAGAAAAAATTATAAAAGAAAGATGCACTGATAGGTTAATTTTTATTTCAGCTGAGTTATTTTAACACTACAGTACCAGTACATTTTGAAATACTTTATATAAAAGCAAAACTTTTAGACTGGTCTTCTGCTCATTGATTTTAATAGCAGTCAACATATTTATTAAAACTTTGATTCTCTTTACATTTGAGTTTTGTATTAATTAATCATCTCATTTTTGAGTTTTTGGTTTTATTGACAGAATTGGCAGCTCTAGCATGGATTTTTTTAAAATATAAATTTAGGGTGTTCTTAAAATATTTCCTGCCAAAATAAATTCTTGATGCCCTTTGCTTACGAAACTGGCCAGTTATCGGTGACGCAAAAACAAGGCATAATCACTTGCCTCCCGAAGGGAGATAAACCACGCCACTTTCTTAAAAACTGGCGCCCCATATCACTTCTCAATACTATATACAAGATCGCCTCGGGTTCGATAGCTGCTAGGGTAAAACTAGTGTTAGATAAATTAATATATCCGGAACAAACCGGTTTCATGGCTGGCAGATATATCGGAGAGAACACGCGACTTATATACGATGCAATGCAGTATACTGAGGAAGAAAATATTCCTGGGTTACTGTTATTAATTGACTTTGAAAAGGCATTCGATTCCTTGTCTTGGTCATTCATTCAAAAGGTTCTGACCTTTTTTAACTTTGGTGATTCAGTCAGGAGATGGGTATCATTGTTCTACAATGACATCTCTGCTACAATAAATCAAGGGGGGAATATGTCGGAATTCTTTAAAATTAATAGAGGATGCCGTCAGGGGGATCCCCTCTCACCCTATCTCTTTATTCTATGCGCCGAAATATTGGCGGCGTTTATAAGAAACAATGACAATATAAAGGGTATTAATATAGGTGCAAAAGAATTAAAAATTTCATTATATGCAGATGACACTACTCTTATACTTGACGGGAGTGAAAAGTCACTGAATGAATGTATGTTTGTCTTGGATAAATTTTCGAAGATCTCCGGTCTGCATATTAATCTCTCTAAAACTGAAGTTATATGGATTGGGTCAAAGCGATACTCTAAAGATATCCTCTGCCCAAAATATAGATTAGATTGGGGAAAAACTAGTTTCAAAATGCTAGGGATAGAATTTGACGTAGATTTAGGTAAGATAACGAAGCAAAATATGGAGACCAAATTAACTTCCATGAAAAAAATATTTAATCAGTGGAGAGTAAGAAATATAACACCAATTGGTAAAATAACAGTAATAAAAACATTAGCCTTGCCGGTATTGAATCATATATTTATATCGCTCCCAAACCCAGAGGAAAAACAGATTAAAGAATTAGAAAAGTGTCTTTTTTCTTTTCTTTGGAATAATAAACCTGATAAAATTAAAAGAAATATCATTATAAGAGATTATAAAGCTGGGGGCTTGAGGATGGTAAGCGTGAGGCATTTTATAAAATCGTTAAAAATTCCGTGGGTAAGAAGACTTATGTTCGAAAATAAAGAATGGAAAAATATTATATCTAAATATGTAGACACTGAAAAACTAATCACATGTGGTACAGAATATATCTCAAAAATCTTGAAAAACATAAAAAATAGATTCTGGATTGATGCCTTAGCAGCCTGGAAAGAACTTTGTGGTACAATAATGGCCAATAAAATCAAGGATTTTGGTAACATTCCACTCTTTCTAAATGAAAATATACTTATTGGAAATAAACCTGTCTTCTATACATCGTGGTACGACAAAAACATTAGATTTGTTAATGATTTACTCCTGGACTCTGGAGAGTTCTATGACTTCACTGAGTTCAGGGACATCCACGGTATTGACACAAATTTTGTCGAATACCATGGAATTATCTCAGCCATAAAAGAATGGCTTGGTGGTATTCCTGAAAAATTAAGTAAAATTGCCACTCCTTTAATTCCTGATCATATATTGTTGCTGTCAGGTTGTTCAAAAGGCTCAAAGATTTATTATAAAACTTTAAGTAAAGTAGGTGTTCTTGAGATGTCAAAAGGTATGAATAAATGGAAGGAGTTGTTAAATTTGGAGGAAAATGAATGCCCGAAGATTTTCGAACTTCCTTTCACAATAACAAAAGATTCAAAGCTTCACTGGTTCCAATTTCGAATTAATCATAATATCCTTACCACAAATTCACTGCTTTTCAAATACAAAATGGTCGATAGCAGTATATGTTCCCTTTGCAAAGGAGCTGAAGAAACAACTGAGCATTTATTCTGGAATTGTGCGGTTACCCAAAAATTATTGACCGATTTGGAAGAATATATATTATCTAATACTCAACTTACTCTACCTGTCTCAAAAAGGAATTGCTTAGTCGGCTCTACGAGCCTCTCTCCAATTATTAATCTCATTATGTTGCAATTTAAATTTTATATTTATTTAAGAAGATGTTCACAGGGTAAACCAACATTAGGAGGTTTGATTTCATCGCTTAGATATCTGGTGAAAACAGATAAGTCAATCTGTCAGTACAATTCAAATATAATTAAGTTATTTTCAATTTGAAGATTTAGCGTACGACGATGTAATTAACTAAAAAGTGTTATATAGTATAACATCTCTTATGTGTGAGTGTGTGAGCGAGTGTCTGTTTGTTTGTATTTGTATTGTCATGTTTTCTTGATGTATTGTGTCAATAAAAAAAAAAAAAAAAAAAAAAAAAAAAAATTCTTGATGCCCAAATCTGATTTCTGTCTACAAAGGAGAGTGGTGATGTGTTGTCAGTAGGTGCTGTTGGTGAGAGCAAATGGGATTGCATGTAAAGTGATAATAAACTCACCATTTTTACTTTTTGTTTTCAGCAAGCAGAGGAGAATAGACATCTATTTTCTTAAGATGAAGAAATGCAGATTGTCCTTAGAGCAGGGGTTTCTGCAGGATTTGCATCACAGTAGGTCAACATTCCAAAACGTTGATCTGTAATTTGGCAATTTGGTCGCCAATTTACAGGAAATCCAAGTCATCCAGCCTTCTTTGAAAAACATAGGTTGTCTATTAAGTCCATAGGCCAACTAAATGAACACTGGATGGCTATATATGAAATATGCATGATATGAGGAGAATTGACATCAGTATTATAAGTAATACAAATTCAGCAATTTATGTTGTAAAAAAAAAAATACTTTACATACTGTATATATGTAGGCTACTCTATTTACATATGTACAAATATTATGAAACAAAATTACATGTTTATTATATACAACTTGTACAATTGTAAAATTGAGTACATTTCACTTGGGATGATTATAAAACCATTTAACTCACTTGTTACAACTTACTTACATTTAAATCTGCCATCACCTAATTGAAAATAATTTACTATTTTTTTTATAAAATTTGAACACAATACCTTAATTCTCCCTCAGTAGATGGACCTAATTTTTCATCAAGATCAATTTCTACAAACCCTGGTGGGAAAAAAGAAATATTTGATTCGAAAATTTTGATTCTTGAAAAAAATCTCTTTTCAGAAACAGTACAAAAAGGCTATTGAAGACTGTACCAAAGCACTAGAACTTAATCCTAATTATCTCAAAGCACTTTTAAGGAGGGCAGAAATGTATGAAAAGACTGAAAAATTAGATGAGGCATTAGAAGATTACAAAAAATTAATTGAAATGGATCCAACACAACATACTGTGAGGGAAGCATGTATTGTAAGTCTGGTATCATAAAAACAGTCTCAAATACTACATATTTGTGTTACATGGTTTTCTGTAATGTGCCCATGTGTAGTAAGTGAAATATTAAAATGGTGGTCATATATGTTTAAAAGCATTGCAAATTTGCAATAGAAAAAATGCGAATAGTACTAAAATGTAACAGTGCAATATTTAATTAAATTTAAAGATATTAAAATAATTACAAGTCAGCATATTGTTTTTATTCATAAGAGAACTAATCAGTGAACTTTTGAATCTGATTTAATCTGTGTTTATTTTCATCTCTTCAGCGATTGCCACAGCAAATAACAGAAAGAAATGAGAAAATGAAAGATGAAACGATAGGTAATTTTCATCTTTCAGTCCTACATTTTGAAATATTTTACATTAAAGCAAAATCTTTTAGACTGGTCTTTTGCTCTTTGATTTTAATAAAAATCAACATTTTTATTAAAAATTTGATTCTTGAAACATTTGAGTTTTGTATTCATCTTATCATTCAGAGCAATTGTCAAAGTATTTATATTTTCTCATTCTAGGAAAGTTAAAAGAACTGGGGAACATGGTACTAAAGCCCTTTGGAATGTCTACTGACAATTTCAAATTACAGCAAGATCCAAATACAGGATCATATTCTGTGCAGTTTCAACAAAATGCAAAATAGATTGAAAAAATATCAAGGGTGGTGATCCTTTATACCACAAGTACAAGTTTACCAGGTATTGGTCCAGTCAGAAGCTGCAATTAGAACTTTTCTAAAATAGAGAATGTAGCTGGCTTCATCATCCTTCAGATGCCTTAAATGGTTTAGCTCAGTAGCAAGATTATTCTGATATTTATCAACTTGTTTAAAGGGGTACCACACAGCAGATATTCCTAACATAAGCCAACTAAAAACTATAAGGGATAAAGACATAAGAATTTGCTTGATAGGCAAAATGACTGCTCAGGCATGGGTTTTTTTTTAAATATTAATTTAAGGTGATTTTTAAATATTTCCTGCCAAAATGAAGTCTTGATGCCTATATCTTGTCTATCTACATAAGGAAGCAGTGCTGTGTCATCAATAGGTGCTGATGGTGAGAGAAAATCTGATTGTGAATAGAGTAAAACAAGACGCCTTTTTAACTTTTTGAGCAAGCAGGAAGGAAAAGACATCTATTAACCCAAGAGAAAGAAATGCAGATTGTCCTTATTTTAGAGTACAATTCTTTTTATATCTGTTCGAGTTAAAGAAAACAATCTATGGCCTCATTCATTCGATGTCTCTTTTGAGTTGGTTGTAGTTCACTTGGATATAAGACTGATTGCAACAATAAAATAATGCAATTTGTTGTCTTTATATGATTTCTTTATCATAAATATATATACATATGTGATATGTACATAACTTTTCACATAAATATAATAAATGTGTACAAATTAAGTAACTGATGCTGCAAAACAAATAATAATAATAACGAACAACTTTTTATATATATTTACCATGGTATTCTATTTACATATGTACAAACATGAAACAAAAAATTCATGTTTACTATATACAACCTGAACAAGTAAAAGCTCTCAAGATTGTTCATAATGTCCATTACAGTTAATGGGTGCATATACATGGGTGGTTTTTCATGCATGCACAAGGTCCAAGTTATTTTTTCATACAGTTTTTATGAAAAAAAAAATAGTCATTTTAGTGCTTCATTAACAGTCGTAGCTTTGCCATCAACCAAGATTTTAATTTTTTCACCCTGCTAAGGATGGTAGTCCTGGGCTGGGACACTGTATATAAAGGAAAAGCATATTTGTGAAATGAGACACAAATTATCTCTTTAAAAAATTTCATTGAGGTATACTATTCACATTTTGATATTTATACAGATACCAAATTTAGAACGGGAAAGATTAAGAAGAATGGAAAAAAATTTACATTGAATTCTGCTAGTTGTTGAATAATGAAATAAAATACCTTTTCCCTCTGTAGTTGGAGCTAAGTTTTCATCATCAAGAGGGATATCTACAAATCCTGTGGAAAAACAAAAATTATTGTCAAGGCGAAATATCATGGTGCCGTATTAGAATTGTAGTTGTATTTGTGTAAGGAAGGGATCTTTTCTATTACTATACAATATGTTAAATATGCTATGCTTGGGTGAAAAAAAAAAGTAGAATAACCTTTGCACTTCACAACATTTGAGTAGCTAACTGTCGTTTAAGAAAAAAATGTGAACAGTTTTGGATTTCATATTTGCTTGTACGCCGTTAAGCCCTGAGACTTTACCTTGATCAATACTGCTTAGTAGCTAACTGTCATTTAAGAAAAAAATGTGAACAATTTTGGGTTTCATATTTACATGTTAGACTAAAGTCCTGATACTCTACCTTGATCAATACTGCTTTCCTTTTCCCAAAATGTGCGACAGCCAAAGGTAGAATCTATCTGCACAAACACAGCCTCTCTCTGTACCCGCTCTGGGACTAGAACACCGCTGCTGGGTGTAAGTTTTCTCAGGTGATAGATGCCCTCCACAGCTGAAATAAGGTAAAATCATGGAAATATTTGCTGTTAAAATACAAGCTATATTAATAAATGAATGGAAAGGATCCATATCTGCATTTGAAAAAAAAACAATCATAAAGAATTCATTTTATCTCAGGCATTTGTTTTATACTATTTCCAATGCTGAAAATTTACAAACATGAAGGTAGGCTTTTACCTTGAAGTACACAGTCATCTTTTCCAAAAAATGTACAGCAGCCATTTGTGGAAACTGCCTGTACAAATACATTGTCTTTTTGTTCCTGCTTTGGAACTAGAACAGCAACATTGGGTGTACTGTTTTGTGGATGGTAAATGCCCTTAAGGCCTGGAAATGAAAAATAAATATTGATGTTAGATTCATGCATCTTTAATAACAGTCATATCAAGAATAAAAGATGTGCTTCTGATTTTGAAAACCTTCACATGCAAACAAATGCCCCTAGCTATTTGCTCACCTTTTTCATCACTCCATCTTTCTATCATTTCCATAACAAAGGACTCCAATTTTAACATTTTAAACTGAAAATGTTGAGAAAATAAAAAACTAAATAAAAAATCATATAAACAATAACACCCTAACAAAAAATAAGAAAAAGAATGAATAATTTTTTTAATGAAAGAAAGTAAGAAAAGGAAGGACAGAAAAAAATAATTAAACCAATGAATAACAATGAAAGCAAATATAAATGTTATGACAGATAATTCCAACTCGAAGTGGCAGTTGGATTCCTGTTTGGGTAAGAGTAAAAGAAATCTAGGAAACTTTCAAAACATATGATAAAAACCCCATTCAAGAAATTTTTCAATAAAAACAATTATTTGGCTTGTCCTCATTTGGTGTTTATTTATTTCATTTTTGAAGGTTCTTCTGCTTTTTTTTTTTTTTTTTTTTTTTTTTTTTTTTTTTTTTTTTAAGATAAAATGGAGCTCAAATGAGTTAACATGAGAATGTGGGATACACACTGGCGAAAAACATCAAGGATAAATGGTGCTTTTTGTATTAAATTTTGTTCACTTTCAAACTTTCAAACTTTCTAAAAGCATTTTGAATCATTCAGTTATATATTCCATTTCATACTTCAACAATAAAGCTCAGAAATAGCCTTTTACGTAAGGCTCATAACATATATGGTATTGTCCATACGGTTAGCGTGCAGTTCATTTCTATCAATGGAAAACTTGGAATCATGATAAATGAAGAAAAATTAACCACTTTTTGACAGAATAAAGTGTCCAAGAAGCAAAATGAGATTGCAATACAGATAAATTTATCAAAAAATAAATGTTTTTAATTTACTAATTATTCAATTTAATGTTTTTTAACATGCAAATCAAAATAATGTACGTTTTGAATCCAGAAATTGGCGGCCATTTTGGATTTTTATACCCTGAACAAAATCTCAAAACAATTTAAATTATTCAGTCATACATTTCATACCATGACCTGTGCAATAAATCCTCCATTAAGTAGTCTGAGATGTTTTATACTGAGAAAGGCTTGTTGACATATCAAAACAAAAAGCCCATTTTATGTGGTGGCCATCTTGGATTAGAGCCATCTGTGTTCAAATGTACAATTTTGTGATAAATTAACTGTTAAAAATTAAAAATATAGACTTCAACTTATTCAAATACATCAAAACATGTAAAATATTCCCAATTTTTGGTTAATAAAAAAAAAATCAAATTTAGGTATTTGTATTTTTTCACAAAAAGTAAGGAAAATGGCCGCCATCTTGGATTCAGTCGCCATCTTGAAAAATGTAAAGTGCCTGAAAAATCAAAGAAGGCCAAAGTACTTGTGATCAGTGCAAATTTTGATAATATTAAGTTGTTAAGTAACTTTTAAATCAATTTTTGTATTTACAGTTGACACATGAATTTACTGGCGGCCATCTTGGATTTGGCCTGTTTCCGGTACAAACGGACACTTTTTCAAGCCGGAAACAAGCAGAAATGAAAAATTCAGGTTCTAAACTACAATAATCAATCATAAAACCTTTGCCTGACGGGGGGTGCAGCCAAATTGGATTTTTTGGCCTTTGGCTCATGGACTATATAGCCGTACGAAAATTTCTTTTGCCGATTTTTCGTAAAATGTATGCCCACATGCATAAAAAACATATAAGAAGAAAAGTAACTGGCGTGACTTAATTACTCTAGCATATAAAACATTATAAAAATATTATTGTCTTCGATTAAATGAAAATATCTTCCTGAATTTTTTCGATACTCACCTCGCTCATTGAAAAAATGCGCAAATCTGCCCGCTTTTGTTGCTAGGCACGCTCTCCAATGTGATTGGCTGAAAGTTCGCTGAAACTCGAGCGTTTACGTATTTTTCCGCCTCCGACATACATGGGAAAAGAGCGACGCCTGAATTATTTCACAATATTTAATCGGTTGCCAGGATTCCATATCCCGTAATGAGCGATGGATGCTGTCAAATACAGTATACATTTCATTACAAAATACAGTAGGCACGTTGCCAAAGATGGTAAGTCTTTTTCTCAGTCAGAATTCTCTGATATTCTCGTTTTGTTCATTCAAATAAGGCAATATCCTGGGAATAATTTACACGTGAAATTAAGCTTCTTTCATTATTATTTCAGAACTTCAAAACACAATTTTGAAAGCTACGAGGACTTAAAAGCTATAAACCTGCGTACGTCTTTGACTTCATAACTTCCAACACGTAATTTCATTTATTATTCACGTGAAATTTGCTGAGCAAAAAGTCAATTTTGTAAGTCGGCATTATTTTAACAAAAGTTGTTTTTTTCATGTAGATCTACTTTAACTGTGTTCGCTCCATCAATGCCAAACCGTTTTTTTTTTTTCTAAATCTTTGTTGAGGTGTTTTGTTCAGGAAAAAGACCCCTTTCACTTTTTTATATATCAGCATGATAAAAAAAAAAGCTTTAAATATATCTTGTAACACAGCTTCATGTAGACTTAAAGGGCCTAGCAATTAAATTTCAGAGTGGTTTTATTTTAGCTTTAAATGCTATATAGGCCACTGTAAGGATAGCATGTGTGGTAGGTGCATTGTAAGTGTATTATTACAAATACTGGTCTTAGATATTAGAGTGGTGATGTGTGGTCAATAGGTGCTGTTGGTGAGAGCAAATGGGATTGCATGTAAAGTGATAATAAAAACACCATTTTTACTTTTTGTTTTCAGCAAGCAGAGGAGATTAGACATCTATTTTCTTAAGATGAAGAAATGCAGATTGTCCTTAGAGCAGGGGTTTCTGCAGGATTTGCATCACAGTAGGTCAACATTCCAAAGCGTTGATCTGTAATTTGGTAATTTGGTCACCAATTTACAGGAAATCCAACTACAAATATACTGTCATTCCCAAAAATTTCATAAGCCATCCAGCCTTTTTTGAAAAACATAGGTTGTCTATTGATTCCACAGGCCATCTAAATTAACACTGGATGGCTATCTGGGAAAAAACTTGCCTTACGCCCCATTTCCATAGATTTTTAGATCGATCTATCCCTGTGGGGAGTCTCACTAGATTACTGTCAGCTTGACCGGTTTAAGCGTCTGTCCTGCCTACTAAAAGCTGTAAGGCGATAATTAACTATGGTGCCCGCTCGGCTGACTGCAATTTAGCGTGAACCCCCAGGGAGTTAGGTTGATCCAAAACTTAATCTTTAGATTGATCTAAATCTCTCGACCCTGAGGGTCAATTTGATCTTTTTATGTCTTGTAACACAGCTTAAGATAACAATATGTGGCCTCTTTCAGTCTCTATAAATATAAAAACGTAGTGATTGTAGCTTGGATAAATGACTGACTGTTACAAGTAAATTAATGAATGCAGTTTTTTTACATGCTTGTTTTTATATTAAATATAAATTGATATATATGAAATACACATGATTTGAGGGGAATTGACATCAGTATTATAAGTAATGCAGATTAAGCAATTTATTTTTGTAAAAAAAAAATAATACTTTAATGTTGAATATACTTTTCATATGTATATGTCCATTCCATTCCATTCATTATGCCTCTATCTCCTCAGGGGAGCAAAGGGCCGCAGCAGCACTCTTCCAACGGATAAGATTGGTGACAACATGCATCCCTGACGTACGGCGGTCTGTATCTGGAAGGGCTCAGTTACCTTTCCCTCGTGTATGACTTGGCAGGCTGCATCTTCATACAGCTGCTGAATGATGGTGATGTACTTTGGGGGAAAGCCATAGTGCTGCATCAGTTTCCAGATGCCCTCCCTGTCCACGCTGTCAAATGCCTTCTGGAAGTCTACAAAAACGCTGTACAGTGGTGTCTGCCACTCCTATGACTGCTCTATGATGATTCTCATTGTGGCGATGTGGTTTGTACAGGATCTATCTTTGTAGAAGCCTGCTTGTTCATCTCGCAGGGTCTTGTTGAGGGCAGTCTTAAGTCTCTCCAAGATGACTTTTGACAGTACTTTTCCAGATATAGAAAGTAGTATAATCCCTCTCCAGTTGTTGCACAAGGTGAGGTCTCCTTTCTTAAGTAGTTTCACAATGCAGCCCTTCTTCCAGTCCTCTGGTACTGCTTCCTTCTCCCAGATCTTTACTAGCAATGGGTGCAGCATGTTTGTTGATATCTGGACATCTGCCTTCAGGGCTTCTGGTGGAATGCCATCTGGTCTTGCTGCTTTGCATTCCATTCAAAACTGCAGTGAATTAATGGATGCATGTACATGGGTATTTATTCATGCACAATGTCCAAGTAATTTTGCTCATACTGTTTATGAAAAAATTGTGAACAGTCATTTTAGTATTTGACTAGCTGTCGCAGCTTGGTCATGATCATCGATCCAAAACTTAAATTTTTTTATCCTGCTTAGGATGGGTGTCTTAATTCCTGGGCTTGGACACTTCCCAAAGGCTTTCACCAGCTGGCATCGTGGACTCTACCTCAGCCATGCCGTTTTCGGTATTTGTTGTTGTGGTTTCTGTAACAGCTTGGTTTTTATAGAATAGAGATGTTAGCCCTATTCAAACCCCCAACCTGGAGGGCCAGTGAGTGCTCTTCGTCTGGTTTCTACCCTTTAACATGTCTGACTTGGGTGACTCTCCCAGGAGATAACTCTCCCACCAGCATAGCTCTCAGGGTCCTCGAGACGCACAAGCCCCCCAACCAGCAACAAAGTTGCACTCTCTGGGAGGTATCATATATATGTGTGTGGTATTCTTTTTACCATTGTACAAATATTATGAAACAAAATTACATGTGTTTTATGTACAACATGCACAGGCTTTTTCAGGAATGCTAATTAATTCCATTCAAAACTGCAGTGAATGGATGCATAGATAGGTATTTGTTCATGCATAATGTCCAAGTGATTTTTCTCATACAGTTTATGAAAAAATTGTGATCAGTCATTTTAGTATTTGATTAATTGTCGCAGCTTGGTCACGATCCAAGACTTAAATTTCTTCATCCTGCTTAGGATGGGTGTCTTCCTGGGCTTGGACACTACATGTTTCGTATAGGTTTCTGATGTTCCAGGTCCCTATCCTGGTGTTGGCTTTGGTTGTCAGAAGAGTAGTCTGCGCACTGTCTTCCCAAAGGCTTTCACCAGCTGGCATCGTGGGCTCTACTGGAGAAGACTCTACCTCAGCCATGCCGTTTTCGGTATTTGTTGTTGTGGTTTCTGTAACAGCTTGGTTTTTATAGAATAGAGATGTTAGCCCTTTTCAAACCCCCAACCTGGAGGGCCAGTGAGTGCTCTTCGTCTGGTTTCTACCCTTTGACATGTCTGACTTGGACGACTCTCCCAGGACATAACTCTCCCACCAGCAAAGCTCTCAGGATCCTCGAGACGCACAAGCCCCCCAACCAGCAACAAAGTTGCACTCTCTGGGAGGTATCATATATATATGTGTTATTCTATTTACCATTGTACAAATATTATGAAACAAAATTACATGTGTTTTATGTACAACATGCACAGGCTTTTTCAGGAATGCTAATTAATTCCATTCAAAACTGCAGTGAATGGATGCATAGATGGGTATTTAATTGTTCATGCACAATGTCCAAGTGATTTTTCTTATACAGTTTATGAAAAAAATTGTGAACAGTCATTTTAGTATTTGATTAATTGTCGCAGCTTGGTCATGATCCAAGACTTAAATTTCTTCATCCTGCTTAGGATGGGTGTCTTCCTGGGCTTGGACACTACATGTTTCGTATAGGTTTCTGATGTTCCAGGTCCCTATCCTGGTGCTGGCTTTGGTTGTCAGAAGAGTAGTCTGCGCACTGTCTTCCCAAAGGCTTTCACCAGCTGGCATCGTGGACTCTACTGGAGAAGACTCTACCTCAGCCATGCCGTTTTCGGTATTTGTTGTTGTGGTTTCTGTAACAGCTTGGTTTTTATAGAATAGAGATGTTAGCCCTATTCAAACCCCAACCTGGAGGGCCAGTGAGTGCTCTTCGTCTGGTTTCTACCCTTTAACATGTCTGACTTGGGTGACTCTCCCAGGAGATAACTCTCCCACCAGCATAGCTCTCAGGGTCCTCGAGACGCACAAGCCCCCCAACCAGCAACAAAGTTGCACTCTCTGGGAGGTATCATATATATATGTGTGCTATTCCATTCAAAACTGCAGTGAATGGATGCATAGATGGGTATTTGTTCATGCACAATGTCCAAGTGATTTTTCTCATACAGTTTATGAAAAAATTGTGAACAGTCATTTTAGTATTTGATTAACTGGCGCAGCTTGGTCATGATCCAAAACTTAAATTTCTTTATCCTGCTTAGGATGTGTTTCTTCCTGGGCTTGGACACTATATGTAAAGGAAAAAGTTTATATTTAAACAGGGGCACATATTTTCTCTGTAAAGAATTTTTAAAGACATATTTATAGATCTTGGTTATAATACAAATGTCATATTGGCTACATTTCACTTGGGATGATTATAAAACCATCTAACTCACTTGTTACACCTTTTTTTTTTTTTTTTGAAAATTTATTTCTGCCATACAAATATCACTACAGCATAAGAATACATATGTATATAAATACATACCAGTACTAACCAAAGCATGCGCACTTACCACATATGATGTCTTGATTGTGCAATGGGTGCATAGAAAGAAAAACATATTGTATATAGTTGCAGAGTTATCAGGTGAGAGTGTTTTCTATCAGGGCTTTGACACGATTCCATTTATTGATAGTTTGAATTTTCTTTTTGTCAGTCAGCAAGAAAGTAGATTACAGGTCAATGCACGTTGCGATAAGACTTGATATATGAGCATACATTATTCCAATTAGGTATCTCAGCTTTTGCTCTGCATATAGTTATTAATTTCTTAATGAGCAATACGACAATATGAAGACCCTGTAGCCTGTTATCAATGGCACCCAAAACTAACAATTCTTTTTCTCTCTCCAGCCGTAACTCGTAATTTTGTTGAATACTCTGAAGCAGACATGTCCATATGTTCTGGACACATTCCCATAATAAATGTTTTAAATGTTTCGGCCTCAATTTTACAAAAAAATTTTGTTATCTTTTGATATGAGTATTTTTATGTTATCATTCAAAATCCCATCAATGTTTTTCCCATACTCTTTTATGACTGAGCCACAATCTCTTGGAATTGACTTTTTCAGCCCCAGATATTGAAGAAAGCTGAAGTTAGTGGTATATTTTCGGTTTAATTCTTCTGACATGCAAAGTTCCCCCCTAGCATTCACAATATCAGAAATAAAGTTAATCCCTTTCTTACACCAATTTTTAAGACTTCTTAAAAGCTTTTACCTTCTATCATTAATTTTTCATTGTACCATAGAGGCTGTGATAAATTATCCTGAGGGCTGGTATCGCAATTAACCTTTAGACTTGCCCAAGCATTTATAATGCTTTGCCAAAAAGGGTTGAATATATTCTTATTTAAACAAAGGCCATGTCTTGTGAGGAACCAAAATTTATTTCCACCCAGTATTTTCAAGTATTCCATACATAACACTACATTTGTGCTTATTGTTTTCGTTAAATAATTTTTGTACCCATGCTCTTGAAAAAGACTTGAAGTCGGGGAATCTTAGTCCACCATCTATATAGTCTTGCCTCCTTCTGACTCTTTTGATCTTATCGACTGGACTTCCCCATATAAATTTGAATGTAATAGCGGATAACCTGTCGAACACCTCTTTCAATACTAAAGAAATCGGAGAGATGGCAGCGCATGACCCTTATTTTGTACCGTGCTAGTGATTCCAGAGTAAAGGGTTTTTAATTTCCTTACGATATTCTTTCCAAAATCTCTATAAAACTCCACTCCTATGAATCAAAAGCTTTTTCCATGTCTAGTAGTAGCAGGATACCAGGTATGTTGTCATTTTCTGTTTTATCTATTATATCAACTCACCAATATACACTCACCAATGTATCTCCCCTTCACGAAACCTGATTGAGTGTCACTTATAATGTGCTTGAGTTTTGGTTTTATTTTGTTTGCTATACAGGAAGACACTAGTTTATAGTCCATTTAAAAGTGATATGGGTCTCCAGGTTTTTTATGTAGTTTTTGGATTTTACTTCTTTTGGTAGACATGTTATAAGCCCTTGTTTTTGACTTACTGACACAGTCTGTATTTGAAAAGAATAATTAAAATAGTGTAGAAGGTAATGTCTGATATCAGCCCAGAAATATTTGTAAAATTCAACAATATATCCGGGGTCTCCAAGATGGCTATTATTAAATTTCCAAGTTCCTCTTCCCCTAACCTGATTAATAAATTTGAGCTCAACTGAGACAGGTGAATGATCGGATTGACAGGCAAAGTCAGTGTCTGAGTTGTACCCGTCCTGTTGTAAATCTGATGAAAGGAGGAAATAATCTAAGCGGCTTTGCTTTCTTGACAGTCTGTGCCATGCATAATATTATTTCCTTTCGTCAGGGTGCTGTTCTCTCCACACATCAATCAAACCGAATTCATTAGCTATATTATAAGGACAAAATTGCCTCATTTGACTTTTCATTATTCTTATTTTTATAATTATTTGTATCTTTTGCATAATCGAGGGGAACATTCCAGTCTCCTGCCATAATTATCGATAAATTTCCAATCATACTTATTTTTCGTGATATGTTTTCAAAAAAGGAGGGGGTATCATTATTTGGTCTGTAAAGAGCCACTAAAGTAATCTTGACACCCTGTATACTGATGTCTAAGATAATATAATTTCCATCTGCATCTACATATTCATTGTGAATTTCGTATTGAAAAGAGTTTTTTAATAGAATTATTACAACGCGATCTTTTTGATGAAAATAAACTAAAAACCGCTTTCCCTCCCCATTAATTTTTCCAATGTGTTTCAGATTTTTTATCGAAATGGGAGTCAATTAAAAATGCTATATCATACTTCTTGGGGCATTTTACAAAAAAATCTCTTCTCTTGATATTGTCTGAATTTAAACCTCTGCAGTTCATACATCCAATTTTTATGTTAGCCATAGAATAACTAATATTAAATAAAATACATGACCATGGTTGGACTTTTCCTAATTTTCAACGTCTTTTAGATATTTAAGTACAAGTAGCATTCATCCTCCTCATTCAAACATTCACTAAACCACACATACACATCGATACACACACACATAAACATTCGAGAGATGACTAGACACATCATACCTAAATTGTATAACAAAAATAACTTGAAGTCACTCAAACTCTTACACATACAAATGTAAATGCTTATATATGGAGGACATACATGCACCACCCACTCGCTCTCATGACACGCACACAAACATTAAACAAAAATCAATTGACATGTAATAAAGTCAGGTTAAGGAATACCTAAGATTTGGTCCAGTCTTCATGATATAACCATTTTGGTAACTATTCACGCCTATACATGAACACTTTATAGCATTTTGATTGCGTTCTTCAACTTTCAATTTTCACCACATTATACTACAGTATACACGTATATATAAATTTGAATCATTTCAACTTTTCACACAGATCATCATTTATGTCACATTTTATTCTCTATCCGCTTTTCAACTGACAGTATATACCGCAATTGAAGTACCAAGCAATTTCTACTTTTTTGTGTTGTCGCAACTTACTTATTAATGACAGGTTTCTCTTGTTATGTCATCATGTAGGCAGGCCCCTGATTTTATTTCTTTCTTTTTCATCATGATCCTCCTTTTAATCTCGGAGTTTCTCATCTTTACAATCAGTGGTCTGTTGATTCCTGGTTTAGCTGGTATAGGTGGTGAATCGCAACTATGTCTTCACAATGCAGCTCAAATTTTAGTTCTTTTCTTATCAGATCGGAGAAGAAATCTCGAACATTCTCGTCTTGTCACTTGTTACAAAGGGAACTCTTTTTACAAAGGGATTGTGGACAAGATTTCAGAATCTAAGTCAAGCCAGCTAAGTGTGCGTCCTGACATATGGAAATGTCAACACTTCCTCAAGTTTTTGCAGATTTCTCACAAACCGGATCAAGGATATTTGTAAGGACTTAACTCAAAATTCTATCACAGGATCCTCAGAATCAGATCCATTACCAAGTGAATTTCAAGACAGGTGTGCCAGTCAGGGTGGTGAGGCCCAACTGAGCAATTTCCTATCGGTCTCAGAGAAGGATATTATCTCTGTTATAAAGGGGATGAATTCTAAGTTTTGTGCTCTGGATCCCATGCCAACATATATATAGTGAAAGAGTGTATTAGTGTGTTATCTCCAGTTCTCCTGAGATTAGTAAATCTGTCTTTCTCAACAGGTATCTTTCCATCAAACTGCAAAACTGCAATTGTTAGACTATTACTTAAAAAGCAAGGGCTGTGTAAAAATGTCCTGAAAAACTATAGACTAATATCAAATCTACCCATTTTAGGTAAATTTCTTGAAAAAATGGCATGTTCCCAAATAAGCAGCTATCTGGCTGAAAATAAACTCTTTGGGAAATTTCAGTCTGCCTATAGAGAAGGCCGCAGCACTGAGACAGCTCTACTTCGAGTCCACAACGACATAATGCTTGCCCTGGATAAACAAAGAGATGTCATTTTAGTTCTTCTAGACCTTTCAGCAGCTTTTGATTCCATAGATCATAATAATCTTCCTCACAGGTTGCAGCATCGCTTTAGAGTGAATGGCCTTGCACTTAGTTGAATTGGTTTACCTCATACCTGAAAAACAGAACACAAAGGGTTTCAGTAGAGTCGGTTTTATCTCAGCCAGTTAACTTGGAGTATGGTGTCCCACAAGGGTCTGTGTTAGGTCCGATCATATTCTCACTATACATGTTACCTGTAGAAGATATACTAAAGCATGGTTTGAACACTGTTATTTTTGCAGATGACACACAAGTATATATTACATGCAAGAGCAGCCAGTCTGCAACAATCACTTCTATGGAGACTTGTCTTGCAGAGATTCGAGAATGGATGAAAGTGAACACGTTGGCTTAAAATGATAGTAAGACTGAGTTGATATGGTTTACATCAAGGTTGAAGGCAAATAGAAAAAATGCAGCAAATGCCAACATTTGCATAGGAAATGTTCTTATAAAACATTATCAAGTTCTGTAAAAGATCTGGGAGTTACCCTCGATGAAAATGGCACTATGGGGAAGCGTGTATCTGAAGTGTGTAAATCAACATCTTATGCACTATGGTGCATTGGAAAAATAAGGAAAGTGTTAGATAACAAAAACCACTGAAAAATTAGTACATGCATTTATATCATCAAGATTAGATTACTGCAATAGTCTCCTCTTTGGTATTTGTGACTATCAAAGTAAAAAGTTACAAGTTATTCAAAACTCAGCTACAAGACTGGTTTGTCAAATTAAGTGCAATAGTACACACCATATCACTCCCATTCTGAAAGAATTATACTGGCTGCCTGTGAAGCAGATGGTTGATTTTAAAGTACTTTGTATTATTTTTAAGGTGATCCATTCACAAGGACCATTATATTTATCTGATCTTATCTGTTTTAACTTACCACGGCGGTCCACACATTTTAATACTGAGAATGATTATATTTTAGAACATTCTGTTTTAGAGAAGGGGTGCCTCAAAAGTTATGGAGATCGTGCTTTTATAATCTACGCCCCAAAAGTGTGGAATGCCCTACCAAATTTTATTAGAAAAACAGAAGACTTTGTCCATTTTAAATCTCTTTTAAAGACCCACATTTTTAATTCTGTCTGTATCTCTTAGATTTTTTTAAAAAATATATATATGTGTATTTTAATAAGATTGATTTTTAGTAGTGTAAATTTTAAATGGTTTCCAATGAGAGTTTATGATTAAAATATTGTAGTAATTTTAATGATTTTAGTATATTAGCCAATATTGTAAGGCGCCTTGAGATAGAATGTAAGGCGCCATATAAGAATCTTATTATTATTAATATTATTACAACTTACTTTACATTCAAATCTGCCATCACCTAATTGAATTAATCGTTTTATAAAATTTGAACACAATACCTTCTCCCTCAGTAGATGGACCTAATTTTTCATCATCATCATCAAGATCAATTTCTACAAACCCTGGTGGGAAAAAAGAAATATTTGATTTGTAAATTTTGATTCTTGAAACATTTCAGTTTTGTATTCATCTTATCATTCACAGCAGTTGTCGAAGTATTTATATTTTCGCATTCTAGGAAAATTAAAAGAACTGGGGAACTTGGTACTAAAGCCCTTAAAATGGAATGTCTGCTGACAATTTCAAATTACAGCAAGATCCAAATACAGGATCATGTTCTGTGCAGTTTCAACAAAATGCAAAATGGATTGAAAAAATATACCTTTATACCACAAGTACAAGTTTTCCAGGTATTGGTCCAGTCAGAAGAAGTCGCTATAAAAACTTTTCTAAAATTGAGAATGTAGCTGGCTTAATCATCCTTTTTCAGATGCCTCATTATAATAAATTGTTTAGTTCAGTAGCAAGATTATTCTGATATTTATCAACTTGTTTAAAAGGGTACCACACAGCAGATATTCCTAACATAAGCCAAGAACAATCCTCTTATTATGTCCATGAACAATTCAACTCCAAGAGGTTTCTCACTAAATTTCTTTCAGCTTAAGCGGCTTAGGATTCTGGCATACCAGTTTCAGTAGGCGTGACAGACAGCAAAGCCACTTACATTGATTGCAATTTAGCGAGAATTCCCTCGTAGATAGAGGTTAATTTGCAAGGTCCAACAGACTATAAACTATCTACACTCAAGGAAAAAAGAATTGCAACATTTTTTTTTTCGAAAATTCCCAAGAAATATGGGTACATTTGGAAAAATGGCTTGGCATCATGATTTCACTCTAAATTAGGCTGAAGACAGGTTAACAGATTTCTTGTTTCCGCTTGACTAATTGTGAGGACAATAAAGGGTGAAAGGGTGCATTTAGGGATTTTTTAAACACTAACTTGTGTTTGAAACTAAGAGTGGAGTTTTACCACATGGTTAACTGTGCTCAAGCCTTACCTATAAAGGGGCACCAGAATGAAGCCAAAAATACACTTCGACCAAGGCAAATGCCACACTTTGTCACAGCCAGAGAGAGATCGAGCTATTGGCATGCTCCAAGCTGGACAGGGTTGTCTTGCTGTCGCCAGGATGTTTGGAGTCCACCACTCTACCATTGCTCTTCTTGCTGAGCGATACCATGCCATTGGTTCCTCTAATGACTGCCCTTGTACTGGTCGCCCCCTTATAACGGCCGCTGCAACAAGACCGTACCAACTGGCTGGTACATCTCTGTAACGGGTTCTGGTCCGCAGCCGAGACCATAGGAACACACCATAGGCCAGAGTCAGCCAGAACCATTTGTAATCACCTCCGCGCTGATGGTATCCAATGGTATCAGCCATATGTTGGATCAGTACTTACCCCCCAACATCGCTGAGTTTGGGTCGAATGGTGCACTGCACATAATTGTTGGACTTCGCAGAAGTGGTTGGGAGAGGTATGCCAAACCTTGTGTGCACCAAGTGAACTGGTGGGGCAGTCCCAGTGTCATGGTTTGCGCAGCCATATAGGGAAGTCACCAGACAGACCTGGTTTTCATTCAAGGAAACCTCAATGGTCTCCGTTTTTAGGATGAGATCCTGAGGCCTGTGGTGCTACCTTTTTTGGGACCAAGTTGGGGTGGGAGCACTATTCCAGCACTACAATGTGCGACCCCATGTGGCCTGTGTGTGCACCAGCTTCCTGGAAGAGAATAACGTCCATATCCTGCCTTGGCCAGCCATCAGTCCGGACTTAAATCCCATTGAAAATGTCTGGGATCTGCTCAGTTTGCATGTCCGCCGACATGAACATCCTCCTGAAACTCAGCAGCAGCTGAGGGAGGCACTGGTGGAAGAATGGGCAGCGATTCTACAGGAGCAACTCAGACACTACTGCCGATCCATGAGGTGAGGAATAACCGCTGTCCAAGATGCTAACAAGGGGTCACGTGAACTATTGACAGTATGATGCAATTCCTGCCACTTTTGTTTTTTTTTCTTTTTTTATTTTTATTTATTTTTTTTGGGGGGGGGGGTGCTCTATTGTTTGGTTGTGTGATTGGACTCAAAAATGTCAAAACGCTGAGAAAGTTTGCCTGAGGATTAGAAATGGATGTAGGGTTCATATAAAAACTGGTGGATTTCAAAAATAAAGTTATTCTGCCCACAAAAACTCCCAAAACTGAGTGTTGCATTTCTTTTTTCCTCGAGCGTATTTTACTTAACCCACTCTCTGCGCAGAGTGTGAGGGCTATATGTAAATTTGTAAACAGTGCAATTAAAAAGCATGCATCCTTGCATGGATGAGAATAGTTTATTACTTAAATTATTATTTTATATTTGTATTAGTTAGAGAGCCTGTAAATGTAAACCATTTCTTTGTACTCAATAAACTATTATTATAAAATACTGCAATTTGTCTATACATGATTCCATTTATTATAAATATATATATATGATATATACATAGCTTAAGGGTAAATTGACATCAGTATATATAGAAATTAAGCAACTGATATTGCAAAACAATATAATAATAATAAACAAAATGTATTTACTGTGGTATTCTATTTACATATGTACAAACATGAAAAAAATTTTCTTGTTTACTATATACAACGTGAACAAGTAAAAGCTCTCAAGATTGTTCATAATATCCATTGCAGTTAATGGGTGCATTTACATGGGTGGCGTTTCATGCATGCACAGTGCTTTAGTTCTTGTTTTCATTCAGTTTTTGTGAAAAAAATGAAGAACAGTCAGTATCTGATTAACTGCCTTAGTTTGGTAAGTAGCCAAAATTTAAATGTCTTCAGCCTCCCTATGATTGGTACCCTCCTGGGCTTGGACACTATATATATAAAGGAAAAACGTGTGAAATGAGGCTCAAATTATATCTTTGAAAAATTTCACTGACGTATACTCTTCACATCTTGATACTTATACAGATACCAAATTTAGAAGGGGAATGATTAAGAAGAGTGGAAAAAATTTTACATTGAATTCTGCAAGTTGTTGAATAATGAAATAAAATACCTTTTCCCTCTGTAGTTGGAGCTAATTTTTCATCACCAAGAGGGATTTCTACAAATCCTGCGGAAAAATAAAAATTGTTGTCAAGGCATAATATCATGGTGCCGTAGTAGAATTGTATTTGTATAAGGAAGGGATCTTTTCTATTAGAATACGATTTGTTAAATAGCTTTGCTTGGGTAAAAATAAAAAAAGTAGAATAACCTTTGCACTTTACTTCAGAACATTTGAGTAGCTGTCATTTAAGAAAAAAAATTTGTGAACAGTTTTGGGTTTCATATTTACATGTTAGATTAAAGTCCTGATACTTTACCTTGATCAATACTGCTTTCCTTTTCCCAAAATGTGCGACAGCCAAAGGTAGAATCTGTCTGCACAAATACAGCCTCTCTCTGTACCTTCTGTGGGGCAACAGTACTGCCACTGGATGGAAATACTCTCAGGTGGTCAATGCCCTCCACTGCTGAAAAGAATTAAAGCCATCAATATTTATGCTTACTAACTTCAAGTTATAATAAGTGAATTGAAAGGCATACTTGCATGCATTTGAAAAAAAAAAAACTTGAGTATCTCAACACTGGGTGTTTTGTACTACACATATTTGCTGGCATTTGTATGTTATCAGTAAATGCATTGAATTTCAGGAACATGAAGAGAGGCTTTTACCTTGAGGTACGCAGTTCTCTTTTCCAAAAAATGCACAGCATCTGAGTGTGGAATCTGCCTGTACAAATACATTATATTTTTGTTCCTGCTTTGGAACTAATACAGCAACACTGGGTGTATTGTTCTGTGGATGGTAAATGCCCCTTGGAACTAGAAATGAAAAAAATAAATATTGATGTTAGATTCATCATCATCAGTTGAAGTCACAAAAGTAAATAAGATATGAGTATTTTTGATTTTGAAATATATAACAAGCAAACAAATCCTCCAATTTCTCACCTTTTTTATCTCTCCATCTTTCTATCATTTCCATAACACCAAATGACTTCAATTTTAACATTTTAAACTGAAAATGTTGAGAAAACAAAAAATAAAGTGAAATAAAAAAAATAATAAAACATTGAAAAACAATTAGAAAGAAATCATAAAACATCAACAGGTTAACAAATATAATCCAATACGAGAAACTAATAATTCCATCTCAATGTAACACATATTTTGTACTAGGGTTCAACAAGTATAAAAAGAACTCAAAGAAACGCCCAAAACATAAAATAAAAACTAATAAAATAATCAACATTCTCTATGAAATATCTAATTTTGTTAGTCCTTTCATTCCGTATTTGATGTGTACTCATTTCAGTTCGAAGGTCCTAACGCAGCATGTAAAATGATCAAAGTTGATTCCCATAACTAGAATATGGGGCATAAGTAGTTCAAAAGCAGTGAGGATAATCTCCAAAATCTCTACTGTTTGTATTCAGTTTTCTTTCTTAAATTTCAAACGTCCATGAAAGCAGTGTCACCCAAGTTAAATTTTTTGAAATAATTTTTCGCACATATGAATTTTTTAAAGTTCATGTCTCAAAGTATGTTTGGCTAAATGCATTAAAAACTGCCTAGAAAGAAAAAGCAATGACTGTGGTTTGTTTATTACAATAAATAAATAATAATAATAACCACTGCCTTACATTGAATAAAATAAATACTGACATAAAAATGTCAATACTCACCTCGCTCATTGAAAAATGCGCAAATCTGACTGCTTTTGTTGCTAGGCACGCGCTCTAATGTGATTGGTTGAAAGTTCGAGGAAACTCGTGCGTTTCCGTTCTTTGCCTCCTCTTATCAACAATGAACAAATAATATGGATTCATTGGAAATAATGGTTTAGACCTAAGTCCTTTTCTCAGGCTTTTACCATGTTTTAGAATGTACACTTTTACCTTCTGTATGATATCAAATTCTGATAAACTGTAAATAAATAAGCGAACGTAACTATTCCGTGGCTCCGGCCATTTGGCTGGCCTAAGAGATCGCCTAACGTTTTTTTTTTTTTCTCATAACCTTACTACTCAAATTTTTCAAAGACTTGAAAGTCTTTTCTTTATAAATGTCGTCAGCGTGTTAACTGTTTAAACATTTCAAGATTTGTATATTTTGTCCTTTTTTTTTTCTACACACTACAAAGTTCATGGTGTTCGTCAGAACTTATCGCAAGTTGTTAGTTCATTTTTGTCTAATAAAGGTTTTAAAACCAGTTTGCTTTCATTGGTAGGCCTACTCACGTGTGAAGCGCTTTAAATTAAAAAAAAAATTTCGAAATTGGTGAGAAACTCTACCACTTATGACGCACTATTTTAAAGTAAAGTTTTATTAGAAAACTTCATTTGAAGGTAAACACTCATTATCAATATAGTGATTTATAGGCCGTACATAGGCCCATTTAACATTTTTCATATTATTAAAAGTAATTAAGCGAGCGGGAGAATTGTTTGTCCAAGGGGAACTTTACTAACATCAGTCTAGCAACTTTTAAAAAATACAGAGAGAGGGTCATGTGCCACCCTATTCTGAACATTACAGAGACAGGTACTTAAAAATAAAAATAATAATAACTAGATTTATCTGCTCTCTCTCTCTCTCTCACACACACACACACACACACACACACACACACACATAACATAAACTGACTAAATTCTGAACCTTCTTTACTGTCGCTTGCACCACCATCTCGCACTTTGAAATCGATCTAGTTAAATTTTACTAAAGCAGAAAATCTGCAATTTGTCAGGAAGCGAGCATGATGTTTAACGTCTCTGAAAATGTCTAGAATGTTTGTTTTAAATTACTTAATAAATAGCTTACGCCGGGTTTTAAATATTTGATTATTTTTTTGCAATATTTTAGCCATTTATAAGATATTTCAGTGACATCTGCGAATAGCTAGGCGATATGGTGACAGGACACGGGTGCTTTTTACGCAAAACACGGAAAAACTGCATTTTGTTTGAAAGTAGTTTGCAAAACATCCGCTATCAAGCACTGTGAAAAAATATTTGAGGTTGAGGACAAATGTGTCAGTAAAATAAACGTGCATATCGTAGTACCCCTTAAGCGCAGTCTAATTTTTGTTAGTATTAATAACGTGCAAACATTATCCAAAATCGATAATTTTTAATATTTTCGTTACTTAAACAGCTGAAGCCTTTACTAAATACGAAAATTTCCCCATACCAGGAAGGCACAAATTCAAAAATATTCTACGATTAAAAAAAAAACTCAATTTATCAATTTCTGTCACCAGTGATTACGAAAAAGTTGAATTCGCCAATATATCCGACTCAATTAATCGCTTTTCTTTCTTTTTTTTTCCCCAAATTGTCCTACATTTTGAGAATGTGAAATATTTAAATTATTTTCAAATTAAAGCACAGTTAATACATCAAATATGTTTAAAAATATGAAAACAATGACAACTTTGCCTGGCTCAGATTATGTACTTATAGTTTATTTACACAATAAATCATCGATTTGCAATCATATCAATGCATATATACAAAAGCTAGATATATAGTATATTTTACAACTCAATTGTTTGTTGTCACCTACATGTCACTAATAACACATTTTTTCAATATTGCGTCCTGAAAAAATCTAGAAGAAATGGGGGTTATTTATACCCATTAATAAATATACATAAAATATGTAAAAAAATATTGATAAATAGCAACCCAGATCTTTAATATACAGAAAGCTAAAAATCCAAGCACATATTAAATAACTTATAGTATTTGTGAGTGCCATCATTACATAAGCCATCAGTGTTTTGATTAATTTAAAAAAATAGGTGGGGTGGAGAGAGAACCACCAGAAAGCTACAAAAATTATTTACAGGTTCTTGTATTAAGACATGGTAACTGTATGTTGTTAAGGTTGCATGGTTCCAAAGATGGCAATCAAAATCAAAATCCTTGATGGAATGAAAAAAAAATTTTTTTTCAAAAAAATATAACACTAATCAATTAGATACATTTGAAAAGATGCCTTGTCCAGCATATCAAAAAAGGTATGGCTGTAAAAAGCAGTAAGCTTTATTGATGATGCAGTTCATATGGTTATGACTTTGATAGAGGCATAAACACATCTTTATCCCCTAATTGGATTATCAAAACGTAAGGTTCCAAAACAGGAAAATCTTCAAACTTTTTGCAATCTTTGCAGTTGTACTTAAAAGTCCAAAAGGTTTCCCACGGCTGGTGAATGTGTAGTAAAACTAACTTCTGGAGAGGAGGGAAGGAGCAAGGATGTATCATCACCTGCAAGAAAGGACAAAGTAGTAGTAGTACAACTGTATTTGATTATTTAATTGTACATTGTGACAAGTTTAATTTTCTTATCAACTGTACAAATTGTTTCATATACAAAACCTAAAGCTTCCTCCACTTGCTCTTCACACAATTCATTTACACAGTTCACATCAATGGACTCACACTCCTCTTAGTTGTGTAATTACAAGACATTCACACAGTATGTTTAATTCACAGTTTTTTTGATCAGTTGCACAAAGCCTACAGAAAATGCTGCCCTACACAGCAATGTCTGCACATTTGTTGTTACGGAACATTCTTTGGAATGCATTTATTAAATAATACCGTGGCGTGGTAAACTCCACACCATCAGATAAATCTTATTTGTGGTTTTAAAATACTACCTTTGTCCATTATAAATAAAGCTTTCAAGGTTTGCTGAATTGATAATTTATATTGCTATCACTCCAAATTTGTCAAAACTTCTGAATCTTACCAAGTATATCCTCAAATCTATCTGTTCTTTTTGCTTTGTAAGTTGCAGCCGAGTCTCTCCCTAAAAACACAAAAGAATAAAACTGGAATGAAGACTTGTTTCTGAACAATTTTTTCTAATGACATATATCTTAGGGGGAAAAACATGTTAAACATGTTAAACATAGCTGCATTTCTCAAAACCAGCACAGTTTAGATCAATACAGGAGGGATACACAAATTTTCTTCTAGTCCACCCTTGTAATCCTCAATACCAAGCTAAGTGAATTTAGACAAAAAGTTTCAGAATTAAATTTAACAAATCACCTAGAATGATTATCTTTCATCATAATTAACTCACCTTTCCTCCCAAAAGGAAGCCCAGGAGTTTCTCCTATGCCTGGGCTTAACATGGCATCTACATCTATCAAAGACCCATCTAAAGGTAAGCTTTCCCTTTGACGTGGAGTGTGGAGGTAGCCACCTCTGGCATCTTGTGGCAGCAAAGCTATGTCATGTGGTGACACAGGCATAGTAAACCCATGTGGACTTCTAGCACTTTGTGCCCCTTCCTCTCTGTCATTTGTAGATGCTGGTTTTTCACTTGCCCCTGAACTCCTTCCATTCTGTCCTAGCAAGTTCGAATAATCAGGTGAATCTGGCAGTCTGCTGCCTCCTGGACTCTTAAAATCTAGTATATTTTCTGGTTCATCTATATCTAGAGAGAATCTTTCATCTATTGAGGTCTTTCTGACTGGACTCTTTTCAAAATACCTTGGATCAATAACATCTGTTGTAGTTGTCTGTTGGCTTTTTGATGATAGGTTGCTCCCATTGACCTGTTTTGACAAGGAGGGCGACTTGTTGTTTTGCAATGATTCGAGTGGTGTAAAATTATTCAGTTTCAGTTTTCTGTACCTTGAAATCAAATCATCCACACTGGAGTCTTTCTGTACATGTTTCATGTTGTTCAACTGTTCACCAGCTTCAATCCCATGTCCCAAATTAAAACCTGCTGAAGAACCAGTTGATGACGCGGCTGGGGATCTCGCATTACTTCTACTTGATTTTTGTTCCAGAAATTCGTCATAGTTTCTTTTCTCACTCCCTAATTCTGTCTGCTTTTCTTTTCTGCCAAAAACATGTGGAGATACAACCATGCGTACATCTTGTGATCCTACATGAGGAGAATCCTCCATGGAGGGACTGAAAGGCATGGTCACAGTAGTCAACAGGTCGTCCTCATCCTCTAAACTCAACAGGTCTTTTGGGTATCCACTGAAAGCACTGGATCTCTGAACCCCATCATCAGTAAACTGACCAAATGGCATATCCTTTGTTGAAATTGGTGTCACAGAAGGATTTGACTTTCTAGAATGATCAGATGATTTTGGAAATTCAGGGGTTGCAGAATAATCCTGTGGTGCTACATTTGGTCTTTTTGCCCTGTTTGGTAAATGAGGAGTTTTAGATTCAAAGAGATCTCTGTACTGGTCCTCTGTTGAAATAGGGGAGTCCCTGAATGACTTATCTTGTCTCTGTACAACAGAAGACACAATGGAACTTGACTGATCAGAACTGCTGGACTGCTTTCTCCAAGTCATGTCTTCTTGCACTGTACCTCCATTGAAAGTTAAGTCATTCAATAAATTTGTAACCTCTGAGGCAGCCTCAAGTCTTTCTTCAGCCTCTCTTGCAGACCTGTTCAAAGTTTGTCCTCCAACTACTGTTTCCATATCCAGCAAGGTTGGGGAATGCTTGGGTTTTCTTTTGGAAGATGGAGTTGCACCCTTAGGTTGATTAAGATCGACTTTAGCTACAAGGGACAGTGCATCTTTCTTTTCATCTGGCACTTCACCAACAGTAATGATGTTTTCTTCGTCTTAAAAGCAAATTTGATTTGAATATTAATTAAAATGAATATTTCATCTTATTTCTAGCCTTTTCAAAAAGGATTAAACAGAAGCAAAGGTTACTCACGGACAATTGTGTATTAACTCATCATCAAGATTCACAGATGTTATTGACACCAATCAGTCAGATGTTTAACCAACAAGATAGAAGATTGACATCTAATCCAAAGAATCAACTTACCTGAATTTTCAGGTGTGAACAGATTCTTTGTAACCTCATCTAGCTCAGTCGAACTTGGTCTTCTGGGGAGCTGTTCCTCCATCAGGGTGTCATGCCAGGTCATCTTCTTGGCATGACCTCCTTCAGGCGTCCTGGCTATCTTGTCCTGGGATATGAATGCCTTCGTGCCTACGAAGAAGAAAACAGTGGGTTATTAACAGGCTCAAGCTGTTTTTTTTTTTTTCTTTTTTTTTTTTTTTGATAAATGCTTACGACATTTTGTTTATGCTAAATAAATTTAAACATACTTGGTGTTTTACCAATTTATCGTGGCTTTGGTTGTAAATTTTACTTATTTATTTATTATTATCTTTGCAAATTTTTATGAGCAATACAACCACTTCATTAGCAAATATCAATATTTCATTCAAAACATACAATCTGTCAAATGTTGACACTATCCTCTACAGTGTCTATAAACCTAAGACTGAACCAATATTACGTACATATTTGAGAAAAATACTAATATAATGTCACCTTCTCTTACCTAGTCCTTCCAAAGGATCTTGCAAGTTAAGATCTGCCATGTTCATAGAGTCAGGTGTGGATTCCCCTGAACTAAGACCACTGGTATATTTTCTGCTGGAATCCATTACCGCGTCTGCTATCTACAGATAAACAAAACCTCAAATGAAAAGCATGACTGGATACAGAAATATTTGATTACTTATACAGTTCACATACACTTTATGCAATGTAAAATAAATCACCCTTGCCTAAAATACTTTAAATGGGGCAGTGAATTGCAGACAGACATTATCTATCATGGTTTCTAAGGAAATGGACAATATAAGGTTGCAGTAAGCATATGCACGTTGTTGTTTTAATTCAGCATAAGAACATGTAGTAGTTCTCATTCAGAATGACTGTACCCTGAATGTGAAAGTTACGTCAAAAAAAAGTCAGTACATGACCCAAATTAATAAGAATTTGCACTAAAGTACTTCATCTCCTATTATCTGAGGTAAACTTTGCTTTTGTACCTTATCAGCTAATATATCATGTGCTCTAGGTGATGTTCTTGTAGAATGCCTCTCAACCCTTGGTGTCTGAGACTGGGGTCTTCTTGTGTTCACAATGGTCTAAAATGTAAAGTGCAAGGTCAACTAAACCCATCTCTCCACTCACTTCCCCCAAAATCTGTCAAAAGTATGCATATTAATTAAATCCAATCTTCCTCCACCAACTCCAGCAATGAATTGTGCTAAAATGGAGCAAGATTGATTTCCATATTCTTATGTATTCTTCCATTCAAAAGTGTAAAAAATCCTACCTTATCTCTTTGTTTTGACTTAAACCCTGGCTTTGACTTTGACACCTGCTCTGTCAATTTCTCCCTTGCTGACTCTCTAGTACTTCTACCTTCTTGTGTTGTTTCCATTTCTAATGTCTCAAACATGGTATTTACTCCATTTCTGCTGTCCATGACAAGTGGACTTGTGCCTAAACAGGAAAGGTGAATGTACATGCAAACTGTTAATTCATCATCCGTGTCAAGAAAACACTGTGCAATTCAATAAAATTATTTCTGTCTTCTTAATAATAAGTCAGATATTTTGCCCTAATCTTGAGCAGGGTTGATAGCAGACTATCACTAAATCCTGGTGACCATGTGGTACTTACAGTTAATTTAAGATACATAATTGTCCAGGAACATGCTAGCATATCAAAATTTCATAAAATGGTACAGACAGAAAAGTACCGATTTTTAAACATTTTACAAACAATTTAGTAACTGATTTATTTAGCTAAAACAAAAATATGCAAGAGTGACCCAAGGATACAACAGGAAAACATGACAAAGGTGTCTGAACTCAGCAAGCATGTACAGTACGAGCATGTTAGTAATGAGCTTAGGAAAGCAGGTACCTGCTAGAGTACCACGTGAGGCACCAGGAGTCCCAGGCGCCGATCTGATCCTGGTCCTCTGCTTGTTCCCTACACGCTCCACTTGAACCACAGGAATTGGTAGATGGCTCATTGGTACACTGCAGATAAAAAATATCCATAGGGCAAAGCTAAAACTTAAGTTACCATTATTATCAATTAGGTAAAGTCATGTACACAGATTAATTCTCTGGCATCTGGAGGATGCTTATATTTTCCAACAAACAGAAAACATGTCAAGCTTGGTGCAAACCTAATATCCAATAAGGTTTTTAAAAGTCAACTAAATAAATGTCAAGTTGCCAAAAATTCATTTTTTCAGTTAAAACAACATTCATTGAGGGAATTTATACACAAACACAAAGCCAACCTATCAGATTGGTAACTATCATTCAATATCCTAGAACTAGGATTACCACACCAGAAACGTACTTATCTGCTCCATACGGTTGTCCCTTAATACCAAGTTTTGGACCATAGAGGGGAGTACCTGCACCAAGAGAGGCCTGCTCTCTTCTCACAGTTTTCTCCACAGAATTCACAAGGCGTGACACTGCCTCCGGGGTGGACACTAAAATATGAGTTTTGGTGAAAAAGTTTCACTTCACTGACCATAACAGAATCAAAAACATATGAAAAATAAATTCAGTACATTGTAAACTTTGCTTGCAGAGATGTCTAGACTGCAGAAATTGTTCTATAATGTTACCTTTATTAGGTGTCAGTGTAGTTGAGATATTTGGTGGGGTTCCCTCCGTCAAAGTGGAATCTTCTTGAAATGAGATGGGTGGTGTGGGTGGAAGAAGTCCTAAACCAAGCGACTGAAAAGGCCAAAAACTTATTGTCACTCAATTTCTTTATTACATTCTTTCTTTTCAAATTGTTTTTAATACCTCATGTTCTAATCAAAACACACATAGACCCTATTTTACAATTTTTTTTTCATTTGAAGACTTTTAAAGTTGCTTACTGCAGTTCTGATCCCATGAGGCGTCCTTCCAGTTACAGGTTGCTGATCTAAGGAATGCTTTAATTGGTCTATAGATGCCTTGAGATTTGGAATCAGCTCCTTTGCCATCTTTGACCTTGAAACAACACAAAAAGAGCAACTTATAGCATGTGTATGATAGGAAAATATAAAATAGAAGACTATTGTACAGATAAATACAGGAAGTTGAAAATAGGCAGAAAGACAAATGCACCCTACATTTTCCATCATATGACTACATCAGAAGTTGAAAAATAGGCAATTAACAATTACCTCAGAGCCTGGGTATTAGACAGATATGCATGGTGTGTATGAACTTGAGTAGCTACTGTGGCTAAATGGTCCCCAAAATTAGGAACTCCAGCTGAAAAATTAAATTGTTAATCCTGTAGTAAATACCAACATAATGGAGATACCTTCCTGTTGAAACCATGCATGTCATATCCAAATTGTAATTATTCAATTACTTTTAATTTGAATTATCATCAAAAACATACCTCAGCTAAACATTACCCAGCAAAATAAAGCCTTCACTGCATCCCTCTAAGGTCAACCTACCTGTGTGCAGTTTTTCAATGTAAAGATGCAGGGAAAGATTCCAAAGATGCACCAGACTGCAATGAAGTAATATAGATATCAATAGAATGTAGTTATCCGACTTCAGTGTACAAAATCTGAACATTTGAAAAAAATAGCAATAACAGCAGCGTGAACAAGGCCATGGCAGAGAGTCTTTGTGTAGCTTCTGCTCTTCAAGATGTCCATAGTTTCCTGACATTCGAGATATTTTCTTTGAACAGTGCAGAAAGGAAAATAAAGCACTAAAACTAGACAATGTAGGGCATTTAACACAGTGGTTACTTAATAATAGCACATACCTTAACAGATTCAGCTTCCCTCCTTTTAAAGTGTTATCAACATTTCTCTAAAAAAAGAAAATTAAAAATAAGTTAGATACATATTGTGCAAATTAATTTTAGAGTACACTCTTGAAAGAGAAATCTTACACAACAGATTTTCAAAGATGTAAGTAGTTATGCTCCTCTTATTCAATTAAATTTAACATGAACTTTATATTACTGTACACTAAAACCATTTTAAGAATTCCTTACCCTTTGCAATTCACTCTCACACTCTCGCAATAGTAAGTCAGGAATTTTGACATTAATTTCCCCTGCATCAATTTTATACTGGTCTAGTGTTCCATGAAGAATAGATTCTATAACCTCACATTCTTGTTCTTTTGAGCCATTGAAGTCATCCAGGATTTTCCATAATTCCCTCACCTATGCAGAAATCAATTGCAGAATTTTTCTTAAGATACTGTGCCATTCAATCATCAAGCCAATATTACATCTCACCATACACATAAATTTGAGAAACACTCAACCATTGTGACACAAAACTTAATGATGACAAGCAACACAACTTTTTACAAATATAGTTTACTGGGCTCAAGTTTACCTTCTGAACTTTCTGTGCTCTTTTTACTGACTGAACATCCAATGCTGGATCGTGTATACCTGACCTTCGTTTTGGAACAGGGCTGGAAAAGAAGTATAACTAGGAGCTGAAAACTTCTTTAGGTATCTGTACACTTGCATCTATTGTTTGACTGAACGGAATCTTAAAGTAGCAAAAAAAAAGATAATGATGTTACCTTCCTCCTAGAGTAGTCCCCTTCTGTATTTCATCTCTGACTAGCCTTTCTTTGTCTCTGACAGCCTTGCTTAGGGTGCGATTATCTTTAACAAGTTCACTAAAACATAAAAGTGCGGATAACTGGTTCAGTTCTACTTGGTCTTAGCTTAAATCCAGAATATCATTATGCTATGCTCTTAAATTTCAACTTCTACAAAAAGTCCATGACTTCATATAGGTTTACTTTTTTCTTCAAAATTCACAATCACAGAATTAAAAATGTCAACAAAACAATGCCACCAATATCCTCTCAATCAATATCAATATCCTCTCAATGCAAGACTCATTAATTCAACAGGGTCTAAAATACCTTCCACTACGTAATTACTTATAAACAACCCACACCTTGCATATTCTTTCCATTGCTGCTGTACTTGTACTGTATCCTCAACATGCTCTAGAAACCTCTTCCTGTGCCTGACTGCCCCGCACTTCAGGCTCTCACTTATCACATGGTCTATGGCTAAGTTCTGGGGAGTAAGTACAGGGTGCTGCAGCATGTCCCTTGTTTTCAAACCTTTATCAAAGATGTGTTAAGAATTAAAACAAATTCATTATCATTAAATATAACAAAAACATGTTCACACAAGATTTCATTCTTAACACTTAGTAAGCATATTGGATAGATGCTGCAGGATTATTTTTTCAAAAACAAAATTTTAAAGTATTGCTTTGACTAATTCAGAAGAATTTGTTTACAAATGACCATGTCATGACTATTTAAATCCATCATTGTGAAAGTTTATTTTTCCAATGTTTTTTTAATGTATGTGGAAATATAAGTCACTATTTTGATGGCTGACAGTTCAGCTTGATCATGAAAATGAGACTACATACAGTGGTCATAGCTCTGTCTCTTGGTAATTGCACCCTCAAGTCCCAGCTGGCAGCATTTGCCTTAACAGTATTTTGTAAATGTCCAAGTACTTCCAAGATACAGAGAAAAGTAACAGTTATAATTGTGCCTATGATCTAAGCATGCTCACTAATCTATTTCCTCATACTCTTGCAAATCCACCTTTCTGCAACCTTATGTCAAATTATTTCAATGTAAAACACTTTACAACTTACCATGATCATTCTTAATTGTCCTCAGTATAACATATCTTGAAAAGTTAAACATCAGCTGATAAAAACGGTCACCTCCAGGTGACATGAATGTAGATGCCACTATCCTGGGTAAATGGGCATCCTTTTCTTCCTAAATGGAAATAAATATTTCTATAAAAGCACCAGCAATATAATACTACATACAGCACAGAAATCAACAGACTATTACTGACAATGCTTCAAAACTTTCCTGACACTTTATTTTGAAATGTGACAGCAAAAATAGGGCAATTGAGGTGATAAATAATGGGAGGTTTTTCACTACTGAACACTTTTTATGTGCAAATTAACCTAGTTAATCTGATTTAAATGTAGCACAAGCGCTGCCTGCTTAGTTAAGCCCTATGACGTAATACTATGGATTTGGACTTTTTGTTTTTTATTTCACGGTGAGACTAATTATTTAAGCTTATTAAAGAATTGTTATTGGTTGTAGTTTTAGATGCGAGTCGTAGTGTAGTTAGTAACCAATAAACTTTTCTAAGCTGGCGCTGTGTTGTTGTTTAACTGAAAACTTATGGCACAAATACAAAACATCATAATAAACCTAAATGAGATGTGGGCAATTACCTTGGCAATCATTGTTAGCCAATTATTGCATGCTTTTCTAAATAGTTGTTCCACTTTCTTGTCTATCACTGGCCAACAGTCACTACAGAAAAATAAATATAAGTTGAATTTCATACAAAGAAAAAAATCATGATGCATTGTTATTTTTGCACGGTTTATTTTTTTCTTTTCAAAGATTCTCCATGAGTATGATATTCTTATCTTACTCTGGGGTAGCACTAACATTTTTTCCCCGCTTAGCTAAATCACCACTTTTTTGTCAATTTGTTATCCAAATGGTTATAATTATGTCAGTTTTAGCATTTGGCTACTAGTAAATTGGCAAGTGTTAGGGCTACCCTCGTTACTATAATGTCAAAACATAAACAGCTTGTATTCGTCTTCACCTAACAGTATCATGTACAAAGCTTACCGAAAAGTTTCTCTGCACATCACAGGATCCAACTTATTGAAAAGAAAGTACATAACCACCTCAAAGGCTTTCTTGTTTGGCAGTGCAAACATATCCCTGAAATGTAGTATGTAGTACTTTACACATTTCAAGTCCTCACACAGCAATAACAATTCCATTCCAACTTCATATTTTTACTTTTCTCATAGTTTTTACCACTTTCTATCATTTATTTATCATAATTATATGATACATTAAATTCTATTATGGACTATTAACTTTAAAACAATAAGTAAATATCAATATGCCATGAACACATACCTGTTAAAAGGAATTTTATACTGTGATTCCATTGCCCCTGTATCAAATCCCAGAAGCAGAAGGTTAGTAAAGAAAACCTGTCTCATGTCAGTAGGGTCAAGTGACACCCCTAGTGGCTTCTTGGCCTCCAACTCCCAGCTATGCTCCATACTTAACAGTGCTTTATCAAACAAATTCACCTGAAAAGAAATTAAGTACTTGTATAGTGCACATTTACTTAATGCTATTTGGAGATAATACTCAGTTTAAAGATCTCTGAGGTTGCACGTGCTGGCTAAATGAAGCTTATATTCACTAGAAATGTGTGTAGATTTCACACACCTGTCTCAAGAAAATTGCTTTTGGTGACCAAAAATTATATGGAGTTCTAAGAGAGATGGCAAACTGTACTTCCATTGTTTTCATATACTGAATGTAAAAGCAACAGAAAGATGCAAGTATCAACATACCTGATCTCACACCACTTCGAGAAATGTTAGATCATGAAAATATTACCTAAGAAACACTATGCTAGTCAACATTCTGGACCTGTGGTACGGAAGAATAAAGACACTGCCACATTTCATCAGTCCTCAAAACTGGGTGTCACTAAATACCAAAATTACTCAAAATGACACCTAAATGATATTCTAAACATTTTTTTCACCACAAATTACATGTCTTAAACTCAACACAATGTTTCTCTGCCTATCAAGAAGTGGGCAGCCGTCTAAATTGTGCACTTCTGTCATAACTGAGGAGCTGCAAAAATATTTCTCCTTTACAGATTAACATTTATTGAGTTCAAGATTAATGTAATTTGGGGTGAAGGATCCCAATAGCAAATTATGTTTAAAACCACATTAAGTGCCATTTTGTCATATCTAGGTAGATCACAATCCGCTAGGGGCGCTACAGTCGTAACTGTCCACAGGCAGTGAAGTGTTAAACTGAAGTCGGCCTGCTGACAGTTCGCCTATGGAACCCCTTTTTTAAATCTCTCTTTTAGCGCTGCGTAAAAAAACTAATACAAGCCATTAACTAAATAAGTTGTAAATCAAAGAGTAAAATCCGGTCACATGATTTTCCCATGTTGCAGTCTTTGACAAGTTTCGGTTCTGCTTGTTTTAAGTTTTGCCTCTACAAAATGCTAAAAAATTTCAGGTAAGTGCTGGTATCATCTTTTTGAAATTTATATCCAGCAAAGTTTATGAAATTTGCTATATTATGTAGAAAAATCATGAAATTTGAAGGTTGCGAAGTATAGTTAATTTAATCCGCAATATTACATGATGTGAAAATTACCACAGGGAAATAGCTCTGCCCTGATTAGTCACAGGCTATGTGAGCCAGACAATAGGCTGAGCACACAAAGACACACGGTGCTCTGCTGCGCCTGAGTGATCACTGCTGGTCAGTGGGCACAGGTTTTGAGCTGAGAAGTGTGGACACTTTTGGTGGATTTTTGCAGTTAAAAAACTTCAATATCTTTGTTGCTTGTAGGAATATTTAAAAAATTCCAAATGATTTCATCCGGTTTTTGCATTACCTTTCAGATGATATAAGTATTTTAATTTTCTGATCAGTTTGAAAATTTTTCTGATATACCTATCATATCGATATTTTGTGACACCCCTTGGCCTGGGCCCTCCAGTCAATTTTCTGAGACATTCGAACTCATTATTTCGTTAGACCATAGTCCAATCAGTGTGCGTGAATGCGCGTACTAGTGCACCTGTGAACGTGTGTTCGTTTTGTTTGTGAGGTTTGTGTTGAATAAAAGTCAAGAGTGAAACAGAGTATTTGAAATAGAAACAACGTATGAAATACAAGTATGTAACACTTAATTTATGTATGAGTATCCTCATAAATTACCATCATCTTTGCTTACCTGCTTTGTGTATTTTTGGTATATCAATTTAACGTGCCATTATTTCAAAGACAAACTTCCAACAGGCGGTCGCCATATTGAAATAGACCGCCAACCAAAGAGCCCGTATGTAAAAGTTAGCTTCGATATTACGTTCTGCACTTTAAGTAAAGAAAAAAATTCATTTGCTTGCTAAAAAAAAACGGTGTTATTTTAAAATTCAAACAGTAAAGAAAAACTATAAAATTCACGAAGACTGTTTTTTATTCTATAAAAGTAAGGCAGCAGTTAATTTATGTAACCAACATGGCCACAGTTAGTAGACGATTTTTGTTGAAGGTTATAAATTTTCGGCAGTTTGTGCCAGGTATGTGTAGCGTTTCTCTTACTTTTGTTACGATAATTACGTTTTACTGACCAAAAACATGTCTCCTAAATGCCTTCACAGTAGTCTCTGCTCATAACTTTATGTGTAGTAACAAAAAGAGATGTGCATTTCCATTATGCTTATTTGATAGAAAAACACCCAGCAGACGTGCTGAGAAAAAAAAAATAGTAGGGTTTTGAAACCATGCCTGTATAACTGTGCTGACTGTGTAACCGTGTTGTTACAATAATGCATACGTGACAAACATGCCACAAGTTAGTACCTACTGGTACCAGTAGAGTGTCCAAGTATGTTCGGAAAATGAAGCAAACAGTTTACATGATTTTAGGTGGTGACGCAAATTTGAAAAATATTTAATATAGATCTATAGTCCAATATAAAAATTAAATCTGTTTATCATTCTTAGGATTGAGGACACATTACACAGCCAGATCCATATCAACCTCAACATGTAGACCATCAAATGAACAAGGAAGTTCTGGACAAGAGAATAAACCAAAGAAAAGTGATCTGAAGAAAGCAAATACACCAACTGGAAGATTAGACGACAGAGTAGTACTGGAAAGAGAGGAACACAACCCAGCTCCTTACAGCGAGGAAAAAGCTTATGATCCATGGCCAAATGATACGAACCCTTATACAGGAGAGAAAGGGGGACCCAAAGGTCCAGAACCTACTAGATATGGTGACTGGGAAAGAAAAGGAAGGTGTATAGATTTCTAAAACCAGACTTATTGAATGTAAAAGAGTTAAAATTGTTGGATTGTGACAGTTTCACAAACAGCCTACATACTAGCTTCATTTTGAAGGTCTTTTACAATACAAAATATGTACATTTGATAGAAGAGGATAATTATAACCTATTTACTTGAATGTATATATATCAAGTTGCAAGCGGAGTTGTGAATGGCATTTCATTGACTAAGCACAGATCATGTCAAGTTGCATGCAAATAAGTAAGAAATATTGGCAAAGTGAGCTTAAGCGCTCAAATAAATTTGGTGACCAATTAATTCATGTTTGTAATATATTTATTAAACAAAAATCTTAACTCAAAATAAAAGTCATATGTTGTTATTTATTGTTATGTCTTTTTAAGTGCCATAATAGTTCCAATACCTCCAAACAAGAAGTCTTGATTTACAAACCTTCAGTGCAGAAGCCCCAATTTGCATTTATTTGCAATGTGGAATGCTGCCTTTGTGTTGTAAATTTCATTTACCATATTAGTGATATTTGAACATAAAAACTTTCCTTGGCTTTGCTGTAAATACACCTATATACACCTTAAAAAGACCAGTTTGGACTGATTGCATAAAAAGTTTGATCAGTTTGTCTTAAACTTTTTAAAAATTGTTTTGGACAGCATGCCAGTTGTACAGTCAGAAGGGGAACATTATCAAATGGTCATCTACGGATTTGGTGAGGCAAACTAATTGCAATGCTAGATGTGTTACAGCGTTTACTACAGCAAAAATTTCACTACAAAACTATTTAAAAAGAAATCTCACTTTTACTACATTTTTACATGTTTACTAATGTTTTTTACAACTTTCTGAGGAAATATTTTTATTCCTGCCGTTCTTAAATTTTATTCTTCCTTTCTCTTGAGTTCTGCTCTCATGGTAAAAGTCAACATTTTGGTCTGAAAGACCTTTTGCCCTTTCCTTTTTCTGGCTTTCTCAGACCAAGTTTGCAGGAAACTCCTGATGAAGACTGAAGGACTCCTGCACGTGTGTTTGGGTCTCACACTGTACTTGGACCCTATCCCCTATGAGTCCATTTCAAAATGGCAATGCTTCAACCCTATTCATTTAAATGTCAAACCCTTCATGACCTTAAGGCACAGAAATGTTGAAACACCTCCAGAATGTGAAGATCAATGTCACTTGTAAACAGCAGATTTTCCAGAGTGTTGATGTACTTGTACACTTGCTCATGGTGCTGTAAAAATTACACATTACACATGTTACACTTCAGTTTTTGGCTCTAAAAATCTTTTTTAGAATGATATCCAGTGCCAGATTAACATTTATTGTCTGAAACATTGTTTCCTTTAGGCTTATATTACCATATTAGATTCTGAATAACATAAATTAAAGAAGATATTTAAATCCTGTTAAGTAAGTTAACTATGATTATGACAATCATGTGAATACTCAAAACAACCATCAGCAGCAAATGAGCTCTTACCAAGAGGAAAATTTGTTGAAGCCTTTCTATTACCCACTTATACCAAGGTGTGTTGTAATCCCGACCTTCAGCTTCACACCGTGCCAAATGTTCTGTCAAAATCATGATGAACCTCTGCAAAATAATTTAAGAGCTATCAATTGCAAAATTAGATTTTCCAAATACAAGAAACCAAAAATTGGCAGGTTCTTTTCTAAAGTATTTACATTTATTATAAAGTTTAAGGAGCAATTTATCAAAGGCGAATAAAAAATACATTAACCACCACAGAAAAATTTGATGAAGGATTTACCTGGAAAATGATTAGAAAGAGATTCTTCTGTTCACTTTGGGCAGATTCCAGTTTTTCCTCCATTCTTTCAATCATCTCTTCTGTAGGGACATCATCGTCTTTGGAGTCTATATCCATTCCATCTCTTGCCTGAAATAAAGAGAGAAATATTAATAATAAATAATTAGGAAAATATGTCTCAACATTTCTTGCACTAATATGATTTCATTTTTTATTTCAAAATACAATAATTAAACATACAGAAAGAAATACATCTAGTTATCTATTGACTATAACCCCAAAAATATAATGTTCATATGTAACAAGAACAAAATAATCCATGCCACACATGCTAGTTATCATAACGGCATATGACATTTACAGAACATCAGTTTAGCTTTTCCTATTCAATAGAACAATTTTCAAGAAGGTAAATTTTAAGACATACCCTTCTCTCAGCTGCCTCAAGTTTGTCTTTGGCTTCTTCCACTTCTTTTTGCAACTTGGCAACATGTTTGTTCATCTTGCGGATGGTGGAATGGAGTATCTCCCACACAAAAAAGCTACACGAAATAGATAATAATTCCCTACAGTTGAATTTTAAGAGTAATTATACCCAGTAGAAAGGTCTATTAGAAATTGTGATCAATACATAATAAATCCTAAGTATTATCTTAATTTTCTGTCAATATATTGAACACACATATCCACATTCTTATGTATATCAGTGTCACAAGGCACATTTAACCTGAAATCTCCAAATGTCCTTTCTCATCATTTTGTCTAAGTATTATCACCAATTATCAAATAGCACAAAAAAGGGACATTAAAACACTGCTACTCAAATTCACTTCAGTAAGATCAATCTCAACTAATACCTTGTGAAGTGGGGAGTCATCACTGAAGAAAACAGCCAGTTAGCTACTGCAGAACATTCAATAATCTGGGTTTTCAGCATTTTATCAATAAGAACACACATCATCTGAAAGAAATTGGGCAATGGCAATGTTAACTATAATAAGAAATGTCTATTTGACCAAGGGCATACAGCTCTGAACTTATCACCTCAGACATTTCTGTACATTAAGTAACTTACATAACTGATTGCATATAACATGAAACTGCTCAGATTTCATTTGTCTTCTTACACTTTTTCTTTCTTTTTTTCTTTCTTTTTGGAAATAAATCAAAGTTATATAATTTCACCTGTTGGTGTGTTCCCCAGACTTCATGCACACTCCTTAAAATGCAAATCTGTGCATCTTCTGTTTCTGCCAAGGTTTTGAACACATAATGGAACCTAGGGAAAAAACATTTTAATTCAACATTAATTATTTTTAGGATTTCCTTAATACTATATTATGAGCAGTCAACAACTTTAATCACCAAAAGTTCATAGTTTGAGTGGTATATAGTGTTTTCAAAGATTTTAATCATTTTCAACTGATCACAAGTTGGATGAAGTAATAAAAAAAAGCCTAAAATCTACTTACTTGGCAATAGCTGCAAAAGAATGACTGAATGACTTGCTTCCCAAGAATAACAGTGTTGACACAAATACATCAATTTTTAACGGGTTGTAAGCTGGGTCACCTGTAACGAATGTTACAATACTGAAATCATGTTGAACAATTACAATAACTCTTCCACCTCTACTGTTATGCAAGAAAGCTGCAAGTTCAGGATGAGAATGAGCACTTGTACAAAATATACTTAAAACTCCTTACCTTCTTCATCTGACAGTGGATTGGGCAAATCCTTCAGGATCATTGCTGCTTCCTCTGGGGTACACTTACTCTTGATTGAGGACAAAAGCTTGTAGGCTGTTATGGTGCCTGGTAAGGAGCCTAAAGTAGAAAATAGAATATGCAGAAAAATACAGCCTTAGGAAAGGATGATGTATATACAGGAGTGGCAGCTTTCTAATAGGACATAGGAGCCATACAGGCTCAAACATAACCTGCCATTAAAGGCAGCTGTTAAAATCATATGGACTTCATCTAAACAGTAATAAGAGCATGCAATGGTGCAATTTTACTGTCTATTGTGTGTTAAAAGAATTATTGTGGTATGTTTTTCTAAAATAAGTATTTCATTTCACTTTTTTAATTTCAAAATTTAACAACGCAAACACTAAAACAAAAATTGTACTGACACCCACACATCCTACCATTAAGTCCATTACAAATTTACACTCTCCTAATTTTCAAGATTAATTTAATGCTATGTATACTTTAAATAGTGATGCAATTTTATCTTCCCAAAATATTTCATTCCTATGAAAGTAAACCAATTGTAAATGCTTGTTATTTTATCTTATTTTATATATTTTTTCTAAAAATATTGTGGTACATACCAGCGCCTTCCTTTTCATACTTATACACCGGATGTGGCTTTGTTGGAATAAGGGGCGCAAATGAGTCGGGGACAGTTTCTAAAATCCTCTGATGGTATGATAACCTGTGACCCAAAAGTGTTTAAACAGATTAAATTATAACTCAATCCCAGAACATATAATAGAAAGTACTTACACCTATCTTTACATTTATGAAAGAAATATATGCAACAGAAAAGCATACACTATTTGAATACAATCTCAAGCAAAATTTTAAAATGTATAACAAAACATTACAACAGTTTCCATCTACAAACCTCAAACACTGTAACAACACCTCCTTCACAAACATGGGTTTTGGTAACAAAGGATCCATTTCCACACAAGTGGACCAGTCATCCCAACTCCAGCGGAACTGGAAGTTACTCAAATGGTAGGCAAACCAGCTGACAAATCTGAAAGAAGCAAAAATAGTTTGTTAAGATTAACATTCACCCAGTTGGAGAAAAAGTAGTTTTTACACTTTTAAATCTATCACTAGACTGACTATGTTAGTGTCTTGTATCAAGCAGCTAACTTTCAATGCATTTCAACTTACAGTTGATCAAAGAGAGGGGATCTACACATTGTTCAATTTTAAAAATATAAAAATATTTTGTCTCCATTTCTTTAAAATTTCAAAACAAATACAAAATGTAACTTATTGTAAAGGGTAATTAATTTTATTTTTAAACCACATAAACCACACACAACATGCTTTGACAAACCTTTCTATGCAACTTGTATCCATTGTGTCTATTCTTTCATACAGCATCTCTGTGGCTTGAGCAAGCTGAGTTCAAGTTAAGAAAATGTAATATAACTCTTTCTCACTGGAGAGGTAGGTAGAAATTAAGACAGGACTAAACCATTATAACTTTGTACACTTCCATGCATCTATGAAACATATTTTTGATCTTTTGTTTAATGACAAGTAAAGGATACCACTTGAGGCATGGTACTAGGTTGTAGCTTGCAGAGTTCAATCAGCAAAGACCCATAAAAAATTTCCAGGTATGGAGGATGTGGCAGTCTAAACAGCTGAGAAAATACCACCTGAAAATGTTCATGAAAATATGCAGTTAACAAAGTAAATACTGACTTTAAGCTCCCCATTCAAAATCTAAAGTAGCATTATAAATTCTATACGTAAGAATAATCTTTATACTTAGGCTCATAGCAAAACTTTATTAATTACTGAATGTTATGCAAGCTATTGCATGTAAATTTCTTTTAAAAAATCCTGCAGTTTTCTTTAAAATGCCTTCAACAAATTCATTCAAATCATTGGATTGTCTTTCCTGTCATACATACTTTCAGTTAAGGGGATTTCATTTCAAGTCTGAACCTACCTCCACTATCATATAATTCAGAGGTAGTTGCACCTTGGTTGGGAAACTGAGTAATGCTGCTGCACTGAAATATGTGAATTTTTGTAATAAGAAACTGGCCTCTAATTTCACTCATGCTACCCTACAAGTTTATATTATAATACAAGGTCAATAAATCTTAAACCAACAGCTTACCAGTCTTTCCTCTCTAAATGATGTGTGTGTAGTATTCTGTGTAAATGTTCTTCCACCAAGTACCTCTCTATAGCGTGACTACCTGGCATCACAGGACCCTGAGACAAAATGTCATAATCACATCATTAAATTCATTAAAACCATTTCAGTGTATTATTTCTCTCCATAACATCATTTCATATCCATAAGTGTTCTAAAACCCTCAGATCCAATTGAAAAGAGAAAACAAGAGAAAAATTGAAAAAAAGAAAAATTGCTTGTGAGAGTGAAAGATATTAAGGAAGTATAGCCCATTACATAGCAATAGGGTATATTTACATGAACATGCATGAAGACCTTGCCCTAAAATTTAAATTCCACAAAGAAAATAAAAATATAACATTTTCAAAATGATCTGCATGAGCCAATGGTCTTAAACATAAGCTCACCTCTGGTACATCAGTATAGTCAAACATTCTGAACACCACTGAGGGCAAAGGATAGGTAGCATCATCATCATGTGAAGGAGGGATAATCTGGGGTAATGTGTGCTGTAGTGCTTCACACAGCACTCCATCAAATGCCAGGTATGGACGTAATATTTGCCGCTCCATCCATTTGTTGTTCTTCAGCATTTTGATTTGGGCCCATAAGCAGTCTAAGTACTAAAGAAATTGGTTTAAGTTTAGCTTATAGATTTATAAGAATCACATAAAAGTTAAATCGAAGTAACAAATGCTTAGAAATTACAATGTAACATTCTTCTTTTCTCAGTATAAACTTAACCCAATTTATTTCATCTACAGCTGTAATATCTATTTGCAGAAAAGTTTTACAAACAATTTTTGACTAGTGAAAATATTCTTACTTCTTCCTGTGGATGTGGGTCATCTGATGTCCAAACCCGTAATGCAGTTACATGAATCTTTTGCCTTTTGCTGAGAAGAAGGATGAAATTCTATTATAATCAAGATATAATCAAGATTCAAATAAAAAAATTCTGCACAAAATTTCTGTTTCTGCATAATGTGAAACAGTACACAATGTTGGCATCACCATTTCTTTTAATCAATACATTTTAATTTTGTGTACGAAATACTTACTTTAAGTAATTATCAATAGTTTGAAGCAATGCACTGAATTCTGTTTCCTTTTTCTCAAACAGTTCTCTTCCTACCCATGGCAGGGCAGATAGCACCATGAAAACAAACCAGTCAGATCTCACCTAGAAATAAATTACTGAATGTTTACTGAGACATCACCGAAATTTCAGCATCATCTTTATTCCTCATAAATTGAATCAACTGAACTAAATGTCAATGATAAAGAAATCCAGCATGGAATAATGGTTTTAAAACAAGATGTTTTGAGAAAAAAAAATTTTTTTTTCAACTAACTAACATCTATCAATTGTTTTGACAAATTGTGGACATATGTTGTAGTCTATGGGTGTATTCCCAGAGATTTAGATCGATCCAGGGATTAAGATTTAGATCGATCTAACTCCCTGGGGGTTCAAGCTAAATTGCAGTAAGCCGAGCGCGCACCATAGTTAATTACCCTCTTACAGCTTTCAGTAGGCGGGACAGACGCTTAAGCCGGCTAAGCTGACAGTAATCTAGTGAGACTCTCCACAGGGATAGATCGATCTAAAAATCTATGGAAATGGGGTGTATTACACAAAACATGAGACTTACTTGTGGAATGTTGTCCTCTAGAGTGACTTCAACAAAGTTGTCAAACATTGCCAATAAAGAGGATGCAACAATCACATGGCAATTCACAAGATCCGATAAGAATCGAACCTGAAATAATCATCAGAAAAAACCCTGTGAGTAAACATACATAGTGGCAATAAGAATTATTAACTTGAGAAAAATCGATACAGATATTATCATATTACTATGAGGATGGAGCAACAACTACAACAACAAAAAACTGTTAGTCTTAATGCAATAACTTGGTTATGCAACAAACTGATTCTCAAAGGGGTACATTCATAGTGCCAAGCACAAAACAAAGTATATTGTATATTGAAGCAGTGTTTTTACTTACAATCAGTCTTGCATTTTCAAACTGGCAAGTCTTGAGAGATTCTTTAAGATTCCGGACTAGAATCTCAACAAACTGAAAGTGTACAGAAAAATCATAGATAAAAAATCGCACAACCAAGTACATTTAAACAATATTATAATAAAGCATATCTGACTCTATATACAAATTATCCTAAAATTACAATTTTAGCAACCTTAAAGGCACACAATGAGCATTAATTTATTAATTAATTTATTAATTACTTTTATAAACAAATAATATAATTAACAATTTCCCTTAATTACAAAGATGTGCCATATTTAAACCATTTCACCAAGTTCCATAAACCCCTTATTTTCAGTCATGAGTAATGAAAATAAAGAATGGTAAATTTCATGTGGCTATAAAAATGAGAAACTCTGGACTAGGGTATATATATTGTAAGTTGTAACATTTTAAACAGTTTTGGATAAACCATTCTGTGATAATAAAGAGAAACTACTAAAATTTCAAGTTAACTCATTGTGACAATGTTATTATCTTAAATGATGACAGATATTCACATCAAAATTCAGTAACAGAGACAATATGATGCTTGAAACATACATACATAGCTGTTACGCTATATAATGTCCTTTAAATGTCTTAAAATTTACTCACCTCACCTCCACAGTTGTAGTTTCTGGCATTTAACAACCCAACCAATGTAGTATACACTGACAGCTTCTCTGGTAAATCCGTAACACTAAAATTAAATAGGTATCATTTAATTGCATAAGATACAGATCTACTTAGGCTAATTTTTGGTCAATGCAACAAACCCTATGTCAAGCTGTTTGAAATATAACTATCTTACAGAATCTATTGCAGAACATACCATAAGGTTTTATTAAGCTAAAATTCATACAGGACTACTTAAAGGTCTTTCAACTTTTTAAGAACTCATACCATTCACAAAGAATTTTGATAATCTTGTGTTTGTAGTTTGGTAAGTCTGCCTCAAGGACACTAGCAAGACCTTCAAGATTACTTTCCAATGAAGAAGTACTCTGAAAAAAAATCAATTTAGATTTATATAAAACACTGTATTGTCTAGGTAAATTATAAAACTCTGAACACATTTCCTTTGAGTAATTATAACCCCAACACTTTTCAGGTACAAATTATAACTGCATAGCATGAATATTAAAATTTTAAAAGTCTATAAATGAATAGCTGAGTTGAGCGACTGTTTGTTTTACCTTTTCTCCCACCCTTGTTATGAGTGATTCCAACCTGTCTTCAATATCTGTGGGCCCCGAGGTACGCCGTCTCTTGTGAGAACGCCCTACAAATAACATACATGCATCAATGACAAAACTTTCATGGAAACTGAAAAGGTAATCAGATCACAAAAAAAAAAAGATGAATTTGATTGAAGCACTGTAGAGTTGTTTTCGTTCAACAAAACAGACATACAAAACAAATCTTTGTCTTTAATTTTAATCCAAACAATCAACCGGTATTTTACGATTCTCGTTTTAACTGGTGGCATAGTCACTACTGATAAGCAATTTCCTTGCATTGAACACAATCTATAGCCTCTATTATTCTTAGCAGAAAATATGGTTATTATCATTTTTAATTCAAAAATACACATGCGCTCTTTTAGGAAAAGCGACTTGAATCCTAGTGATAATGAATGGAAATCGCTTTTCTTGTCCCTGTGCCACTGCTGTTAACTAAAATTACAGAGAGCAGACCCACTAATGATAATGACAGTCACTAGCACATAAGTGCCTTTTTGTATATTTGTTATGCTGAAAGCGCTCTTACCGTCCTCTTCGTCACTATCATCACTAAAAGCACGCCGGCGTGACATTTTCTAATTTTGAGTCTCCAATATGGCGGTGTGTACACACTACAGCAGTACTGCAGCAAATACTATTTTTGGCGAATCACAATCAGTTGACTCTTGGGTCCAAAGTTCAGCCTCTTCAACCAGGCACTTTATGAAAGGAAAGAAACAGCAAAAGGTACGAAACGTAGTGTGCAGACTTAGAGATTATTTGAAAACTGTTGTTTTGACGAAGTCCAGCAAGACAATGTAAATTAATGTTGCTTTGTGTCAAATTGCGAACGTGAAAATATAACGTTACAATGTGCATACATGTACAACTGGACTGGTCTCGTACATGTACATGTACCAGGAAATGCATGTATGTCAACTCACAAGTGAGTCTGCAAATTCCTTGCGTGGATGTAGAGGCAAAATTAGGTGTGCAGAAAACTTATTCTAACTAAAAAGCAGTTTAACTTATTCACTCTCATCGAATATCTCAAAGCAAGGTCTTCCTCTGTTCCTGCAGTAAGTGAAGCATGAGCTGCACCACTGAAGTAACTGCACCCCCTTACTTACATAAATTTTGTACTGGACCAAAAAAATTACATAAGTGTTATTATTTTTCATACTAAGACTTAAAGACATATTATTCTCTTCCAGTTTTAAAATGGCTGTCGTTCTGAGAACAGCCCTGGTGAGGCACTTAACCAAGAAAACACTTTTTGCACAAAGATGGGTACCTCAGGCGCGAACAGCAGCAGCAGCAGCAGCAAGTGCAGGGAGCTATGAATCTGTATTGACATCCCATTCAAAAATTTTAGACAGAAAAATGATGTCAACCAAGGCCGTCCTTGATCCTGCGAAGCTTCGTGACACTTGGGAAAAGCCATCATTTGACATAGACAAAATGACTTCCCTCTTGGACCACGACAATCACGATATGAGGAAGAAATTCCGCGAGTACCTTTGCAATGATCCAGATATCATCCCAAGGTACAATATTCCCTTGCACGAAGAAAGAGAGCAAGCCCTGAAGAAGTTGAAGAGGATTTGTGATCTAGGCTTTATTTCAGTGCTGGACTTTGTAAACAACCCCTTGCGTATCTTTGCAGCACATGAACTTGCTTCCATTATCGATCCTGCCACTACCACCAAGATGACAGTTCAGTTCAATCTGTTTGGAGGCACAGTCCTGAAATTGGGAACAGAAAGACATCATGAAAAACTTGTTAAAGGTGATACTTTTGTCTAGTTATAGCTGATTATGTTTTTAGTACAATGTAAAAATTATAGTTTCTTGTTTTTTTTTCTTTCTTGTATTATTTACAAAAAAAAAATTCAACCATTGTATAATTGAATAAAACCTGACATGAACCCACTTACTTAATAAGAAACTTCAAATGATCTGTTTCAATGAAAGAAGGGTTTTTGGAATTATGAGTAATTATTTTGTCTGTCCGTAGTGGTGAAGCATGATATGTATCTAAAACCTCTATTTCAGGTATTGACACACTGGATGATGTTGGTTGCTTTGGACTGACAGAACTTGGCTATGGCAACAATGCTGTGGAGATGGAAACCACTGCCACATATGACAAGAACACCCAGGAATTCATCATCAACACCCCAACACCTCTAGCTCAGAAGTACTGGATCACCAATGGCGCTGTCCATGCCAAGCACTGCGTGGTGTTTGCACAGTTGATAGTGGAAGGTGTGAACCATGGGATACATGGCATCTTGGTGGACATCCGTGACAAAAATTTAAACACTATGCCCAACGTATTGGTAGAGGACATGGGGTACAAGATGGGGCTGAATGGAGTGGACAATGCCAAGCTGACGTTTAATAATGTGCGAGTCCCCAGGGTAAATCTGCTGAACAAGTATTCTGATGTGAGTGAGGATGGTACTTTTACAACCTCCATCAAGAGTAACAGGGCCAGGTTCCTGACTGTGGCAGACCAGCTGTTGTCTGGCCGTATTTGTATTGCTAGCATGAGTGAGGGGGCAGCCAAGGCTGCCTTAGCCATAGCACTCCGCTATGCTGCCTCTCGACTGGCAGTAGGACCCAAGGGGAAATCTGATACTTCAATCCTACAATATCAACTCCAGCAAAAAGCACTTCTTCCTCTGCTGGCTCGCACCTATGCCATCAACTTTGGATTGGACTATGTGAAAGATCGCTGGGCATTCCAAAACCCAGATGGCTCAGAGCATGCAGATGTGGTCATTATGTGCTGTGCAATTAAACCACTGGCATCTTGGAACCTGGAAGAAGTGGTATCTGTAAGCAGGGAGCGTTGTGGTGGTCAAGGGTATTTGTCGTGCAATCGTTTTGGCACTTTCCTAGGCCTGGCCCACGCTGCCATGACAGCAGAAGGGGACAACAGCGTGCTGATGCAGAAGGTTGCCAAAGAAGCATTGGCCAAGTTTAAACCAGCTAAATTGTCTCCACCAGGCTCAGAAGACCTCTCCAATACTGATTACTTGCACTACTTAATGCAGAAGAGAGAAAATACAATGTTCATGACTCTAGGATTGAAAATGCAGCAAGCTGGAAAAGAGGGTTAGTGCACATAATGTTTTGTTAAGAAATTTCTTATTATAATCCACATCAAACTGTCACAGGGATTTGGTAACGTGATTGGTTAAGTATTATTTTTGCTAATTTTGGTTGGTGGTAGAAAACTAATGTTAATATTTGTATCATTCAGTAACTCATTGTGAAAACTGTCAAATGAACAGTTATATAAGCAATATGCAATTAATAATTTTTGTATTGATCGATGGTTTCATTCACCCATTCATGTATTATTCATTTTAGGCATATTTGATTCCTGGATGTATGACTGCAGTGACCTGATCCAAGGAGCAGCTCGGGCTTATGGAGAGCGCCTCATCAGTGAAAGATTTGCTGCAACCATCAACGAGTCTGATTCCTCCCTCAAACCTGTCCTCTCCAAGCTCTACCACCTCTACCTAATAGACATCGTAGAGAGGAACCTTGGGTGGTTTATAACATCTGACACACTCCCTGTAGCCATGGCCAAGGAAGTGAATGCGGTCTCAGCAAACCTGTGCAAGCAGCTTTCCCCACAGTCCCTAGCCTTGTGTGATGCCTTTGCCATTCCAGATCCCATGCTGTCTGCACCTATTGCCTTGGACTGGGTCAAGTACAATGAGGTGGACAATCAAGGGGAGGTGGTATGAGGATAAATAATAAGGTTTGTATTTGACTGTAAAAGGAAAGCTAACAAAAGCAAGCTATAAACTGTTAAATTGGTCAAAGATATTGGTAACTCAAAATAGACTGTTTGTGAAAGAAATGTCTTTAACAGTGCCTGGCAGTATGGATTTGTTTTCATATTTGTATTACACAAATAATATTTTTTAACTGAAAGTTTTTTTTTGCATTTCAGATGCTAAAAACAGATGAGAAAAGGCATGACTCGTAGATGGTCCAGTTTGATGAATGGTTCTGTAGAAAAAGACAAAGAAAAACAACAATCAAAATTCATATTTGAACTTTAAAAAAAGTGTCAGGTATCTAAGATGAAATCAGGTATGCATAAAATGCAGTGTTATTGACCAAATGCACAAAGTGTTATACTGTCTTTCAGAAAAAGTTATTAGCAAGTTTCACAACTGAGGTCCTTCACTTGGTGTAATATTTTTTCTGTGATAAACTAATGAAAATGAAAGTTGGTGTGGAGGAAACTTGATTTGGTAATTGTTACAATGTAGGTGATGCACTAGTAGAATTTTCTTTAATCAATCACACACAAGGTGCTCTTAAAATTAGAAAGTAGGATCAAAATTGAATTATTGCTTGTCAAGGATAGGCTTGCTGTCTTCGTTTTATAGTGTAACCACCAAAAAGTTTTTCAGTACATCTATTTGTAACTTCAGCCTACCTTTACGGTTATATTGAAAAAAAAACAATGTAGACTTACTTCGTGACTTGTATTGTACATATGTCAATTAACTTGTAAAGATAGTGATTCTGATTATTTTGATGTATTCATTCTAATTAATGTAAATATTGTATCCTGAATTAATATTAACAATGTTTGTTTACAACTACTTGTAGTGAGGGTATTTTATATTTAGGAGTGTTTCTAACGTAAACTAAAAGCTGAAACGTTTGCAGCCACATGTTTTCAAGGTTGAAAAAAATGCAATTCAAATATAACTTAGTATGATGTTTTTCACATTCCGAGTTTTGAATTCAATTGTGTAATCATACTGCGGGACGTTTTTTTTTTCACTATGAACAAGGAGTTATAACTCCTTGCTCTGACCAAGGTTCTTTATTTTGATCTAAAAGTAATTCTGCACTCTTAAGTAAAATTACATGCCTGGTAAGGTATTTGGCACATTTTAGGTGGAATCTTACATTGTGCAACACGTAAGTCAAAAGAAACTATTTTGACGATAAAACTAAAACCGATTTTTGCACGCAGTCAAAATCAATAATAATAATTGTTACTAGTGCTCAAACATTTATTCACTGAGGCAATCAATACACTGTAAGTGTAAGAGTACAAAGGGGATAACTTAACATGATCTTGCCTTAGCGACATTCAATGTCGGCCTCATCGCAGACCGAGACACAAAATCCCAGAATTGTGTCCCAGAGAACAACCCGAGACATCAGTTATACAGAGCCATGAAGTCACGAAGCACCTTGGCGAGATCCCTGGCGTAAGTAGGACGGCGACGATCTGTGCGTAGATGGACAGGAGATTCAACCTGAATGCTATCGATCTTTCCACTAAATCGAGAACCATAAGTCATGGTAGAATACCCCCCTGTGAAATAGGCCGCGCGTCCAGGGGCCCTGATACCCGGGGAGGGAACCGCCCTATATCCCCTTCTGTTGAGTAATCTGCCCAAGCTGTAGTCGCCGCGGAGTAGATGGTCAAAAGTAACGTAATCACGCAAGGAGTTGTAGAGCGATCTGATGGAGGAAAATTGTGGAATTGCATTATTTTCATTCAGTCTTCTTGTTGAGACGAGGTAGCCCAATTCAATCCAACGATTGGGATGACTTTGACCATGAATGTCAATGAACAGACCAGCACCTCTAATGCGGCCATACGCTTCTCTGATAAATGAGTGGTATTCTCTGTACGCCTTCATGGCATTCGGTACACCAAATGCTGCCTCGTTCACTGATCGGTTGGGGTCCATTTTCACTGGAACATAAAGAAAAGGGACAAATCTATCAGGGAACTGGGACGTTTTTACTGCCATTGCACAAATGTAGTTAACGTTTTTAATTAAATTAAAATGCCAATAATATTATACTTCTTGCACCCATCAAGATCAAGTGATTTATCTTGGCTGCTGTCTGTGAATTTAAAAAGTATGTTATTACAGTTTGTTGTAGAAAATTATTTTCGTTCCCGAGGGCCATGTTAATTTTTTGAGGAAAAAGCCGCAGAGGCAGAGCAATTGAATCCCGGAACGCTTTCAAGGGGGTGGCGCCATATCAACTGGTTCAAAATGCGCCCTTAATTTTATCTTATATACAGTGTCGCGGTTCAGTCAAAAAGGTCCTACTTAAAACCTCAGAAAGCAATAAAAATGATATTTCGGCTGATTAGGACAAAATTATGACTGTTCAGGGTTGTGAACAGTTATTTAATTAATCATCATTGTTATCATCATTATTATTTCATTTTTTTTCCTTTCGCTTAAATGATAAAAAATAAGGCGGCTCGTGCTTTGTCTTATTATGAATAAATCCCCAAGTATCAGTTAGCGATCATTCATCACAACACTTTCTGCAACCTAACTGTTGACCCTTTTCATGTGTCTGTCGTTATAATGGCCTTCTTGTGACAACTTCTGTGACTTGTGACAATAACATTGCGCGCATGACATTTCCGTGTAACAATAGCCGTCTTTCATGTGTTGCAATTGGTTACTAACTTACAAAACAGATTGATGTTTTTCCTTCTCTCAGTTCTATGTAATATTCTATAATTATATTCACAAACTTACCATCTTACCATATATATATTAGGCCCCGTTCAGAAGAGGGGACTAATTAGTCCGAGGGTCAAACATGGCGACCACTACAAAGCTTGTCGTCTAATCCGCTAATATACACTAAATACAGGTAGATATCCAGCGGGGAAGTATTCAAGTGGGTTTTCCACATTTGTTCCTCGGACTTGTTTGTCTCCTATTCTGAATGGGGTCTTAGATAAGTGAGAGTCACTGATCCCCCCCCCCCCCCCAAAAAAAAAAAAAAAAAAAAAAAGTGAACTTTGGGTCATGTCAGTCACGGTCAGTGTAATATTTGCATTTTAACTGTTTAATATCACTTTTTTAATTACTGTTGATTTTTTTTCCATATTAGAAAGTGCTATAGTATAAAAAGCGAAAATAATGTGGCAAGTCATTTTGCAAAAGTAACTCAAAATGTGTGCTTCACTGACTTGACCTAAATGTTCACTTTCTTGACAGTGGAATGAGCCATGAAATCAAATAAAGTAACAATATACTGCTGTTTATTTATACTGGCTATGACAAAAAAATTACATATTACCTCTGTGTAGATTGCTGATGATTAAGTGTGGCTTGATGCCGGTTAGTTGCTCCATGTTCTCCCAAACACGTATAGCCAAGTCTCTGGTATTTGTATCTCTTGCAGTGTTTGCCTGGCATCGGGACACATCCGGGAACCCACACGAATGGCGCCAGACACACCTGGAGCCGTCCCAACAGCCGGCGACCCTATCCGGCATACTTCTTGGTTTGAGGTAACCACCATGGGGTGCAGCTATTATTAATCTGCTATTGGGATCACCTAAGAGGAAAGAATAATTTAAATACATTAAAACGAAATAATTGAAGAAACGGAAGGGATGATAATAGTTTTTTTTTTTTTATGGGAAAGTTGCTATCCCAAATCGATCGAATTTTATAACGGTTTATTACATTGGACAAATACTTTTAACCTAGTAAGTAAGCACGGCATCAGTGAAGGACGGGATGAATTTCTAAAAAAAAAATGAATCAATGATATTTTAAAGAAAACGGCAGTGAAAAATTCTGCCCAGTCCTATATTCACCAAAATTTTTGACGTCCAAAATCCTAATATGTTACGTTAGTTTCAACGTTTTCGCAGCTATTCTCAGTTGTGATTTCTGTGCATTTTTTCAGCCATTCCAATTGTAAATTTAACGATTGAAAACACGAATACGCCTAAGTATTCCAACCCAACTCAACTGTTTTTAAACATTTAAAAGATAAAGTTTTGAAACGTTTTAAACGGCTGCAAACGTGGCGCCTACTTAAGTTACCTTAGCTGAATGCTAAATAGTAGCGTGTGGGGAAAGGTTAAGTGTTAGACCTACCTCTGCTAATTTACATGCAAAAGAAGTAAGAATTTGTAAAAAAATTGATGTAATCTGGGGATATAGTCAAATGTTTTTTGAAGTAACAATAAGCGATTTATGGACGTTACACGTGTGACATAACACCGTTTAAGTTTCAAATGGGCTTACACATCTCGCGCCACGTGAGGATAAGAGTAGGTTTTTTTAGTAAACAGCCCAATTTTCCTTCAGAGAAAGGCACAATAGGTAATATTAAATATCAAAATAGATAGATTTGTCATAAAAATGAATGAGGTGAAGTTGGCATAAAACATTTTGGGTAAAGTATCGTAAAAAACGATCAAACTGTTTCTAAAAAACATTTTGCAGCAAAAGTTCATCTTTGCATTAAACATTTATACTTAACGTTGAAACTTAACATTTACCTGGGAAGTACTCCACGTAACCGAACGTCCCTTGCAACATTGTTATCACACTAACACCATTACAAAATATAATAAGCAAAAGTGTAATAGAATAGCAAGACATTATCTCCAAGACTTCTTCAGCTTCAGGCCTTTGGAATCGGGATTGATCACACGGGACCGGGAAGATCCGAATGTATGCGCTTTGAGAGCGACAAACGAGTCAAGTCACGACAGGTACGAGTTGACAATTCATTAAATACTGTCTTTGTTTCTTTTCCTCGTTTTTATCAAACATTTGCAATATTTTGCTAAGTTAAATCTCATAGGCCGGTTGCACAGGCTGTCAGGGACCACAGGATTGAAAAAAAGTGTTATTAGTATTTTTAAAACTTTCAGACATGATGTAGTATTAATTCAGTCAGTGAAAGGTTTGTCTGTTAAATTCACACAATGGAAGCCAAGTTGTATACGTAGCTTTAGGTAATTTTTCACACCTAGCAGTTCAAATGTTAATGTCCTTTGTTTCAAGCTAGTAATCTGTTAGAGCTTGATTACATGGACTTGCGTCTGAAGTAACCAATCGGTTTATAAGTTAGGTGATCGACAATTTAATTGATAAAGTTTAGCATAAAATCTGTGAACAAATCTAGAGAGATATAGGCCCTACAGGAAGAGAGAGGTTATGCTTGTAACATGTAACTTCTGGCTTAGAAAAATATATTCTGTTGAAGTTACAACATGGAGTCGTTTCATTCTTTTTCGTGTGCAGACATGGAACCTGGGAATCTCCGTAGCAGTTTTACAGATCGCGTTATCCAAAGATGTGAGCCCATTGTGCACAGTCCCTTGGGTTTTATTGTAAATAGTTAATTTTATGTTATGTGGGGCCCGGGATAAGTAAAGTGACCCCCCCCCCCCCCCCCCCCCCCCCCCCCACACACACACACACACACAAGTAAAGCAGGGCGGATTTAGGGCGTCTTCTGGGTCTTCCGGACGGTCAGATTTTCAAGTTTACATTGTCGGGCATCTAATGTTTTCTGTCGGAAGACGGTCAAAAATGGAGAATGGATCAACAAAGATAATTTGGAAGACTGTCAGAAAATATATCTGGATCCGCCCCTGAACTGTAAAGGGAGGTTCCCCACAAGGCGTGCAGGTTTTTAGTGAAAACTCCTTAGGCTGAAACGGGCCCTGCATTTAACACCCCACCCACCAATAGTCTAGGTTGAAAAAACCGACGCCCAAAGTTTTGATCAAGCGTACGTGTTTTCATTAATCAAACGTTTAATGATTATAGCTCTAAAATAATAACAAATGTATGAATAAATAAGCAATATCACTAGCTGAGGTCCTACCCTAAACAGATAGTTTAACTGATAGCGACTTGCTTGGAAAATCAGTCAAGACCCAATTATAGGCCTATATATTTGGTTTTTATTAGTCTCAACATATTGCTATCACTTGATAGTACTGCAGTAGGCCTACTAGTATAATATTACTATATACATTAATAGTAGGGGCCTACTATATGCATTAATAGGCATGTGTTTTTCTGCTTTTAGTGACTGGCAGCCGCTGTCTGAATCGTCACTTGCCCGTTGTTCGTTGGCCTGTACACGTCAGTGACATCAGATTATTGATAATGATACGTGTCATTATCATATGATTCATACTTACTGTACTTGTGGTTCATTATTAGGTTTTTATTTGTTCGTCAGTTTTTACAACAACGACAACTTGCCTCGTCTCACCCTCAAATCCGGCTTTAGAGACCCTTTATTTATTGCGCATCGGGTGAGAACCGATAAGGGAACATTAATTAATTATGGGATGCAATGCACTGTTCATTGAAAAAGATCATATACTAGTAGGCCTATGCTTTTTTTTTTTAATGCCTTTAGACCTACATCTGTTACATCGTGGATAATTTTGCTTGGAGTATGTAACAAACATGAAAAATTAACGTCCTTTCAGTACTAATCGAAGCTAGCTGAAGTAAACTGTAGATGATCTTGTAAAAAGAACGTATACACATCAACTTGAATTTGTTAACTCAAACTTGCCTTCATTTCAAAGCAGCTGTATTGTATTATGTGGAACCAAAACCGAGGCTTAGCTGCGGAATGGATTGTTTGATAAACAAATTCTTCTTGTTGCAGAGAACGGAAAACTTGTCACTGAGCGAAACGGGATCTAACTATTTTTGACCATTTTTTATTGGTTTATTTGAGATCCAGTAGTCGTGTGTACCCCAGTAGTGTGATAAATTCGCCTTTAAACTTTGCCTTGGTAAGTTGAAGCTGGCGAATAATCTTCTTAACAAAGGTGTTCAGCTTCACAGTTGATGGATATGCCAAATGTTGTCTGCTGACCTAACGAGTACCGTACATGTAGATGTTACCTTGTAGACAAGGTCTCCTGGGAGCCATTTCCATTATTCTTGTCATTTTGATAGGGAATGATCATAAAGGTTGGTGGATAGGGACTTATAAGGGTCTGAATTGGTTCAGTTCACTCTTCACTCTCCGCTCTCTCCCACACAGACTACTGGTACTGTATATGATAAATTTATAACATGTTTACAAATTGTTTCCACTATTTGAGCTATAACATTAAATTTAAAACAGCCTGATTTTACTTTAAATAGGATGTGTAGCTGTGACTAGGGTTACGTAATCCGTTTAAAACTGAAAACATCTTGTAGAACTTGATTACATTTCTTTCTTATGAATAAAATACATTAACAGTTTTATGTTATGTTATTTTAACTGAGATGTGTTAACATTTCTTTACCAAATATTGATATAATTTGATTTAAATTTGGAAGTTTCCAAAATATAATTTGGCCATGAAATAATCATTATGACAGCAGTACCGTTGAGAACTGCCCCACTTATAGAATACTGGGATTGATTATTGTATGGCCACATTCAGAACAGTGGACTAACTATTCAGAGGGTCAAATATGGCCGACCCACTTGAATACTCCCCCACGGGGAATCTATTAAGTGTCTATTAGAGGATTAGACAGTAAGAAATGAAGAGTTCTACATAGTGACTGCTTCTAGGTTTTGGATGAAGTGTTTCAACAGTTATGAAAAAACTAAATATTAAAGCTTATGTCGTTCTCATTTCAGCGGAAGGGATGAAGAAGAAGAAACAGCCACTGCCTGTCTCCCAGTCTTGTGAAGGTAGCACGGATAACTATGTGCAATATATTCCTGGTAAGAACATTAAAAGCGTGTTTCCATCCAAAGTAGGCTCATTTTATGAAGCTTTATTATGATAGTAAATGTCATAAACCATCAAAGTATTTTGTGATTTTTACAGACTGAATTTCAACACAAAGAAAAGGAACTGAACCTGAATGAAAAACAGTATCAGAACTATTTTAACATGCGATTGCTTTTTATTATTTATTGTTATTCATTTTTTTTTCAAGGAACTCTGAATTTAATACTCACAGCTCCCCATGGAGGCCATCTGAAGCCAAAGTACATCCCCAACCGCTGTGAGAAGAGGTGGAAAGATTGTGAATGCATGTACAGGTCTTGTGAAAACCCAGATCTTAGTATTAGTGTTCACAATGACCGAAAAACACAGGAGCTCACTCTTAGTCTTGCGGAGGAGTTAGGAAAACTTACAGGTGGCAGACCTCATGTTGTCATAAATCATCTCCACAGAAGTAAGTTATGAAAGGAAAGTTTCAGACTTACTGGAGTTTGTTAACTTTTGTGTATTTATACTAATGTGGAGGTCATTCCTCTGGCTATACTGTATGAGTTAGTCATCCAGTCATAATTAACATAAAACTCTCTTAAATCTATTATTGACTTAAAATTTTGTCTAGTTGACAGTATTGCGTCCCTCTCACAGAGACTGTAGATGGTCTACTGAGAATACTGGTGAAAATATTCTTAGAGGAAAATGCAATGTCATAAACTAGAACCAATGTTAAGGCCAGTAATAGATTTAAAAACTTTGTTTATGTCATTCTATGGTATTTATAGAAACTTGAGGGTGGGGGGGACTGGGTAGTTTATAGAGTAAAAAAAATTACTACTTAAAGAAGGGAAAACACTGTTTTACAACTTGTGAAAGATTTGGTTTATTTATTTCTGTCATAGTTTTATATTTTCCAAATGGACAAGAAGTTATTTGTTCTTCATTGACTTACAAATTTCAGAAGCTGCTTACAGATTTTTTTCACAGAAGCTTGGTTTATAAAATCTTTCGTGTATTTGTTAATTGTAGAAAAGATGGACGGCAATAGAGGCGAGTGTATTGGTTCTTTCCATGTGCCAGCATCATTGAGAGCCCACAGACAGTACCATAGTACTATACAGAAAGCCAAACAGAGTATCCGTGGTGCAGGGCTGCTCATAGATATCCATGGCCAGGCCCATCCAGAGAGACTCATAGAACTTGGGTATTGTATTTCTAAAGCTAAACTCAATGCCAGAGAGCTTTACCATGAACATACGTCTATCAGATCTCTGTTTGAAAGGAAGAAGGACAAAGTACATACGTTCTCCAACTTGATCAATGGAGAAGCAAGCTTCGGAGCATTCCTGGAACAAATGGGTTACCCCGCTGTGCCATCAAATCTGCACCCATCACCAGAGGAGGCCCCATACTACCCTGGGGGCTTCACTGTACAGACCCATGGTTCCAAAAGTGGAGGTCTGATTGATGCTATACAAGTGGAGTGCCCGGCTTATCTTCGTGAAGATGAAAAAAGGGCCGGATTTGTTCATGATTTGGCAGTGGCCATAAAGTCTTACCTGGATGCCTACTATAATGACTGATTAATCTGGACAAATGTTATAAATTTATTTTCAGTTGTTTTTCTTAAAGTTACTAACAGCATTGGCCCAGTTTGTCAGACATTTTAAGGACGTTGGGAGATTTCTATCTCTAACGGTGCTTTTTCTCTCAGTTGTTTTAAGTATTTTTCAAGTATTTTTTTATTTTGCGCTCCCAAATCTTGTTGAACTTCTGTAGACTGAAATCGTAACAGCTGAGATATGAGGTATTTCCCCCGTACTTGAAATTACTTGAACACCCCTACAGAATGAAAGCTGTGAACAAATACAGGTTGTTTCTTTATAAATATTTACTTTTTTGTTGCATTGTTGTGATAAAATAATAAACATAAGTTTAAAGAAGATATGGAATGAGATTTTTGCCATTATTTTATATATATATATATATATATATATATATATGGTACGTCTACATGTCGTAAAATGTGTAGAAAAACCTTTCCTAATGTCAGGTTTTCAGTCTGATAAAGGTTCTTCAACTATAGATTTGCTTGGACTATGTCTGACATCTATTTTTAAAGATCTTAGCGTTGACAAAGTTTACCTCAAAAACGCGAACTCCATGATGCGTTAGTTGTGCCAGGTTGCAGCCGAGCTTCCCGTAGGCATATCCCAAGTGCAGCGGTCGGCCTTTCAATGTAGCGCCAACAGTGGACAATGCGCTCCACCCAACCCAGGAATGTTTCAAAAAAGAACCATGCGCGATCAAAAGACGGATAATTTCAACAGCAGGGCGTTTTCAAGTTTATGCTTGTCAGTTCTTCCGAATTACACACTGTTACTATCATCGTTTTGTTGATATAATATCGTTTTCGTCGTGTCAACAGTTATTTCTTCGCAATTCTAGCAGCGGTTTGATTATTTAGTGGGGATATCGGATTAACTGCACTGTAGGTCGTAAATATGTAGCAGAGATCGCGCTTTTTTCTTTTTTTTTTCTCTTCTTTCTGTTTTTCCCCTTCTCTTTTTTCCCCTTCTTGATATTTCTAAATTGAATTATTTGGGGATTTCTTCACTGTCGTTTTTGTTGTAGTTTTGTTCGCACAAATGTTACTCTGTCCACTCGGATTTTGAAGATTATACATAAAATAATTCAGTAGTTTCTCTTGGGCATTTATATTCTTTATAGCATGGTATTAAAATGTAATGGGCCATAACAGCTGGCAACGCACTGTTTCAAGCTTTTAGCTCCTTTTTATGACGGGGTATTTATGGTTATAGTACTGGATACAGATGTACTTATATTTTCTACACAGAGGTCCGCGTACGTACATTGTATCTTTTAAATTGAACGGATGTTTTCATGACTTGGCGAATCATCTCAGAATTCAAATATATCATTTCTGCGTTCCTGCATACAATTGGCGAGGGTTGCTTTTTTGTCATTGTCATTGTTACCCAATTTACTTTAATGCGTCCAGTGTTCAAACATGCTACGCATATGATATCTCAAACAATCTGAGTGATAGGATATTTCCTAAACGCGACTCGCGCTGTATGATGTTGGGACACCAACTTAGCCAAAACTTGTCTCAAGCCACGCTATGCTTGATAAAAAAGAAAGAAATCACCTCAGTGTCATATGTCATCTTTTCCATAGAAGTGCATATCGTTTATAATACTTTCAAACAATCTCAATCCATTCAACTTAGCTGATATGACATTTACTCATGTGCTACATGTAAATCCGTCTCGGCAGATTTCATTAAAGGGGACTTTTGTCCTGGATTGAGAAATCAATCTGACAGCGGTGCACCAAGCGTGGTTGGAGTCCTTTTGTTAATCGATCAATTCAACGGAAAATTTGATAAACGCACTCGATTGCAGCTAGCCAAGCATCAAATGATCTACTTCTCAATCCATCTTATTCTTACAACTTTACTAAAGCCAGCCCTTCAGGCAGCCAAACCTCCGTATACGATAACATTGTTCAGGGAGATTTGTATGGCTTGCAAGGGACTTCGGGAGATCATGTTAATCGGCGCTGACTTTTGGCCCTAGTATTATGGCAGATCTTGCTAATCATGTGGGCGGGCTCGTGGTGGGTAAACTATTTCGGGTCCCAGTTCTACCTATTCCTGTGTTTTACAGTTCAATGCATTTACATGGTGCAATTTCTGGTAGATCACTGGTAGATTGCAACGCTTTTTTTGTGATTATGACATTTTTACATTGTTTTCAAGTATGATCAGTTGCACAGAATTTAACCAATATGGAATAGTTTAGATACACACGCAAGTTGCATCGACTGGTTTCACGAATGATTTTGTTTCAGCACCTGTAGAGCTGTCAAATTCAAGAGGCAGTCAAGGAGATATAACGGAGTCGTATGGGGTCTTAAGCAGTTTTTATTACCATCGGTCTGGTTTGTAGTGATGATCGATCCTAAATCTGTCACAAATGAGAAGTTGATCAGTTGGTGGAACGGAAACAATTACGATATCTTGCAGAGTAAAACTACTACTACTTGTCGTCCGTTTCCTCGACAGGTGTGAATTTATGCCTTGGTGGCGTGCCGACGACAACCACTGCTGCTTTATTTCTGTTGCTTTTAATGGACTGTGACTGCCCGCTAAAAATACTATTAGCTCAAATATTGAATACCAGCACAACAAAGGTCTGCATACCGGGATCATTTTCGCGTGCGAAGTTAATTCCTTCGCTCCGCCTTCTTTTAATACTGTGACGACGTCACGATGCTAGCTCAGCGTGGCTTAATGGCATTAACTGATATTTGGCAGATAGTAAATAGACACCTGATTAAGTCAATGTAGAGGCAGCACAGCCGTCGGGGAAGCAACATCCAGTTTGAACAGATTGAACTGAAAAAGGTAATACCAATAGCCTCAGTCAAGAATTTAACACATACTTGTTTTACTGTACAGTCTGACTAGGATAGTGTACGTGGTTGCTGCCGAATGCGATTTGCACAAGTCTGCGCGGTTTATGAAGACTGGTAGGTGGTTAAATTTATGTAACTTTTTGAGAAGTCGGCTGCATACGAAATTTATGTGTACATTTTGGTTAATTTTGTTGTTAATATCATATAGCCATTTTAAAGTTATGACTGGAATGAAACATGGAGCGCTTAGACCACAAGCTATGTTCAAAGTATTGAAAAAGGTTTGGGAAGTGGCGTTGCATTTATATTTTTTCGATCGGTAAAACCAGCGGTACGGCCGTCACAACAAGTTCACAAAAGCCTTGGAATGCAGACTTTGATTCTCTCTCGCTGTGGGGCACACACCTTTCACACGCAGACAATATCACCTGACGCTTCGCATCTATGCCTTTTGCCGACCGACCGCGAAGTCTCCAAAGTTAAATGAAAGCATGACAAAACAACCAATATTTTCACGTATTAGGCTGGGCACGCCGAGTGCTTAACTTAAATGTTTTCCCATACCTAACCTTAATCATTTTAAGTCCTTCGTATGTGGGGGCACGCACAACGTATGTGATTTCGAGACTTGCTCGCGATGATGTTTCAGCGACTTTGTTTACATTCGACACAAGGAGACTTTTGAAAGTTCTTTTGAGTCGTGTTTTCAATAAATCAGCAATAAACCCCTCGTTCGAGCGCTTTAATGCGCACTGTTTTACTACCAGAGCATTATAAGAACAGGGAGGAGTTGTTATAATACAATGATGGAGGAAATACAAGACGGGGCCTAATATAGTCGAACGGTTTGATTACATACTGATTGAAGATAAGAATCAATTTCTCTCAATACCAGCGTGATATGTAAGCTATATCAGTTTGCATACCACATACCTCTCCATGCTCTTTTGTAGGATACTGCAAAGCAGCGGAGGGAAAATAGGGAGGAGAGAAAGAAATGAATACGTAGTACATTGCTCTAATGATGATGCTTTTTATTCTTCAATGACACGAAGTATAGACGAAGCGTCTATAAAATGTCTCTCCCCGGACGTAGGATTTTCTTACCATGTGAAGGACGTTAAAAAGCGTGGAATAACAATTTACTCATCCCCCCCCCACCCCGCAACAAAACTGTCTTATACTGCATTATTATTGTCGAATTCTGAAATCAAAATACGACCTTTCCGAAATCTTTATTGTGCCATTTTCTTCAGCAGATGACGCTTAAGTATAAATGCAAAGCCTGCACCGGAGAAGACAAAATAATACGTGTCACCCATTTAGTGCATGAGAAACGATCTTTAAATCATCATTCTTGTTACCGAACACAAGCTAAAGAATCATCACCTGCCCTGGACCCCCCCCCCCCCCCCTATTAAATTCAAGAATGGATCTCTAAATTGCATCCTCTGGCCCGTGACGCCATTCATCATTCAGGTAATCAGTGAAAGGAAATGTTTTTAACCTTGCCGTTCACAATCTTTATCCTTTTAATGCATTTTTATATTAGCACAATCGATTTTTAACTCAGATGCGTGTCTCGACACAATGTGATCTAATGTTTTTTATCATGAGCTTTGAAATATACGTGAGCAGACAGATCCTATGAATGCTTACGATTGATGGTTTTCTTTTCATCGGACCTTTATTACGTGGTGGGCTTATTTCATTGCTTTACTGTGGGACTTATAAGACCTTTAGGAATGTATTAGAGATTTATATGCCTCCCCCTCCAAAAATGATAATAGCCGTTTTCCCATTAAGTATGTGTTAAAACATGTCGTTGATTAATCGCACTTTGTTGAAAAGAAAAACTAGTAAGTGGGTAAAGGAAGGGAAGGACGCATCCCCGTTTTCACTGTTTTCACTTATTTTCTCTAAAAATACTTTCATTTGAAAACATAAAGTATGAATTAAGTAAAATTTTGTCCAAAAGTTAAAAAAAGCCTTAATTGTTTTCATTATATACCGAAGGAAAGTTAACTTGACTTGACATGTCTAAACTTTCTTTTAGGTAACGGGAAATACAGAATTGAATTTTTTAAGTTAAGGTTCGTAAACGACAGGCATTTATTTTGTTTAAAAGGTAATCAATTAGACCAAAGGTGAATTAACATTTTTCCAATTACTATTTAAATGAAAAGTGTTTAAAAATATTTATATTCCAAACTCCTAAAAATGTGTTTTATTTGTCAAAGTCATTTTAAAACGCGGTTAATCAACTCAGCTGGACAGTCCTTGTGATTTACGAGTATTTACTTCTGGTTTTAAACTGACATTTTGGTCAAATATAGGAATCCGTCGGGAGGGCCTGTCGCTGCACATTGCGTGATAAGCGTCTACTTCACGCCTACAGTGATTAGTTATGCTACTTTGAAACATCTGCGTCTTAAAACTGCTAAAAAATACTGCTTTGTTCCACTCTACTGACATTCCTCTTACCATCGATATGTTTAAGGATGATTTATTTGCTGCAATAACAGCGACAATAGCTTTAAGTTACATCGTTTGTCATTTTTTGGTCTTGACAACCTGTCAGATCGTAAAAGCATGGATTGAAGTTTTTTTTCCTGTTAAGCTGTTAAGGCAAGACAAAATTGATTAGTTGGTTTACGAGCACGTTCGACTTCCATTTTTAAGAAATCAGAAAAAAACTGACTTACCCTAAAATTGAAGTGCTGTGCCCGTTAAACATCATATGATTATCAAAAACAAAAACGTAAAAGATGTTATTTACCAAGCCTGTTTGCAGAGAGGCGCCACTCGTAAACCCACTAACAAGTTTTCCTAACCACGGTCTGAACTGACATGCAAGTATAATGGTCTATAATGTGAACCTACTAAAACATTGCACCATCATCACTACACATTAAGGTAATCACAAACCCAAGTTATTCTCAACACGTTTATCGATTTGAACATGTCACATTTGATTTTGAATCAGGCTGTTCTGTATTTGATAAATTCTTCAGCCCGCCAGGTGCCTCTAGTCGTGATGGTGTCACTGATGGGACACCACACTTGAGGTATAGATGGTCACCGTGATATTCAGGATATTAAAGCTCACGTGAATACATAGAGCACTCTGTTATACTTATTTGCGTCATGTTTCTTATTTGTTAAAATACCTTTCCCCCTCCCCCCACTTTATTTCTGAAAAGTAAGACCAGCCATTTCTCCTACCTATTTGGCTTGAAATCCAATAAGAGTGCGGCTTATATATATATTCATATGTATATTCATATGTTCAATCATATAATCAGGTCTAAATGATTACAAGTTGGTTTGTTTAAAAAAGATTGGCTCCCATGCAGGTTGGTCACTTATTCGGCCTTTTTCTTAGAAATATGGGCAGTCCAATGTTATATATGGTTTGAATCCATTCGATAGTATCATTTTCCTACAACCTGCGGCTTGGATAGCCACCGTCTAAACATGTCAGAAAAGATTGTCATTATTCAAAGTCTAATAAAAGGGAGAGGATAATTGACCGAGGATTAAAATTATGATGAAAATTGAAATATTTGAAGTTAATCTACTATAGCCAAATGAAGTCCGGCAACGTTAAGAAATATGATTGGATGTTCATGAGCAGCTGCAATCGGGGATTTTTTTTTCCGGCGACCTGAAGGGTATCAAAATTCACGTATGTCCATAGGTCGCAAGTGGTAAGGGACTGTGAAACACGATCTCGAAGAAATGGAACATGGCGTCAAGTGTAAGGGCGACTGTCGGGTGCAAGTCCTTGTGCAATGTACAATGGTAGACTGGGACGCTAGGTATAATCATCAGATACCGTCAAAACGTGCTTCCTTCCAACTGTCTGGTATGTAGAAAACATCTTAACGAGATTTTTCAGCGATCATTTTAGATACTCTTAGATAAATTTAGCCGAAAAATCACTCTAACTAATGCAATTACCCGTGAATGTCAAACTGTGGGCTTCATCACCTACATTCCGATGGTTGTTTTTATTGACTGAAATCTTTGTTAATTAAAGTTATTACTATTGATGTCTCACAAAAGTGTATATTATATCCACCCTGAGCTTAATATTACTAACAGTAGGGATTTCTTACTAATAAATACTCTCTGTTACTGCACATAAGTGAAAGACAGATGTAGTATTTCAGGTTGACTAGTTCCTGCGTGCAGAACATCCAGAAAATGCTGAAAAAATAGTATTTTCTTTTGCCTCATTTTTTTTTCTTGAAAAGTTAAGAGGATCACATTTTCCAGGAGATATTTGGCTAGGAATCCAGAACGAGTGAAGAAACGTGATATATTTACACACATTTAGAGCCTAAACTTCCTCTCTGCTTCAGTTACTTTTATTATGTAAGTTAATAATCTGAATGGTCCCATGTATGTTCCTGTCAGAAATGTATTGGCTGTAGGTTTAACAATCTGATGATATGTTTAAATGTACCAAGTGTCCAGTTCGAAGGCTGGGGTAATTCATTCTGTCGGATGAAGAGGTAATTGATGGGCTGAATTGAGCTCAAAAGCGATCTCGAAGTCTCACAAAAACCACAGATCATCTCTTGGCGGCGTGCACGGTGACCCGAAGAGCTGCACATCTAAAGCACTGAAAGCAATGCGAGGGCATGCTACATTGGCGATCATATTGCGTGGACCAAGAATACTACTGTGTCACGTTTAGTCTTGTTTTCCATTTTCTCCACTTTGAGTTTCAGTAAATTTGATAGTTGGCAATACTAGTGAAGATCATAATGACGATGAAGCTGATATTGCTGTGGCATTTAATTCAAATCAAGTGCTGTTGCTTACGCTTTGATATTCACAATGGAGAATTCCTGGGCCAGGAAACATCATGATTGAAGTTTTATGTGCACGAGAAACATCAAAGGTTGGGAATCATGTCATACACCGTTGATCCAAGTCTCAGTAGGAGATTGGGAGAAAAATAACAACACGATAGGTCAGTTAGACCTTATCATGCTTGTTACGGGCTGTCCAAAGTTCAAAACGTGATTAATAATTGAAGAACAGTATATGTTGCATTATTTCTTTTTCTTTAATTCGAACCAACAACTACACCTTTTTCAGACTGCTTAATGATGAACACCGTTTAACTTCTCTGACTTTTTCAGCTGCTATAATCCCATTACGTCTTGATTTTAAAATGAGAAGTGATTCTGCGTCTGAACAGGAAAAAAATCGAGAAAGATACAAAACAGTTTAACTCTTCAGCGTTCTAGCTAGGTCTAACCTAATGACGTATGGTACGCCACCTTTTACTTCAGCCGTTATTTCACCGCCCAAAGGTATAAATGCTGTGACCATGGTGTTTTCGAGGGGGTTTTGCACGGGCAGGGTAGAGCTTTGAACAGTAAATTGATTTTAAGGGTCAGTTTGATTTAGATGAAAACCACGATCTAATTAACCTTGGTGATGTTTACGGTCCGTGCTGATCAGAGTCGGTTTATTGTTGATTCTTGCCGGAGATGCTTGGGGCTGTCCCTCAGCGCGCAGACTGGGTAGTTAATCAGGGTCCAGCCTAGTAGCACGCACAGCCACCGCCGTATGGTGCCACCGGAGTGGTCTCTCCTGTCGGTCTCTCCAGTGCAGTGCGCTTTGAATTCATTCTCATTGAAGATTTTGTGTCCAGATTATCAAAGTTGTGTCAGTGAGCACATGAACTGACACCGGTATTCGACTGCATTTGCATTGCTAAAAATCCATCTTGGCAGGTGGACGGCAAGATTGTGGAGCGGTACGTTCAGGTATGGGATCCTGTCAGTCTTGCACTTAAAACGACTTATCATTTATTGTCTCTGTATTTTATTGCCTTTCGTACTGAATTGCATTCTTTAGAAATGTACTCAAATGTTGGTCTTTATTTAACAGGTAATGTAACAGTTGCATGATAGATGGTTTGCAAAATATGCATGCATTTATTACGTGCTATTCTATTTTTGGAAGATAAGTGGGCTTGACCTGTCTTTGTATCAGTCAGTGATGAATGTGCTGATTGTTACATTGGCATGTTAACAGGTAAGAGGACTTGTCTGCTAAAAGAGGTAATTAAAACACGCAAGGCGTCTGCGGTAGACGGTCATCCTGCTAATCAACAGAAGAAAGTACTTAGGTCAACGTCCCTTCGCACGCGCCAGTCAGTGTGTTGGAACGCTGAAAATTACAAGTGGCTTTGCTTGATAGTGATTTGACGACGTTAATATAATTATAGTTCTATTATTCAAGAAAAAAAAACTTATTTTGTTATATGCATAGGCAACGAACTGAAAATGATTCCAAGTATCTTTTATTTTATTATCTCGCTTCTGTAGCTTCGTTATAACAACACATACGCATGGGCGGATCTAGAACACTAAGCTAGAAATCAGTCTACCCAGATTATCCCCCAGTATAACTGTGTGCTCATCACTACTGGTTTCGCTTTTATTTTCATTTGATTCCATTCATTTCTGTGAAAACCATTATTGCCGCGATCGTGTGGTATGTGCGCATGTTTCTATAATGCCACGTGGTACCAGCTGACATGTACGACATCTGTCTTATGGGTGGGAAAAAACGCCCTCCGCTTGAAGATGACAATATGGCATATTTTCTGCACACTTTTAAGGTTTTTAATGATACTTCTGTGAGCTTTAGTGCGGGTCTTTTGTCTATTCTGGGACACAAAATCCACCTGCAAATAATTGTCATTCTTGGGAGGTCGGGGAGGGGGTATGCTAACCCGAAAGCTCTTGAAAAATGTGTTGATTTGGCACGTTTTGGAGTACATAAGACATACTTGAGTAGGTCCAGGATGCGTCTCTGCCGCCCTTTGGGTAGGAAGTAATCCCACTTTTTGTGCTTAAAAAACAGATGGGACGGTGCTTGAAGAGGCTGTCCTGGTATACAGAGACTGGGGGTCCGTGTGACAGTGTCCACCTTCCATTAGATTCATTCAGGTTAGGGCTAGCTGATGTAAGTGGGTCAAAATCTAGGACGGGGCCTACCTGTAGAAATCAATGGGAACCGGACTCTAAATCACAGGGGACTCGCTCGTGTATGACACCGATCCTTGGTTCCATCACTTAAAAAAGTAACGCAAAGTAACACCGAAGTGATGTTATTGCTGCTTACATCTTCTTGTTAGGTACTCAAAAGATTTAACACCGCGTGCAGAGACCTCAGAGAATGTTAAATATGTTTTCGGTTTCTCGTGTTTAAATCCCCCCCCCCAATGGCGCCTAGAGTAAGTTCATTACTTTTATTATATATAAAGTATCCAAAAAGAGTTCGCCGAAGTCTAGGTAACATTTTTTTTCAAAGGATAAGGAAAAATAGGAATGGCATTTGCATTATGAGGAACATTTTTCATTTGGAAAATAAAAGGAACAGAAACGATAGGAATTTCCTCACATCACTATCGCTTTAGGCGTGCTTTAATTACACAATTTTGGTAAGAGGTATAGCATACGGCTTTCAGTGCAATATATAGCCGTGTTTATAAGGAGAGGCAAGGGCATCTCTGGACTAGTTCCGACAAGTGAAGTGTCAAGTGAGTTATTCCCTACTACAGAGTACGGTTACTGTTAATTGGATATGCTGTAAATTTTAGCCTAAACCGACGTCTATAGTAAAACGTACACGCTACGCTCGTTCTGTGGACCCTCCTCTTTAACCGTTATTTATGTTGTGTAGTGTAATTCTAGATCACAAAGAGCGAAAACAAACTTCTTTGCAATTCCACCGTGAATTACCTTGGTCTTAGATTTCCACACATGGGATGGAAACCGGGTTGAACCAATAACATTCATCATACTGATCTGTCAAAGTCCCGCTCAGATCTTGGTGGGAATGACGATTGCTTAAAGTTATAGCGTTTTAATCAAAAGAAATCTTAATAGCCCGTTTTAATGATTCACAGACGCTTATTGAGAACGTGAAACACACTGCTTTTTGTTCTTCCTGAATATTTTCACGAAAAAAGATGAAAAAAAACGCAATTTCATCATTCAAACATTATAAAGTTTTACATTATCACACGTCAACTTAAATTTTTACCTGGAAATCAAGAAAGGGAAATAGTTGAGTCTCCTTTCTTATCATTTTCAAGGCAATTGGAAATAACAATTACTTTTACAGCAATTTAATTCGACGCCAAGAAGGAAATTACATTACGTCAAAATTACAGCAAAAGGGGATGCATCAACTATCCATTCATTGCAATAATTGATTGATTTGGTTACATAGATTTTATGGCTGTCTAGCTGATTGAGTCGCTCGTTGCCGGATTCATCTCTTGTCATAAGCCCTTTTGCCAATTATTGTATTCATATATTCATTGGGGTGTTTCTTATAACATTATGGAGCATAGAAGCTATTAACTCAGACTAGCTAACCACGTGGTTGGATGCAGTTCAAGTACCCGGCTTTCAACGCACACTTTTAACAGGCACACTTCTCTCATTGCAGTCATCACTGAAAAGAGATAAGGAATGGACCGATAGCGAAAAGGTCGAGCAGAGAACTTCACCAGGTGTTCATGTGGAACAGAGAACAGGTGAGAAAACCGAAGAGAAACTTGTCGCGTATGCCTGGCATCATGCTACCCTTATTTTGGACGGCATAAGATTTTAATAAATAACGTCAGTCTAAGAATGAACTCGTGACCATGACACGGGGAGAGCTGTGGCGTGAGGTGTATGGGGTCGAGTGTAACAGATCAACTAAGAACTCAAATCCGTTATTATTGGCCTTTGATATAGACCCGAGAGACTGTGCCCTGTGGTATCGTGAGAAGTTGCCCAGATATTATCGAAAAAAAAAATATGACGACTCTGTGCACGGATACCGAATCTGACTGACGCGGATTTCTACCCTGTCTTCGTTATCACTCTGGAACAGATAACGCTGACAAGAAACTGTCGCATTGATGGAAATAGATAACAATATACTGGCAGGGTCGACCTCAGCAATAATAAGGTGGTTGCATTTACGTGGGGGACGTGTGTTAATACGAACTACGCCTATGCAATTCACTGCTATCGCAGCAATGTCAGGCCTAAATTTTGTGAAGACTGTATCTAACTGGAAATGCACCTGCAGTCATTTCCAAAATAGAAATTCCTATTAATGAGAAACTTAAGCCAGGTAATCATTCAACATGTAGGCAAATTTCTACCAATATTTCTTCCTTAGCCTTAACTTACAAGTATCGATTTCATATTTACAGTTTATGAAAAACTGTATTTTTATTGTTGTTCTCGTTCTCGATCCTTGGTAATCTACGAGACTTAAAGAGGACGAGAGACGTTGTAAGAGTTTATGCGGATCAAAAGATATGTCATGTTAATGCTTTCCACGCAAGGTGTAATCGCCAGTGGTACTAGTCAGGACAGAGTGTGATTTGAATTTTACCCTCCAGCTGACGGATGGAAGCCCTGCGAGGTTGCGCAGTCTGTAACAAGAGGCGTTTTAATTACTACATGCTGGATTTATGCGCCTTTCATTCTTGGCAGTGAATGATATTTTTTTTCACAAAACGTCAGTAGAATGGATAGTATCCCTTCACCTGCGCCCGTGGACAGAAATGAGTGGAATTTTCATGCTGAATATTTTTATTTTCGCGGTAGCTTGCCAACATGATTTTTTGCAACAGTTGAAATTGTAAATTTGAAGAGTAATGTTTATCTACCACAACCCTGTATGCGTCGTAAATAATACAAGTAGCCATCTGTGCATGATCAGGCGGCCTTTCAACACAGCACGCGCGCAAGAGGAATGGAGTGGAAATGTGCCACATACGGACTGTCATAACTCTTGTATTCTGCCCAAATTACGCGATATGTTTATTCTTCTCAAGACTTATAGTCAAAAAGGTGTGTAGGGTTATCTTAGTCTTACAGGTACACCTTGCTGAGTATATTTTTCTGATATTTCACTTTTTTGCTGAATTACGCACTATACGTAATTATACGCACCCTGGATTCACTTCACTATAGAATGTATAATAATAGGCTCTCTGTGATTTAATTTATTTTCAATCTCGTTAAATTTGATAGAGAAAACAGGCATTGGCAGGTTGTGTTGATTTTTCGTTAACTGTAAACTACGCGAAACATTATTCAAATGTATTAATTGCAGGCGAATTGATCTTGGGAAAGATTGGGCACAACATTCACAATAACAAGTATCTCCCGGTGGGTTTTTGTATGCCAATATATTTGGCAGGGACTCATCCAGGACATGCCGCACGAGAACCCTGGAGATGCCATAACAGACATGCAACACTGAAATGTTTGGTTGCGGTTAAAATGCACTATGCTTCTGTCTGTAATAACGGCCAGAACTGTGCCAAGTGTATTTTCTTACGTGTCTGTGAATGAGCAGCAAAAACATATGTTCATACATTGTTCGGTTATTCCTTCAATGCTTTCTAGGACGTTAATTTTGATTTAATACGGCTGCCTTCAGCGTTTATTACTGACGCGCCTTAGGTTTCAGATAGCGAAAAGTATAAATTGCTGTTTAAAGTGCTTTGATTTCGTATTTGTGCGAAGGGGTGATGTAAAATACATAAACTTATCACTAAGTATGCTATTTGTTATGTTTGATAAGAGTACTTTCAAGTGGACTATTAGTTTACTTGTTCTTTTTCAGCATTATGACGGAAACTGCTAGCTCCGATGGTTTATGAGAATGTATGCAACTCGCCGCGGATTTTCCGGCTTGTGGCTTGTGTTGACGACGCTGCTAGGGATACAGGTAAATTTAATAAATCAACGTACAGCTAGATTTGCGTTTTGTTGGTTTGCTCTCTCTCTCTCTCTCTCTCTCTCTCTCTCTCTCTCTCTCTCTCTCTGGAACACACATTTTATTCCTAAGAATTAATACACCGAAATGCCTGCTCGTAAGTTTATCAATTTAGACGCAGTATTTTTGGACATTATGGGCGTTAAAAGTGCCTCTTACTTGTTAAGTAGTTATTTTCAAAACATAACGTGATGGGGGCTTAGAATATAAAACAACAGGGAACCTTTTTAGTTACCTTATTAATCCAGAGCAGAAACGTTTGACATGTAATGTACAGCATGTAACATCTGTGTACATGTAACATGTCTCAGTACTTGATTTGCGAGCCCAAACACTTCAAAACTGTTCAGTCCCTCTTATCAGGTGTATGCATTCACCTAAACAGTTGACAAGAAATGTACCCTCAGATTACGCTCAACCACTTGCCCCATGTTTTAAGATAATCCGATGTTGATACAACCTGCTCCGAACATGTATCTGATTTTATAATATCATATCACGACCCTGGCGCGACACCGAGCACCTGTTTTGACTGCTATCGGGAATTTTGGGAGTCTCACTGACATGTGCAAGGTCGTGTTGACTTTCGCTTTGCTCTAATATCACTGTGTATTTGTGCTTTAATTCTCTGAAGCGAATGGTTTTTTTTTTTTTTTTTTGATTTCAATAGAGTCAGCGATGTTTTCCGAAATGATTTAGCGCTAATTTTTTAAAACAAACTGACGCCTTTTTGCAGTTGGCGAACCTACACGCACGAAAGGATAGACATTGCTTAAGACTGGTTCTATGAACTATTTTTAAATCCCTTTTTTCTTATGTAGAAGTGGATTGCTGGCATCGTCTTATGAATTTTAAATGGCGCGTTTTTCATTATTAACTCTTTTGCTGTTCTTTTCCATTTCTACCCACATTTATCAATGTGTCTAACTTTCTTTTAACTACTCTATCTGTCTTTTTTTACCTGTCAGTTCTTACATTTCTTATGCCTCAATCTATTTAATGTAATGCGACTGTTTATTTATCTTAGATTAACGCGATTGCTTAGACTTCTTCACTGCCTACTTTTCTCATTATTTCTTTTCTTTCTATATAAAAAGAGGCCATGCCGTATTTGGGATTTCAAAGTTGTGTTGTAAAACATCTTGGCAAGCTTTCATTACGTAGGTTGTTTATTTCCAATCAAACAACGATCAAATAAGCACAAATCGTTAATTCTAAAGCAGTTTGTTTTAGCACAACTACCTTTGTCCGTAAGATATTTCTTGGTATGTTAAAATTCAGCTGTAGGTTCTCATACCGTTGTGTATAAAAGAGAAAAGTATTTAATTTATTTATCAACTCCCACAAAGTTACGATCTTTTGTTACCTCATACGTGGTTCTCCACTTGCCTGCTTAAACAGTTTTCTTTTGAAAGATGTACCGTGGAACATTAATCCAAACACAATAGTCGTTTTATTAAATTTCCATCAATCCATTAAGCAATTTGTATCAACGAACTCGTGTGGCAGTTTCTTTTCCTAGTCGAAACTATTTGGTAGTTTTCAAAGTGACGGCCGCAGGGGACTGTAAACCGTGGAATTGTCTTAAGCTGAATCTATTATCACGCTGATCCTAAAATTTGGTCAAAACTAAAGATCAAAGACCACAAGAGGAAATTGAATTTCAACTCCTAGCTGCGCTGGTTTAAATCATTATTACATTTTATGCGTACGTTAGACACGCTTTTTTTAATCTCTCTTATATTTCAAATCGTTCTCCTTGGCAGGGAAGAAAAAACAAGTGAAAGTTGGTATCATATCATACATCAGTATGTAAGTTCGAAAGAAAAAAAAGATAAAAAATAAGGACTACGATGCCCAGAAGCATAATCTGAACTGTCCAAGCCCTAGAAAATGGTTTGGTGACATCGATAATAACAGTCAAGTTGATAAATTGTACTACTGAGAACAGGTTTTAAAGGGAATTAAAATATGAAAACACCAAAATATCAAATTTAATGCCTGGTGTCCGCTTTGGTTATGTAGAAAGGTATGAATGGTCCCTCCACGCTAGCCAAACGTTCTGGGAGGCCAGTCGATGCTCGTTAAGCGAAACAAAAACCAGACTCTCAAAGGAATAAAAGGGCAAAGGTAAGCCTTAGGGGATTCAGGGGCGATTTTGTGCCACCACCATGCAGACTTTGGTTTTCGACACCACAAAAAGGTAAATGTTGGAAATGCCAGGTGCCCGTTAAGGGTTCTTTCTTCCTGGAGGCGTCCTTCAACAAAACACCTTAACACTTTCCAGTTACACTTCACCTCGAAAGTTTACAGGCGTTTTTTTTTTTTTTTTTTTTGTTGTTGTTGTTATTAGTTCAGCATATTATTTATTTTGTCAAATTAAATTCTTATGTGGCACTGGAATTCGCACTTCATAAACCATTTACAGCAAATCTACATTTTGATATGTTCCTGTACTCGGAGCCATTTTTCTGTGTAATTGAAAGAGTGTTTATGTACTTTTCCTCAAGTTGATACATGAGCTGCGCAATAAAGAAAAACACTGAGACAATATCCCTTGTTTTGATTAAAAAAGACGAGTAGTTAAAGGGTGAAATTGTGGAAATAAACCGAATGAGACCGGCATGCTAATACTGTTGTTTCATCATCTATCTCAACAGCATCTTGAATACAGGCCTGGATAGCTGAGGGCTACTTTAACGTACGACTAAAATGTTTCAAACAGGGAAGTGCAGTTTTTTTTCTGTCCCGGTCGGTAAATCTCGCGAGTTTGTTCGGCTTCTGATTGAAAGTTGTCATCGTCTGAACAGACCAAGTGGATATTCGGAAGACTGACGCAGTTGTCAATATTTTTTTACCGAAACATATATAAATAGTGTTTCTGTACCCTACTTGTTTGCAAATTGAGCTCTCGCGACCTTTTAAGTGGGATACCGAACCGAGAAACTGTGGCAATACTAAATAATGAGTTTGGCAGCGTTGCACTTAAATGTTCTCTTAAAAGCCACGCGGAAAAGGAGAAATTCAAACTATTATGTATTGTTTTCTTTTTAACCCTCGCGGCGCAGTTTTATAAGATAACTGGCGTCCGACATGAGGTTCAAATCTCTTCCTGTCAGTTTTATTGTTCCATGGTCTATCATCAGTTTTTGTATGGACACATTATCGTCTGCTGTCGTCATTGTAGTCGGTATTGACAGCATGCAATGATGGCGTTTTCAGCGATATTGAGTTGACTTATTGAACTGTAATTGGTATTTCGCCAGGATTGAACGTACCTCGACGTGAAAAAGTTCCAAAACAGGTACTGCTCATGGTGCCATAAGTAAACTGCCCATATATATATATATATATATATATATATATATATATATATATACCACCGCTGTCTCTGTAGTCTTTATGCTAATGTTGAAAGTGTTTCAAACGAACTAGGGTTTGTATTTTCGAAATGTCAGGTCGTATAATATATGCATATATTCATCGCCACGAAAATGATAAATACATTCGTATATACTTCACTTGTCATTAGAAACAGAATCGAACGTATTATTTATTGAACAAATCTACAATACGTTGTAGCGCCTGTGTGCAGGCTCCCATTGGTCAGGTTGGTCGGGATGGAGCGGATGTTCCAGAACGTGCGACGGTGGGGCATCGTACCAACTTAGACGCTGCACAGATTGGAGCTGCCAAGGGGCTTCGATACGCTACAAAACTTGCAATTCTAAGGTGAGATTGTTGCTTCAAAAATATCAAAAATTTCCATTTATTGGCCTTTCATGAATGCTTTCACTCATTTTGCCCTCCTGCAACGCCTAAGCAAGGCACTATTCGGTCTAACTTAGAGTTTGGCAGATGCTGACTTTGAACTTCCTCCGACACGGAGCATACAAATGTATCATTGTTGCCATGTCCTTACTTTTTGCTTTTAAATCATTTCAGCCATGCCCAGATTCGACAGTTGACTTTCGCGGCCAGCAGTGCGCAGCGTATAATGACGTACCTTACTACAACCAGCTCTACCAATGGGAAGCGTACCACGAGCCGCGTGACCCATGCTCTCTCCGGTGTAAACCTAAGGGTCATGATTTTGGTGTTATGTTGGCCCCGAAGGTTTTAGATGGCACACGATGCAACCCGACTTCACTTGACATGTGCATAAATGGAGAATGCAGGGTGAGTATATTGCTCTTAACTGAACTGAAACCTAAATGTATTTTTATATTGATTTAAACGCTCCGAAGATCACAGGAGTCCGAATTTAGTACGAAAGATGACGAAGAAAATATTAATCGTAAATTAAAAATAAAAAATCTTGTGATGTCTTTTCGGTTTCACAAGAGCTCTGTCAATCTATTTATAGTAACCTTTTAGGCTAGTACTGATGTAGGCTATATTTTAACTAGATTAGTCTTGGGAGAAAGAAAGAGAACATTACATCGCACACAGAGGATTTTAATAGCCTTAATTGCCAAAAGAGCATTAGTCGGAACTCCTTGGTCGGAACAACACAAATTTCAAAATAAGAAACTCACTTTGATTTTGAATGGATGAAATCGGTCCAAAAAAGGGTAGAAATCTGCATATAAATCTGCATAAATCTGCATATAAATCATTTCCATATTTCCATTTCTCCTTCAATTACTTGGAATACCCTACGTGTGGTGTTACTTTCAGACTGTTGGCTGCGATCATGTTCTGGATTCTAAGACAGTGGTGGATGCGTGTGGCGTTTGTGGCGGAGACAGCTCAACTTGTCAACAGACACGACAGACGACACGTTTCCACTGGCGGGAAGCCGACTATTCAGAGTGCTCAGTAACCTGTGGTGTAGGTAACTTGATTACCACCTGCTTTTAAACTCATATTACAGGAAATCTCACAAAAGCTGTCGGTTCGCAGTCGCATGGGGCGTGAGAGAAAAGAGCATCGGTATTAAGGTGAAAGAAATAAGTCGAAAACATAATAGTCTGAGATATTTATTACGCCTTAATCATTAACGTATAGTGTCACTGTATCTTTTCGGTAATGTAAATTTGTTGTCCTGCAGTGTATGCTTCCTCTTATATGTGTTAAGATGAACATTAAGAGCACTTGCTTTGCGTGGTTAGTATGCTTTGCGGTGGCCACAATAGTCGTCATATCTGAATAGAAAGAAATAAAGAAAATCGGAAAATAATGATCGTCGTGATGACCATGTCAAATGCCTTTCAGGTTACAGGGTAACCTCCACCGTCTGTGTGGACACATGGCGGAATCAGATCATCCACAGTGGATACTGCGAGCTGAAAAACAAACCCAAACTTAGAACGCAGATTTGTCAAGCTCCATCTAGTTGCATCCCTGTGTACGTCATTTTTCACATCATGATGAAATTTTCCAGATATTCCAATAAGGAAAGTGAATGCATTATTTTAAAAATTATTGAGAAAGAATCGCTAGTTTATTTTCGAGGGGTGTTCAATTCTGTGCCTGCCAAGCACCAGTCGTTTTTATCTTGAATTTTTTGCGTAGTTTCATTTACGTGCGGTTGTTTAAGTGTTTGTTTGCATACTTTTTTTAAGAAGAGAATTGAATTTTTGTTAGAAAAACATTTACTTTTAACTTAAAGATGGAAAACAGAAGATTGGCAGGCGTGCAGCAAGTCGTGTGGCGGAGGAACGGCGGTGAGAAAGGTCTACTGCGTGCGCGAATTAGAAAATGGGAAGTTTGACCGTACAGCGGACAAAATGTGCACAGGAAGCAAACCTGCCAACAAACAAAGCTGCAATGTCCAGGAGTGTCCGCGTTGGTATGCTGGACCATGGTCACTGGTTTGTTACTTTTTGTATCATACTTTTTTGGCTGAGCTATAGCAATATGAACATGGGACAGTAATTCTCGGTCAAAATATAATAAAACCATGCATTTTACAGAAATATTGCCCTCGTTTACTATTTCAAATTCTTTTGTACTTGCGCCCCCTCCTATCCCACCCCTAGAAAATCCCTGGATTCGTGAGTGTAACTAATCAAATCGAAGTGTGTCTTTTTGGGATGGGGTTGACACCGTGCATTTTAATAACTTTAGTTTTTTTTATGTACAGACACAGATGTGTCTGTACATATTGCCATCACCTGCGTCTGTCGTCGCCGTCGCCGATGGCGATGCCGATGCCGATGCCGTCGCCGTGCACTTTCCTTGTAAACACGATAAGTGGAAGGCAGTTTTACTTTTTGGCTTTATATTTACAGAGCTGATGAATATTCATAAAACGCAGGTCAAGTTCGAAAATCAGCATGATCGGGCCATTATTATAGAAGTTATGCTGTTTTTTCACTTTTCAGCATATATGCAACCTTGTAAACACATTTTAAGGAAAACCGTTAGGCCTGTTGTCATGACACTCACAGGAATAATCAATCTTACTAAAACGCAGGTCAAGTTCGAAAATCAGCATGATCGGGCCACTATTTTAGTAGTTATGCGTTTTTTTCATTGTTCAGCATATATGCAACACTGTAAACACAATATAAGAAAAACAGTAAGCCCAATTGTCATTAAACTCACAGGAATGGTCAGTCTTACTAGAACGCAGGTTGAGTTCGAAAATCAGCATAATCGGGGCATTATTTTAGAAGTTATGCTGTTTTTTCACATTTCCTCAGATTTCCTCAGATTTAATTCTTAGGCATGTTAATACTAATAGCCTTATTATTTAAGTAATAAGATACGTAAAAGTGTTTGTTTGACATTTCCTGCATCTTTACAACATTGTTAGTTGATTATGTAAAAATGATGGTAAACTTGTTATCGTGTATTGTGTAATAAAGTGTCAAAAATGGAAATAAACTCATATCATTGCAGTTTGTCAGATTCAATCATTCACTATGTTCAGAATCTCAGAATCTAAGAAATTGGACATTTTTAAATGTTAAAACACTGTTCTATTGATATTTTTCACATCTCATCAATTTTCTTAGTTGATCTTATAAAAATGGCAGTAACCTATTAATTTTGTTTTATGTTAAAAAAGTGTTAAAAATGGAAATAAACCCATTTCAGAACAGTGCAGTCTTGTTTACATTTTGGCATTTTGAAGGTGTGACTTTGAAGTTCCATCGGCCTAAAAACCTTTGTTAGTCACGTTTACTATTTGTCCATGATACTAATATTTTATTATTAAAAATTGATGATCATTATGCTGTTAAACATTATGTAATATTGCATCAAAATTTGAAAAAAAACTATTTTGGGCACTGCTCCCATGATGACCATTTAAGAAAAACCATGTCACTTACTGTTCTCAAACAGTACAGTTAATATGTACAGATGTGTCTGTACATATTGCCATCACCTGCGTCTGTCGTTGCCGTCACTGTCGCTGTCGCCGGCACCATGCACTTTCATTGTAAACACGATAAGTGGAAGGCAGTTTTACTTTTTGGCTGTATATTTACAGAGCTGATGAATATTCACAAAATGCAGGTCAAGTTCGAAAATCGGCATGATCGGGCCACTATTTTAGTAGTTATGCTTTTTTTTTTCACTTTTCAGCATATATGCAACACTGTAAACACAATATAAGAAAAACAGATAGGCCAATTGTCATTAAACTCACAGGAGTGGTCATTCCTGCTAAAACGCAGGTTGAGTTCAAAAATCAGCGTAATCGGGCCATTATTTTAAAGAAATGCAGTTTTTTCACATTTCCTCAGATTTAATTCTTAGGCATGTAAACAGTTTCATTATTGAACTAATAAGATACGTAAAAGTGTTTGTTTGGCATTTCCTGCAATTTTACAACATTATTAGCTGATTATGTAAAAATGATGGTAAACTTGTTATCGTGTATTGTGTAATAAAGTTTCAAAAATGGAAATAAACTCATATCATTGCAGTTTGTCAGATTCAATCATTCACTATGTTCAGAATCTCAGAATGGAAGAGATTGGACATTTAACACTGCTCTGTTGATATTTTTCCCATCTCATCAATTTTCTTAGTTTATCATATAAAAACGGCAGAAAACTGATAATTTTGTTTTATGTTGATAATTGTTAAAAATGGAAAAAAAAAACATTTCAGAACAGTGCTGTCTCGTTTACATTTTGGCATTTTCAAGTTGTGACTTTGAAGTTCCATGGGCCTGAAGACCTTTGCTAGTCACATTTTCTGAATATCCATAATACTAATATTTTATTATTAAAGTTGATGGTCATTATGCTGTTAAACATTATGTAATATTGCATCAAAATTTGAAAAAAAAACTATTTTGGGCACTGCTCCCATGATGACCATTTAAGAAAAAACATGTCATTTACTGTTCTCAAACTTACAGGAAAGAAACATGGGACTAAAATACAGCTTCAGTAGGAAATACAGTCTGTTTGATAATTCTTGCTGCTAGTTAAACAGTTATTTTGTGAAAATTTAATTTTTCACATATTGGCATTTTCAAGGTGTGACTTTGAAGTTCCACGGGCTTGAAGACCCATGCTAGTCACATTTTCAGAAAATCCATGATACGTATATTTTATTATTAAAATTGAGTTATTATGCTGTTAACCATTATGTAATATTGCATCAGAATAGAAGAAAACACAATTTTGGGTGCTGCTGCCATGATGACCATTATGGGAAAACCATGTTACTTATGATTGCCAAACTTTCAAAAAAGAAATACGGGACTAAAATGCAGTCTGAGTTGGAAAAGCAGTCTAAGGAACTTCTTTTTCTGGAAGTTATGCATTTTCAAAGTGTAAACTTGTCACATATTTTAATTACATTGGTATTACCTGTTGAGGATAATTAAAATTTGATGTTGAATTTGCAGTTTAACATAATGTATTTTTGCATCAGAATTGACAGTAGCCTATTTTGTGCATAGTTATTTCCTGTTTTTTGTCTGTACATTTGACAGCTTTGCTGCCTTGTTTTAATTATTTTTTAATTTATTAAAATACTAAAATAAAGCTCTAATGGCAATAATAGTGCAGGCTGTTTTCAATGAACAAGAAGTGGAGTTATTATATAGACCGATGCTTAAAATATTTGAGCACTGGTGACTATAATTCGAAAACGGTGACCTGACAAGCACAACTCTGTCTTTTCCAGTGCTCCGTGACGTGTGGCACTGGGGTCCAGTACCGTGAAGTGATCTGCAAGCAGGTTGATGACCTACACTGCAGTATAGAGGACAAACCCATCAGTGCCCAGGACTGTGATACACAGACTTCCTGTATTGGGGAAACAGGTACTTTTTTTCTGATGCTTGTTTGTACGGATGCATACAGCCTTTGATCAAGAAACAATATTGTCTGCTCTTGTTTGTTCAACGCTATACATGTAACACATCGGTGCAAATAGTCCTAAGCTATTCAAGTCTTTCGGACCAAGATAACTGCCGGAAAAAAAGCGTATTATCTTTACTCTTTTACGGTAGCCAACAGGCCACAATGACTGCTTAAAAGCTATTCAGATTATTTCTTTCGAAACTTGTGTTGTAGTTTTCTATCTGAATTATTTTCTTCCGTTTTTTGTTTGAAAGCTGAGACGAACGACCGATCAGGGCAAGGTAAGGGACTGAACTTGTACGTGTATCTGGCCTTTAAGTTTTCAATATCGTAGTAGTCTATAATTAAGAAGTAGACAGCTTTGCGCAAGTGAGCCCACTACTAACAAATGCCGACATTGTCCTTAAAAAGCTATTTGATGGGAACATGTTATTTCAATGTTTTCTTTTTGTTAGGTACAAGTCTCCCATTGAGTCTAATTTAACAACTTTTTTGTTTACACAAAATTGTATCACTAGCTAGTAACAGCGAAGCGGGCTGTGCATTAGGTTTGGTAATGTAACTACGAGCGTCTTCATTCTTACGCCGCCGTCTTCATTTGCCTTCGTATCAGGCAATCTTTCTCATGAACTTGGCTAAACCTTTCCCGTAAATATATTCTATCTTGGACTGCTCAATTTTGTTCTACGCCTTTCGACCTCCAGTGTGCAGCAGGAAGTTCTTGGCATATTATTCGACTATATAACAGCACATTGGTTTAGGCAAAACGAAACCTTATCCATATATGCGCACAGTTGGTTTGGTAGTAAATTTTGAAGTTATGACATGACCTTGGAAGTTAAACGAACTTTTTAGTGTTTCTGTTGTAAACATGTGTTATTGCATGTTCGTTTTATTTTTATGGCCATTAAGTGTTTTATCTGTTTAAATATTAGCATTACTTTGTCGACTTTTTTCTCGTACATTTCCTTGTGGCGTCTTCCTCATTTATTTCACTGCTTTGGTGGTCATATTTCACAATTGGTTATTGGCAAAGGGTTAATGCACTAGTGTTGTCTGTGAATCTATTCTCCTTTCCCTTTTCCACATTATCATATACAATAGAGGGAACATGGAATGTAGACTACTAACATTAACTCCATTTTTTTGTTATTTCAAAGCAGCTAATATTATTATTTCGTTTTGTCCCTACATCTATAGCATGATGGGCGCGGAGCATGCCGGAGTTACGTTACGAAATTGAGTGGGAAAGATATTGTTCTGTTGCACCAGACAAGCAGTGGGTGTGTTTTTATTTGATTAAGAAAATTATAACAGCGCACGCATTTTGTCTAATTCCCGCTCTCGTGATATCAGTGACAGCTTTTTTTTTCTCCCTCAGAAACCGTCGAGGCGTCTTACAGGCTGCCACGAGTTTTTGATAATAAAAATGCAGTAGAGGAGTTTGACAACTCGGCGGGAGATAGGGTGAATGCTATCAGTGCATCGGCAGACAAAAAAGATACCATGATGGCGGCGGATAAACCTGCCCCACCGATCCAGGCAGACCAAGCTATTTCTTCAACACCAACGTGAGTAAGCCACTCACTGAATAATGTCCATTATCTTGCTGTCCAAGAATGTGCATCGTTGATGCCAAGTGCAGTCCAACTAATTGGCTATAGATACAGGGGCGACTTGATGTGACTTTAATTTTGAAAATTGGCTTTTTATTATTTTGTATCTTTGGAGTGATTTTATGATATTTCCTTTACTTAATCGGGTTGTCTGGATGGAATTATTTTGCAGGTTTATAGCTACAGAATGGGGGCCATGTAGCACCACATGTGGCCAGGGGGTGAAGATACGGTTGGTACAATGCAAAGTCTACCTGGCCTTCTCCCGTAGTGTCGTGGATTTACCTGACAGTGAATGCTCAGGTACATATAGTAGCACTCTTTGGGCGTATTCCCAGACATTTAGATCGATCTATCCCCGTGGGGAGTCTCACTAGATTACTGTCAGATAATCCGGCTTAAATGTCCGTCCCGCCTACTACAAGCTGTAAGGGGGTAATTAACTTTTGTGCCCGCTCGGCTGACAGCTATTTAGCGTGAACCCCCAGGGAGTTAGGTCGATCTAGTTTGGATCGATCTAATCTCTGGGAATGGGGTCTTTCTCTCTATTGCAAAGGCACACAGTCACATGTACTCGCGATGTTTAAAAACATTAATATATTTACCGACATTTCAAATATGCTTTTATCATTTAAAGATAAAATTAAAGAATTAACCAAAAGATAAATTTATTCTTGACTTTCTTTTAGAGGCAAAACCACATGAAATAGAGCAATGCAGCTACGGCAACTGTTCTGCGCTGATGATTCCGTTTGATAACATCGTTCCTGAGCAAGTTTACTTGTGGAAAAGCCTTAGATACACGGCTTGCAGTGCCCAATGTCTAGGTGGTAAGAAATTACTCAAACCAATCTATCAGTTTGATGGGAGGCATTGTTAATATTAGTTAAATAAGTAGCCAAGGCATATCAAGGTAAAACGGCATAAAGTGTGTATCGCTTAATTTCATGAAGAATGCTGTCACTTGATAATCAACGCAATTTTGAATCATCTGACACGTGTAATATGCACCCATCGCACATATACTCAGTACTGTACACTGGATCAAGCATAAAAACTGTTAGTTACTTTTGTTACTCAGGGACAAGGTTTTATTGTGCGCCAGGCCAATTTGCATGATAATGCATGTAGGCCTACATGTTCCATATGTTTGATTCACTTTGATTTCTTTTTGTATGATTCAATTTGAATTTTATGGAAGTTGACAATAATGGATCTTATACTTAATTCCATGCAGGCTTTCAAGAATCCATAGTAGAGTGCGTCCGAGCATCTGATGATGCTGTAGTTGAAGACAGTATGTGTGCTGCGTCTCCAAAATTGTCTTCTGTGACTCGAGTCTGTGGCGATGGACCATGTCCGCCAAGGTACGAAATCACTCATTTTGAAACTACTCGTTAAAATTTCAGTTTTAATTAATACAATACTACAGAAAAGATCAGTAGATGGTTGTTTGAAATAAACATATCGAAAATAAGTCGGTTCATGAAGGATGTGCTATTTCTTGAAACACTAGAGCAGCGCTTGAAAACAGTAGGGAATCACAATAAAAATGGTACAATTAGCCAAACTGTACGTGTGTGCGCGTGTATGTATTAAGCTAACATAACCAAATGTATATTGAAATCGGGCATGAAGCCTGACTGTGTTTTGTAGGATAGATGACAGAGAGTTAGTGTAGATATTTATGAAGGCGAATGATCACCACGTCAGTGGTGCATTTGTCTGCCCAGAGCAGCTACCTATCCTATATTTTCTTGATATCTGCCAGGTGGCGTATAGGAGCGTGGGGGCACTGCTCCACTACGTGTGGGAGGGGCACGCAGACCCGCTCAGTGCAGTGTATTCAACAGTTGGCGCGTGGGGAAGATTTCACCGCCGCAGTGCCCGAGGATTTCTGTCCAGTACCGAAACCAGAGAGCGACAGGGAATGTAACCTCGCTGAATGCCCCCCTTTCTGGCATGTTGGAAACTGGACTACGGTATGATTTATAGTGATTTTGATATAAAAGTATTTTCAAAAATACATTGACATTCATAGTAAGAATATCCGTTAATTCAAATGAAATTGCAAATAGGGAGAAGACGAAAAAATTATAGACATTGACTTAAAGTGATAAATACAAATTGAAATATATTAACCAGGTTAATGATTTCATTCAGTATAAATTTTGAATAATTGAGGTACACAGATGGTTATTTCTCTTATACAGGCAGAACACTGTCAAAATTTTGCTGGCATTTGTTTTGCATTTCAGTGTTCTACACCTTGTGGCGGCGGTCTGCAGAGTCGTATGGTTATGTGTCAACAAGTGACTCCCACAGGAACAATAATAAAAGTAACAAATGAAGCCGAGTGCTTAGAAGAAAGGCCGTTGGCAGAAAGGAAATGCAATTCCTTTGATTGCTTCAATAAAATTTTGCCAAAACCTGCCAAAATTCGCAAAGACTTATCACATTATGTGCAGATCAAGCCAATGAAGCGAATTCTGTTAATAGTTGGTGGGAAGGCCACCGTTATTCCGCAGACGACAATATTGGTAAGGTGCCCCGTGAAAAATTACCCACAATCCGAGGTGGAATGGACTAATGATGGAGCCGTTATACCAAAATCAAATCATCACTCGAGATTAGGCCTCAAAGGTCATCACAGAATATTAAGAATACGTAAAAGCCGGTTAAAAGACGCCGGGATTTACACGTGCAGTGCAGACGGTGTAGCAGCTGCAATCTCGATAGATTTTCACTCAGAAGAACACGCGGCAAAATTACACAGTTTACGCAAGAAATATATGAGAAGCCATACATCGACGGATGTAATTTCAGACTCATGGAATGAGTACAACGGCAGCAGCTCGTATAGTTTTGTGACTAGTGACTGGGGAGTATGTTCCCAGACATGTGGTGGTAGAGGCATTCAAATGACAAACGTATCTTGTGAAATGATTACTGACACTTCGTATAAAATATTACCACAACAAATGTGCTTAGACGCTGGTCTTGTGAAGCCCCGAGAATCCCGTGGGTGTGGCTGGGCTGAGTGCCCGCATTGGACCCTGGGGGAGTGGAGTGAGGTAACGCAGGGTATACCAATACGCCAAAGGGTCCCAAATGGGGAGGGAGGATACTGAGTTGTGGCGAAATCCATTATATGAAAGTGTGATATTAAATTGATATGTTAAAGGAATGGTAGCTCGTATCATGCCATTGGTTCATAACTGTGAGATATCTTGGCTAGTTCATAAAATTTAATATGTCAGCCAGACTATATTAGACTAGTAAAAAAAGTTAATTATGCTAAAGAGACTTAACAAGTTTTTCTATCTTTGAGTTAAGTCCCCTTAGAAACAGTTTACTTTTTTTAAATCATTGCACAAGAGAATGAAAAACCTATCTTACCAAAATATATATTTCAACGAGCTTTACTTATGTATTCCACAGTGTTCCAATGAAACCTGCCTTGGCCACGCTACGGCTACCCAGCATATGCAGCTGTACTGCTCGCTCCTAAATGGAACCTACGTAGACAACGCTAACTGTGATAGAACCAGGGCACCCAGCACTTCACGACACTGTCACAACCCCCACTGTCACGCTGTCTGGGAGGTGTCACCCTGGACTAAAGTTAGTTTTGTGAAGTACAGGCATTTGAACGTTTGCAGTGCTTTAAAACAGAATAAAATTGGAACGGACAATTGCATGGGGATTTTAACAGTTGTGATATTTGAAAACAAGAATTAGAATACGCACCTTTTTAAAAGTGCTTGGATTTATATTTTTTATGTTACTGGTTTCCCTGAAGTCTTTTTTTTTTTCAAAAGGATCATATATGGTTTGAGGGTTTTCATTTCACTTAAAGGCCGTTTTATCAATCACTTGTTTTCCAGTGTTCCAAAACATGTGGTGAGACGGGCATCAGAAGCCGCATGTTGAAGTGTGTGTGGTCTGGCAGTGGGATTCCTGCAGGGATCAACTGTCGCAATATGGACAGACCGCACGCCGCAGTCACCTGCGAAATGCCAGCATGCCCTAACGGTACGCAACCGGTCACATACGGTAATTGACCTTCTAGATTTGCTGCTAGGGCGGTTGATATGGTTAATAAAATATTGACAAATTTTTGTATTGTGTACATTTGTAATTATATTTAAATTTCCCGATATGCTATTTAACCTGTGAAGAAAATGTATATTAGGTGTCATGAGTATCTGGCGGTGGGCCTGTTATTGCTCTTGATTACAAGCGAGGTAGTGTGGTTAATATATATAATATGATTTTTGATTGTTTCTTCATTTGCCTTCCAGATTGCTACGATCAGTCCAAATTTTGCGGCATGGTTCAAAGATTAAACATGTGTAGATTTAGAGACTACAAAACTCGATGCTGCTATTCGTGTTCTTGACAACATGATTTCAGCATGCAACTTCAAGAAGAAAAATTCATATCGGAGCTACTGCCATACTGGAATATTTTACAGAAAAAAAGATATTTCAGTTTCAGTGTGAGAGGAAAAACACACTTCAGATGGTGGTAATGATAACAAACGTCATTGGGATATTTAAAAACGGATATATTTCAATGATAAATATAAAATCTGATCTGCATATCATTGTGCGTAGGGATAGAAACATTTCTTCAAGATCCGGTGACGGAAACACACGTCGATTCGAGAGGATTGAAAGATGTATACAAGTGGTAGGTTTCTACCAAGAATGTGCTCTTAGACATAGCATATGGCACAAACTAAAGGAGTCTTAATGCCTTGCGAGATTCAGGCATTTTAATCAATTTATAGAAACAGTGAACTACAGACACTTGACGACAAAAAGTCGTTTTTCAAAGAAATGGTTTTATTTAAAATCTAAAATACTTTTAGTATATGTGGCTATATACACAAACTTACAAGCTATTTACAATATTTTGCTATACGTTGATGGCTGTAACATTTTGCTCAATAATAAAGAACAGCATTGATGTAAAAAGATATTTTGCTTTACAATTTCAACATTCATGTAATAAACTAAACTTACATTGTATAAAATAATATTTATGGGAGATACGCAACTAAACTTGAATCATAAAAACATATATCACAGAATTTGATTTGAGAAGATTTAAAAATAAAACCCATCTTGTTTGTGGATCGAGGTAAAGATTCCTTTAAGCTCCCCAGGTTTTGACAAACCTATGTAAATAGATAATGGGGACACATCACCATGGCAACTTAGAAGGTTCCTAATCTTGAAAGCTTCAGGAATGGGCATCCTTATAACATACTTGATTGCAAACTCCGAACAAGCAACCAATACGAAATTAAACAGACCAATTTGGATAAATTTGCCTGATTTGCGAAATTAAAGTTGTGCATAAGAAAGGGAACCTTCTGATTTACCAAAAGTTGTCAAATTAAGCCTTTTCATATTGCGTGATGCTAAAGGTACCTTCATATCTAAAATGTACTTACAACCTTGTATATTGCACATTTGTTTGTATTGGTGGGAAGGTGGGTGTTAGGTGTTATCCCGTACTTAACCCACTTGTGACGTACTTTGTTTTTTCAATGTCGTTAACAATAATGTTATAATTTTACATTAATGCAGTAGAAGCAAACTTGGAAATATACACCTACATGTTACATATAGTATTTCGATTTTAGCACAAAAGTTTTTTGCTTAAAAGCACCACTCTATATACTTAGCAGTGAATTTTAATTTTCATTTTTTGATAGGTTAAAAAATATGGCACACTAGTCTATGTCGTGCTTTTACCCATTAGTTTTGAATATGACTCTAAGCAAGCACTGGCTGAAGCACACAAATAAAACAAATAGTGAAAAAATACAATAACTTAAAGGTTAATTTTCTTCCATGTAGCATGAAATAAACATCTAATTCTTTTTCAATTTTTTACATGTACTTCAGCTGGTTGTGCATAATTACTGCTCTCTTATCAGGACGGAATTATTTCCTCTTATCAAGTGGTGATAAGCAGTGATTGCTCCTTGAACCCTGAGGAAAATCTGCATTTTATCAAAGAATAAAAGAAGTGCCAATGTGCTATGCATGTGCTTATTTATGCAATAAGAAATTAATGGATTATATCTTTTCATCACAATTAAAAATCACAGTGCATGTCTTCAACATTGCACTAATTTGTTCAAGCATCGGAGGTTTCTTATGGACTAAATGCAATTTTGACTTCACATCCCAACAAAAAGAGTCTCAACAAGAAGTTTATGCAACAGCAATCTCTGCCACCTGAGGCACGGGTATGTTATTGGTGCCCTTGGGAAGTTCTGTCACAGTCTCTATGATAGGCTGATACCATTTATGTCCTCTTTCATCCTGATCTCTGTATCTGTAGCTAGACTGAGATGTATCTAAGATAGCCGCTGGACAGATGGTGGATTTCTTCTTGACGTACTCCATTCTGTACATGGTGCCATCTTCAAATGGTGCCGAACTCATGAAGGCGTTCTGATCTGGTTTGCAGCTTCTCGCTGGAGCTGCGTTTTTAGGAATGTAGTGAGCTGTGAATGTAGAGATGCCTTCAAAAGGTGCATTGTTGGGCACATAGTCAGGTTTCATTGTTGGACGGGGTCGATTACCGAGATTCCATTTACGGTAATCATGGTTGTAGTTGGTGGAACCATCAAATGCTGCCGAGCTAGGCCTCCATTCTGGCTTGGCTTTGGCCAGGGTTCTGTCCATGGGTTTCTTGGTGAACTCAAGGTGTGTGGTTGACCTCAGGTCCATTTCTCCCTGGGGTTTAACCCACTGCTCAGGCTCATGGACAAATGGACGTTCCACTGGCCATCTCTTGAAGTCTTCCCTACATGTGGTGGTACCCTTGAATGGCTGATCTGAAATAAATGCTGACTGGTCTGGCTTTTGACTGGGAGCCCTGGGGGCCTTCTTGCCTTGGAAATCACGTTTATTGGTTGACAGTCCATCAAAAGCCATGGTAGGGGGTTGCCAAGTTGGTTTATCTCTGACATACTTTGGGGGGATAGGTTTCTTGTTATACGCCTCTCTGTAGCCTGTCATGTCTTCTAGGGGTGCTTCAGACATCATGGCTGCCTCTTCAGGCTTGCAGCTTTTTGTGACTGGAATATTATGGCGGATGTAATCATGCTGAAAGGTTGAGTTGCCATCCATTTTCGCGGTTGGTGGCATCCAAGGTTCTTGTGTGTGGACCATCTTCTTGGGCAATGCCCACTTCCTATAGTCAGCTGAAAAATAAAATATTACATTAGAAAATATATCACTTAACTCCCTAACTATACTTAAAAGTAGGATATATTGAATTCAGGTGCCAAAAACAATTTCTTACTGAGCATCATTCAATCATGTCCCAAACCTAAAAATACACTATCATGATTATACATATCAAAGGCCATTCTCTCAAAGGCTATTCTCATAGTAAGGGGAATGTGAATTTCATGGAAATCTTGCATTTTCTTTACAACTTAAAATGACATAATTCAAAAATGATCATACGAACTAGCCTTTGAGACATAAGCAAAAGCCATTTGCAAATAGAAATGAGGGAGGTTGATGACAACAGAAACCCTGAAAAAATGTCCCTATGAAGAAATCTTATATCAAACAGATATGACTACAAATTTCTATACTTATTATTCTAAAGTACAAAATAAGATACAGACATTTTTGACAATGATCCCCCCATGAACTGAAGGTAAATTAAACTTACTTCTGTAAGTTGGTTCTCCTTCAAATTTTCCTTCAACTTTTCTCTGTCCATCCCTTTTGACAGCTTTTGCTGGTTCTATAGGTCTACCTATAAATAAATTTAATAAAAAAATTAACTAAACAAGATTAGCAAAGTCATATAAACTAAGAGATTTGCATGGATTAAATAGGTTAAAATATACACTCGTTATAACAGCATATTGATGCTATACATAACCATCAAGTATTTGATCTGTTCAATTTCAAAATCTCCACTTACTACATAAAAGTAAATGTAACCATTACATTTCACAAATGAGAGGATGTGCAATGTAGATAACAATAAAATAGATGTCATGAAATCAATAAAAACCTCTCAACTGCCTTCTGGATACAATACTAGTTGTTAGGGTGTGCTATTGCCAAGACAACCACCAATAATACATAATTATCATACAGGTTCATTACTCTAGATACCAGACACAACAGGATATTAAATGATCCGTCCCGAACTACCACATCTTAATTTAACAGAAACAAAGTTTGAAATGATCACAGTCAACCTAAAATACACAGGTAGTAATTTATTGCAACAGAATCTGTCATTTAATGGACTTATTGAGAATACATGTGCTATTAATTTCACTGTTACCACCTCTCTTTATTTAGAGTTGCTAATATTTCACTATTGGATATGGCTAGATCTATTGTCCACCATATGAAAACAAATAGAATCGACACTAAAATGCACAGAATATGGGCATAAACTCCTGGTAGAGTTGGCAAACTTGCCACTTTCCTCAATTCATAACTTACATTTTAAAAGGTATTTCTAAACTCTCAACTGTACCTATATATTCTTTTCTGTAAGATGTAGTCATGTCCATTTCTCCCTCCACTGGCTTATACACCTCTGGCTGGTGGACATAGGGTCTTTCTGTCGGGTGTTTCACGTAGTCAACTCTGTAAATAACGTGCAGTAATGAGGTGATGCAATACAAATGAAAAACTGAACATAGGCATGAAAAATACATATGTTAGTGTACAGCAATAATTCATGATGATGTTGTTTCACAGCATTAACATAAACAACTGATCAATATTGTGCTACTACACCTGCAAAACATAAGTCAAGACTGGGTTGGGTCAGAATTTCAATTAATACACTACATCACCATTAAGTGTACATGTAACAGACATATCTTTAGTGTGTCCATAAAGGTATTTCCATAAACTACTTAAATCAATCTCTTCTTTCTCCCCACCCCCTACACCTGACAAAGCACTAGGGGCCATAGGGAAAATTTATATATTTATATATACAAATGTGTAACAATTAAAACAAGACAAACACAGTGAATACAAGAAAAACATCATCATCATTTTGAAATGTAGGTCAATTAAAACAAAAAAAACTGTGTAAATAAACTGACTACAAAAATTCATAATTACCTGTTGGTTGTCTTGTCTGCCATAGGGCCGCTGCTGTGCATGGCCTCGGTTTTGGGCTTTAAGGAAGGGCGGGGTGGGACAAAGCGGCCCAGGTAATTGGTGTTGTATTCTGATATAAGGCATGGCGTTCCCCCTCGATTGATGACACCAAGGGGCCTATGAGGGCAACGATGCCGCCTAAAGGGAATGAGAGAAAAAGAGTCAGTGAATTATTTCAAAAACACTGTTAATCATGCCTCGACAGATACAATTCAGGTTGATCCTTCTACTTTTTTTTCTCTTTTGAGAAAAACTATCACCTAAAATGAAACACATGTTCTTGATTAATCAAAAGAAATAAGTAGATAAATAAATAAATTCCTACTCTGACTTAAGTGAGACACTTTGCAATCAGAACACGTGCTTTAAGGTTTGAAAACCCCCCAAAATTCTATTTTTCTGTCATCCACAGCTTCTTATAAAACCTTACATACACACAAAATGATTTAGTCCCTTAAATATTTTTTCTGGAGGGCACCTGATGTTCTTATTTCCATTAGAGCTTATAGGAAAATGGTCACTGTTATAATGACTGGCCAATCATTTTAAGCTAAAATCAGCCTTTACAGATTTTATCAACCGTCAAATCCAAGTGCAGGCAAGGTTAGATAAATGATTCATGAGTATGAAAAAATTGCTTATTTTCCTGGGAAAATCCATTTTAATGGATAAACCTCATGGAGTGTGCCTTAAAAATAGGTTTGATGTAGCAGGACTGGCTTTACTCAACAGTATTCTTTCTTAGGCAAAAACTACTCAGAAAAAAATATACAACAAATAGTTTCGACAGGATTTCATTTTATTATTTTTTCTTTCAAAATACAAAGTGAGTGGATGGAAAGTAAGTTTAGCATGTGGTTTCTATTATGAACTGTGTGTATAACTATTTGGCAATGGGCAGAGTTAGGATAAGTAACTAACAACAATGACATTGATCTGTTAGTTTCAAATATTGACTGAAGGCAATGAAAGTTAAACACGATGTAGATATAAATCTGGTGCAGGTAACTTTTACCTGAACAAAAAGTACCATTGATTTTAGATTCTCATCAAATACTAACTGAACTTTGGGGACTTTGTAGTTGATTTCATGTTTTACAGTGAGGCTTTACAAAAAATACTTCACTTTATCAATGTTTTATGAGTACCTTCATATATTCATTCTAAACATGCAAAAAACATCTAAATCTCAAACTCTGCACACTAATTAAATTTTC